>NC_056751.1:536514038-536855992 GCF_019279795.1 Protopterus annectens | reverse complement strand
TCTAGTTTGCAAGCAAACCAGAAGTCAACAGAGAGTAACACATTCATGCCAAAAACAACATAACTGAGAGAAACACCTATACATATATATATATATATATATATATATATATATATATATATATATACATATATACACAACAACTGCGTAATGCAGAAGCAGGAGAAACCAAACCAGACACCAAACTGGACGTTCTTCCTGAGGGTGGGAGGGTGGGAATGTAAGAACAAAGGTGAGATGAACACTCCACATGGAACGTTATGGTAAGGACATAACTTCTAAATGTGAGAGTGTTCAATCTCGCCGTTTGTTCTTACACCTCGGTAGCGTCCCTAGCTCCATGTTCCTGAGGAACTCACGGGAGAACGTTCTTGAGCACAGTGGAACCAAAGGTTGCCCTCTCCCTAGAAACCCTGTCTACCTTGCAATGAGAAATGAATGTATGTGGTTTAGACCAAGTGGCAGCTGCACAAATAGTGTCTAATGGTAAGCGAGCTGCATGAGCCAGGGATGTAGATACTGATCTTGTAGAGTGCCCCTTGCGTTTGACAGGTAAAGTTTGTTCCGAAGCAGCATAAACAAATATAATGCAATCAGTTAGCCATTTGGAAAGGGTTTGTTTAGTAACTGCTATACCTTTCCTGCTGCCTGCAAAGGCTACAAAAAGTTGATATGTTTTCCTGTGATCCTTTGTTCTATCCAGGTAAAATCTAAGTTGTCTATGAACATCCAACTTGTGTAACATATACTCCAACTTATTGGAGTGGTTTTTGAAAAAGGTAGGGAGCTCAATGGATTGATTGATGTTATTAACGGAGCAAACTTTGGGGAGAAAGGACGGATTAGTGCGAAGAGATACTCTGTCAGAGTGAAAGATCAAATAAGGGTGTTTAATAGAAAGAGCCTGAAGCTCTGACACCCGTCTAGCCGATGTAATGGCCACCATAAAGAGGGTCTTCCACGACAAATACTTCAATGGACAAGAAGAGGCTGGTTCAAACGGAGGTAGCATCAATTTAGATAATAAAAGGTTCAGATTCCAAGGTGATGTAGGAGTTCTAACTGGTGGTCTAATATGGAAAGATCCTTTCAGAAAGGCCTTACAAAGTCTGTGAGCCATAATAGGAGCCCCACATTCTTCCACATGAAAGTTGGAAATGGCAGCCAATTGCACTCTCAAAGTGGCAGGAGAAGCTCCTTGGTGGAACAATTCGGTTAAAACTCCAAGATCTTATTTAAGGGAGCTATAACAGGGTCCAATTGCTGTGTATTTGCCCAGTAAACAAAACGCTTCCATTTACTAGTATAAGTCTTTGTAGTGGAAGCTTTATGAGAAGCCACTAGTATATTCTGAACTGCAGGTGAAAGAAGATCAGACCTGGCTAAGTAGGGAAGCGGAGCAGCCAAGCTGCTAGTTGGAGTGACAGTAGCGAGGGGTGGGGAGCCCCTGATGAGTGGGTCAGTAGATCCGGCTCCGGGTCCAGGATCCAGGGTTCCCGAATGCGGTGTGCCAGAAGAAAGGGAAACCAGATTTGACGAGGCCAGAATGGGGCAATGAGGATAATCCTCCTTTGCAGGTTGTTGGCTTTCTGCAGAAACTTTGCAATCAGGGGAAAGGGAGGAAAAGCGTACAGGAGACCCAGGGGCCAATCGTGAACCAGAGCGTCCCTGGGGACTTCCCCTGGAGGGGGTAATAGGGCAAAATAGCTTCTGCATTTGGCGTTCATTGGAGACAAAAGATCGCGGGAAGGCTGGCCCCATTTGCGAAAAATCTCCTTCGCAACTGACTGTTTGAGGGACCACTCGTGAGGCAACAGGATTGCTCTGCTCAACCTGTCGGCTATGACGTTGGATGACCCCGGGATGTGCGTTGCAATCAGAAAGCGACCCGTGGACTCCGCCCATTGCCAGATTCTCATGGCCTCTCTGCATAGCTGATAAGACTTGGTTCCCCCTTGTTTGTTTATGTAACAGACTACGGACATGTTGTCTGTCTGAACTGCAATAGTCCCTAGAGGAAGAAGGGGAGCAAAGTGTTGCAACACTAGAAACACTGCCCTCAACTCTAGAACATTGATGTGCAGATTGTACTCTAAATTGGTCCATTAAGCCTTGGACTGTCTGTCCCTGAAAGATGCCCCCCCACCCTATCAGGGAAGCGTCCGTGGTCACCGTGGCTGTCGGCGTGGGTAGCACAAATGGTCTTCCGCTGGAAAGATTGCAAGTCCGGAGCCACCAGGCTAGGTGTGATTTGCATGTGTTTGTGATAAGAATTTCGTGTGTCAGAGGTAGCTGTTGGAACGACCATTGTGCAAACAGTAGCCATTGTAGAACTCTCATGTGCAGTCTTCCCAATGGTATCGCAATGAGAGAAGCTGCCATGAGACCCAAAACCTTCAGAACCAGTTTTGCTGGGGATTTTCTGGATGACAGAAGAAGAGATATGTGGCTTTGTAGTGAGGCTATCCTTTCTGGAGGAAGTCTTAGAATTAAATGATGCGTATCCAATTCTGCTCCTATGAATGAGATATGCTGTGATGGCTGTAGTAAAGATTTTTCGAAATTTACGGAAATTCCGAGATGAACACAAAGCTGAAGTGTGTAATCCCTGGCTTGAATCAGTTGACGCTGGGTGGTGGCAGAAAGGAGCCAGTCGTCCAGATACGGAAACACCTGGAATCCCAGGCGTCTCAAGTGAGACGCTACCACTGCCATGCATTTGGTGAAAACCCTGGGAGCTGAGGTCAGACCAAAGGGCAGGGCTCGAAACTGAAAGTGGCTGGCTCCCAGCCGGAAGCGCAAGTGATCCCTGGACGCCCTGGCCATTTTGATGTGGTAGTATGCGTCCTTCAGATCTATTGAGCACATCCAGTCGTCCTTCTGTAAATATGGAAGGATCGATTGAAGCGTGACCATCTGGAACTTTTCTTTCTTGACGAAGGTATTGAGATTGCTTAGGTCCAGAATCGGAACTAAAAAGAACCTTGAGTAAGTTCCGAATCCTCTTTGGTCCGCTGGGACTGGTTGGATTACTCTTTTTTCTAGCAGCTTTGAAATTTCTATAGCTGCAGGGTCTCGCAGATGGGGCGGCACATCTGGGAGTCTTTTCTTCGGAATTGGGGGCAATAGGAAGGGTATTCTGTAGCCTCTGGTAACAACGCTTTTTACCCAATTGTCTGATGTAAGATTTTGCCAGGCCTGAGGGTATAAAGCTAAGCGACCCCCGACTGCCTCCAGAGCAGGACAGTCGGGCCTCCTCTCAGGAGTGCTGGAAAGGTTTCCCAGGGGTGGTGTCCCTGTCACCTTGGTTTTGCGGACCCCCTCTGCCGCCAAGGCGGCGTCTTCCACCTCTACCCCCTCCTCTGCCTCTAGAGGGGGCATCACCCTGTGTGCCTGGGAAAGAGCCTTGGGGTTTTCGAAACCACATTTTTCCACCAAGTTGCCCTTTGGGGTACGGTCTGGATGGGGTGGAAAAATGGACTCCGACAGCAGACAGTCTTTCCCTCTTGCTCACACCAGGTAAGGGTCTCCTTTACTTTGGGGCCAAAGAGAGTGGCACCATCAAATGGGGCGTTAGTAAAGGAAGACTTGAAGGCTTCCGCAAATGAACATAAGCGCATCCAGGATTGTCTACGAAGAGCAATCGCTGAAGCTGCTGCCCTACTCGATCCTTCGGCTGCGTATGAGATCAGCCTCATGGACGAGTTTGCAATAGATGTAAGGGTATTGAGATGTGCTGTAACCTTTTCTGAAACAGCAGCATCTGTAGTACCCTGGAGGGTATCTCCCAACTCTTTGATTAGATCCCTCTGTAGCCGTGTGAAGTGGGTTAAATAGTTCAGGGATCACATAGAAAAAGCCGCTGAACTAAAAATGCGCTTCCCATACCTGTCCATAGGCCTAGAATCTCTGTTAGGCGGATGGACAGATGAGGAAGATTCAGACATCTCCTTTTTCGTGGCCGCTGCCACCACCATAGTGTCCACTGGCACTCCCTTTGTCAGATAAGCCTTATCCTGAGGGGCAGTAATATATTTGTTAGGCTTTCTAGGGACTGGCTCCACCGTGTCAGGCATCTCCCACGCCCTTCGAGCAATCAGCTCCATCAACTCATCGAAGGGCGGAGTGACCCAGGAGGAGGAAGGGCGAGCACCGAATGCCTTCAGCAAGACTAACTCATCCTCAGAAGGGGGGAGGGATTGCCAATCACCTCTCTGCTTTAGGATCTCCAGGATGTCAGAAAAAGAGACATCCTCTGAGGGTGACTTTGGGGACCCTTCTGACTCATCCAAGTCAGTGTCCGATGTCAATGATTCTTGTGGAGAATCTAAGTGTCTCCTCTTACACAATCTTTTCCTTGGAACTTCCTCGGGGGGGCATCCGAAGAAGCCTCCGAGGAAGAGGGCACCCTCAGGGGTGGCTGAGACACAGGTGCTCGACGCTTAGATGTAGCCGTGGGTGCAGAGGAGGATAACGGTCCTTTATGGGAAGGAGAAGCTGTTTCTGCTGATGTGGTTGTCTGGGTAGACAACACCTTCCTCATGAGGTCGAAGGCCCCCGGGTCCCGAGTCGAGGTATCTCCCGGTTCCGAGGAAATCGGAAGAATCCCCGAGACAGGCACCGAAGGCATCAACCCCGAGGACGGAGCCGAGTCGATCCGAGGCCCCGAGAGGGAGCGTCGGAACCGAAACATCGGTCCGACTCTCAGTCCCAGATCCAAGGATGGATCTTCGGCTCCGAGACTCCGGTACCGGATCCAACTGAGTCGAGGTGAACGGAGCCGACCGAGAGAAAGACGGTTCTGGCACCGAGGGCTCCACAATCACCAGATCAGCCTCTCCCGGCTCCGAAGACTGGATAGGTTTCGGAGGAGGAACAGGTGGAGATAAGGGAAGGCCTTCGAGTCTCGACACCAACTGGGAGGAGACAGAGATGAGCTTGGATAAGGCCGTATTCTCCATTAATTTCTGCACCACGCGGTCTACATCGGTGTCGGAGAGGGGCCTGGAAGAGCGCGTCAAAGGAATCGAAGACGGAGCCGACCTCAACAATGCCGGGGGAGGGAGCTCCGTCACCGGTTCCAAGACTCGAGGCTCAGAAACTGACAACAGTTCAACACTCGGCCCCGAAGTCTGTGGAACTGGTGATCGAACTTTGTGAAGAGCTCGGAGCCGATGACCTGGGCTCCGACGTCTTCGATTCCTTCGAGGATTTGGATGTCTGGTCTGATGCATCCAGAGCCTCTTGAAAAGTAGGTTTTAGAAGACCCCTATCCATAAGTTTCCTGCGCCTATCTGTCATGACCCTTTCACTGAAAGAATGACATATTGAGCAGTCTTCTTGCAGATGGAGAGGGCCAAGACAGTAGACGCAGGAACTATGATTATCAGTCACCGACATCTTCTGCCCACATTGGCAGTGTTTAAAGCCAGACTTAGCTTTCTCAGACATGTCACAATTTTAGTTACAGCTAACAGAGAAAAAGTCAATATTATGTCAAGTCCAGTAATTTTGTCTAATCCAGAAACTTATTGTCAAATCCTGTAAAAAGTCAATCCAGTAGTCAATCCAAGTAAAAGGGTGGGTAGGCCCCGAGGGAAAACTCTAATAAAGTATATAAAAGGACTTTATATGGAACCGAGAATTTCCTCGAAACACTACTAACACACACACACAGTCACTTAAAGACAATTTTTTTAGAAAAAAATTTAGAAGAAATATAAGAAATTTATAAATCTTAGCTTAAGGTTGCTCGAGCTCATCAAACTGATGCGAACGCTGCAGCGGCAAACTAGATCTGGGGTAAAGGCAGAGGGGGATTGTGGGAGTTAGGTTGGTCTCGAGCTTCTTCTCGATGCAGAGCTTGCCAAGCGGCCGACACGGAGCCGAGGATCGGCTCCGAACCCAGGTGTAAGAACAAACGGCGAGATTGAACACTCTCACATCTTGGTTTTCTTTATGTACAGGTTTAGACTGTTTAAATCTAGCAATGATCTGAGGTCTTTTGATTTTTTAAGATTAAAAATAATTTAGTATAAACCCTAGACTCTTTCTGGTCTGGTGAGACCTCTTGAATGGCTATTTCTGTGAGGAGTTTGGCAACCTCCATTTTGGATGTCTCCTTCTCATGTGGTATGGTATCTAGAAGTAAATGGAGGCTGAACAGGGTATGTGTGTAAATGGAACTGTGTAGCCTCTGGAAAGTCTTCCCCTGACACATCTGTCTTGTGAAATAGCTAACCATTCCATTACATAGATTGACATCCCAGCATGGACAGCCTGGAAAGTCTTTAAAAAAGTAATTATGGACATTATATGTGGCTCACAAGGGGAACAATATGAAATTCTTCGTTTTGCAGTCCATTTCTGCCTCAGAGTCAGAATATTTAAGAAAACCCTGTGATCCTGGTAATTTCTGCTCAAACATTGCTCAAAGGGTAGTTGCTGGTTCCTAGCACAGGTGGACTTTGGACTGTAGAACTTTATCCATTCCTTTACTGCTTGATCTTGAGCAATTTCTGCTTAACATGTGGTCCAAAATGAGAAACCCATTAAATTGTGCCTTGATAAATGACATTTAGAAGTTGTGTTCAAATCCACATTATCTGACCCAGGCTTGAGCCTTTGTAAGTGACATCTTAAAACTGTGTGCAAATATTCATAATCTGAGCCAACGTCACTCCTTATTATAATGTCTCTCCCAGATGCTCTTATTGCTGCATCTGCTGTGTTGTGACTCAACCCCATGTTTGACATTGTTGCCACCTACAATTCCAGTTTATGGTGTAGATCATTGTATGGCAACTGTTTCAGTGAGTCTAGCATCCTCTCTGCTAAATCACATTGAAAATAGGTCATATGCATCAGGTAGTAGAAAGTAATACTTGACATGTATGTGTATTTTTCCATATGAACTATGGCCTGAAAATCTTTACCTAGTAGATAGAGTGAAGGGCTCTCTTCTCAGGCATCTTTCCTGATGTCAGCAGCCACCACAATGGAATCAAAAAGAGAAGCATTAATCCAAACTTGTCTATCTTTGGGAGGGTGGAGGATCTTGACTGATTTCTTAGCAATAGGCTCAGCCACATCAAGCTTTCTTGCTGAGGCCTGTCTACAGTCAGATTGATCATATGATCAGTAGAAGGGATCACCCAAGACATACATGGAGTGTGTGATGCCTGCGCACTGGCCCACTATTCAAGGAGCCTCAATCCTCACCACTAACACCATTGAGGGGTGCCCACATTGAGAGGATAATAAGCACACACACAGTAAAGTACAATTTTCCTTAAGAGCACACAGAGATCACAGTCAGTCTGGGGCTGGTTTCTCTCCAGATCCCCAATAAGACTCCCCACTGACACAGCTAAAGGGTACAGATCTCAGCCAACTAGTCAAGCCAAAACCTCCAGTACCTTCTCTGTCCAACCAGTGCTTCATGTCCCTGTCCAAGTAGCTGACATACACACACACACACACACACACACACACACACACACACACACACACACACACACACACACACACACACACACACTTTGAGATTTGATTTATATACAAAAAGACACTCCTGGGGAAGGCTGGCACAGGTTCAATAGCTATGCCCCCTTCTGTCCAGGCTATAAGGTAGTAATCCACTGCCACCAACTACTCTTTTCAACCACTATAAAGGCCCTTATCAAAGGGTGTCTAGTTCTACTGTGTAATGTTATTATTATCCAATTGGTAAGCGTGACTAAGACATGAAGGCTATTTAGGAGGGGCTTTGTACATTATCACCAAATACATGCAAATACTCTAAGAGCTTAACTTATCTCTACACAAAACAGCCACAGTTAAAAGGTTTAAAAATATTTAATAATAGTAATAAAAGCACAAGACAATGCTCATTAATTCAACACAGTGATAATAGAGAGTTAGAAATCACAGGGAATACTTTAAAACAACATTGTAGGATAGTCTGAAATAAATATAGAAAACAGCTATACTAATCTTGCTATTTCTATCTATCTGTAATAGAAATACTAAGATCCTCCTTTCAGAGCAAAGGTAGTGCTGGTGAGCTGATGTGGTTAGGTTCAGACACAAATACAAAATGCCATTTGTACTTTTTGAGAGAGCCCTTAAATTGATAATACACATTACTGCCAAGTCATTTTAGATTACATAATTCTTGACACTTTTTCTTAAGTTTTCCGGGTCACAGAACTCATAATTTTAATATTTCTTTGTGATCTGCACCTGCCATGAAGCCGCAGCAATAAAAGACACTTTACATGTGAAACCTAGTAATTATCTCTGTCTTAGGACAATAGAAAGAATTTCCTAGCCCAGACATCCTGTCTCCTAGCTTGAGATCAAACACCATTGTAAAATCCTTTACTTATCAGCTTTCTTCCAGAAAGGTGCACTGTGGTTACATTTTTTGAAGCTCAGAACATAACACAGTTTTCTTACATTTGTTACACAAGCCTGTGAATCATATTAATATTTACAATGACATATAATTATTTACAAAATTCTATCTAGCTGGGCTGGCAGCCTTCACAATTCTTCTTCTCCAGAGAACTCAAGCTAGTTTTTCAAGTGACCATTGAAAAATATTCCTTGAGAGGGTTAGGTCTATCTGGGTATACCTTACCCCATTCCCTGTCTTGAGAGCCCATCTGAGTTGGCATTGCTAATCCCACTGCGGTGCTGCACTGACATATATGCTTGCAACCCTAGGCTCCACCTTAGCAACTTGGCATTTTGCTGGCTGACTCCATGCAACCATGTTAGGGATTGTGATCTGTATCTACAGTGAATTTCCTTCCATACAGATAAGGCTGAAGTTTCTGCAGTGCTCACACTATGGCTAGACATTCCTTTTCTACAGCTGCATAGCATTCCTACCTGGGTTGGAGTCTACGACTGAGATAAACCACTGGGTGCGCTTCTCCCTCTGAAGAAATATGGCTAAGTACAGCCCCCACCCCATGGTTCAAAGCATCTACCTGCACCAAAAAGTCTTTACTGTAATGTGGACTGGCTAACACAGGGGGTCCTCACAAAGCTTCTTTAAGTTTCTGGAATGCCTGCTCACATGCTGGGGTCACATTACCTTATCTGGCCTGCTTTTTCTTGTCAGGTCTGTGAGGGGAGCAGCAGTGGTACTATAACTGGGGACAAACTTTCTGTAGTACCCTGCTGACCCTAAGAATGTCATCACCTGCAGTTTGGTAACAGGTACACGGCCATGCCTGAATGCCTTCCACTTTGGCAGGTTCTGGCCTGATATTACCACTTCCCACTCTATGTCCCAGGTAGGAGACCTCTGCCATGCCCACCTGACATTTGATGGACTTAATGGTCAATCCTGTCCTCTGTAGTCAGCCCAGCACCTACCTGACATGCTGAAGGTGCTCTTGCTAAGAATGGCTGTAGATGGCAATATCATCTAGGTAAGCAAGGCAAAATCTCCTTCTCCTGCTAGGAGATTATCTACCAGCCTCTGTAAAGTCACTGGGGCATTTTTTCATCCCAAAGGGCATCTTTGTGAACTCATACAAGCCAAATGAAGTCACAAAGACTGACTTCTCTCTAGCACAAGGGCACCAGACAGTAACCCTTGGTAAGATCAATGGTGGTAAGATACTTAGCCCCACCCAGCTGTTATAGGTCTTCATCTGTCCTAGGCATGGGGTAAGCATCTGACTCTGACTATTTAATTTCCTGTAGTCCACAAAGAACCAGGTGCTGCCATCCTTTATTGGTACCAGCATAACTGGGGAGGCCCAGGGACTGTTGGACTCCTGAATTACCCTTAGTTCCAACATTTCCTGTATCTCCTCCCTCAGACTCTGTTTGACTTTCTCAAGCCCCCTATAAGGGACCTGCCTAATAGGCCTTTGGGGTGCTGTATCCACCTAATGCTGCACCAGGTGGGTGCACCCTGGTTTCCCAGTGAACATGTCCCCAAACTCCTGTAACACTGCTCAGAGTTCTGGAACTTGGGTAGGAGATAGCTGCTGGGACATTGCTACCCCTTCCACTGAGGTGTCAGTCCGAGCCTCACTGAGATCATTCACCAGATCGCTCTCAAACTCTTCCTGCAATCCACTGCAAATACTAACACAAGGGCCTCCGTATCATGGTATGGTTTCATCATATTAGCATGGTACAATTTGTGCCCCTGCCTCCTGCCTAGCAGTTTTACCATGTAGTTAACATCACTGACCTTCCTTACCACCTTGTAGGGTCCCTCCCTGCCTGCAGTTTGTTGTGTCTGACAGGAATGAGAACCATTACCTGCTGCCCTACAATGTACTCTCTCGCACGAGCATTCCTGTCATACCAGACCTTTTTCTGCTGTTGGGCTTCTGTCAGGTTCTCCTGGGCCAAGCCCAGGAGTTCCCTGAGCCTTGTCCTGAAGTTTAGTACATATGCCACAACAGACTCCTGGTGAGATTCACAGTCACCCTCCCACTCATCATGATTTAAGTCAATAGGCCTGCTCATCCTATGCCCATAAAACAATTCAAAGGGTGAAAACCTGTGGATTCATAGGGAACCTCTCTGTAAGCAAACAACAGATGGGGCAAATATTTGTCCCAGCCCCTCTTAAACTGGTCTGCAAATGCTCACAGCATGGACTTGAGTGTAGAGTTTAACCTCTCAACAAGGCCATTAGTTTGGGGATGGTAGGGGTGGCCTTTAGGTGCTTCATCCTGACAAGCCAGCAAGTCTGACATGAAACTGGCACCTCTGTCAGTCAGTATTTCTTTTGGGAAAACTACCCTGCTGAAAATCTCTAACAAAACATTTGCCACCTTTTCTGCCTCAGTGGAGGACAAAGCCACTGCCGTAGGGTATCTTGTAGCATAATCTACTACCACTAGGTATACTTTTTCTCTGTGGCGCTTGGGGTACTCGGAGGCCCACAGTATCCATAGTTACCCTCTGAAATGGCTCCTCAATCACAGGCAAAGGTATCAAAGTAGCTTTCACTTTGTTGCCTGCCTTGCCTACCATTTGGCACTGCTCACAGGTCCTGCAGTACGCTGTTACATCTCTGGAAATTCAAGGCCAATAAAAGATCTGCATAATACGTCTCTTTGTACGTTTTATGCCCATATGACCTGCAAAGGGAATATCATGGGCTATGGCTAGAAGTGCTAGGCACTACCAACTGCTATATTCTCTCACTTTTTAGCCTCCCTCAAGGGTCCACTCTCTATATAGTAACCCTTTGTCCAGGTATACAGATTCCCCCTTCCCTTGAGAATCAGGTGCCTCACTAGCTACCTGCCTCAGGCCTTGCAATGTAGGGTCTGAGAGCTGCACCTGTCTCAACCATCTCTTTGTAACCCTTCCCAGCTCCCCTTCCATGGGAAGTCTGGTATCCTCTGACAGTGGTGCCTCACTGTCAGCCTGGGTACTACTACTCACCTCTGCCCTTTCAGTCACTCTGTCCAAGGGAACATCAGTACCCACAAGCAGCTGTAGCTCACCTTCAGTCTCACTGCTACAGGGTAGCTCCCTCCCTGAAGTAACCACTTCACCAGACCTGGCTGCAAGTAAGTGGTCTGACTGGGTCTCCCCCAGGCTACCAGACCCACGTGCTTGTCTCCAAGCCTGACTGTGTGTAACTGCATTAACACATGGCACTGCCTTATCAAAATCCTTCCCTATCAGGACATCTGCAGAATGGTAGTTTGGCACCCCTGTTGTCTCAAGACAACCTACTATTGAGATTTTTTCATTCCCACTTACTGGCTCTTTCAGCTTTTGTTCCCCACCTTGCCACCGTGGACATCTATATGCTACATGGCCCCACTGGTTGCATTCAAAACATTTAACCCTAGGTCCTGGACGTGTACCTGGACTAGTGGCTTCCCCTGCTACTGGCAGATTCTGTTGGGATAGTCTGAGCTGCCCACCATGGGGTCCCTTAGAACCATGAGCAGCACTGGGTGTCCCTTTCCTGTGCAGGAATTCCCTGCTTGCTAGGTATAGGTCTCCCTTTTCCCCAACTCATTTGAAGTAGCACATTGTCTATCAGCTAACCAGATCCTCATGTCCTCAGGCAAAGTTCACCACTTTTGAAGGGCTGACAGACGTTTTGGTAAGGGAACAAGCCCTTAGCACTTTGCTTGTAATTTAGCATACATGATGGAACAGCAAAATAGACCAAAATATAAGATAAGATAATCCTTTGTGTGGTTTTTTTTTTTTTTGTGAGCACTGTGGGAAGAAAGTATTCAGAAGGATATGGGAGATTCCCATCTCAAAGTTATAAGTAAGGAACATAAGAACAGACTAGTTAAAAACAGGATTGGGAGAGTAGACAGAGGGGCAGAAACTCATCAAGAGACAGAAATATGTCCAATCCATCTTTCTTTGGTACAATAAGTGCAACTAGAAGGTATAGGCCTTAAAGTGGCAATAAAGTGAATAAGTAGCCTGAGAAGAATGATTATGATGAAAATAGACAGAGGAAGTCTTAGTCAGGGTTTGAACATGGACATAGACAATGGCTTGTAAGGTATAGTTTAAGTTTCAATTTGAAGAGTGTAGTAGAAGACAGAGATGTAAGTTCACTGGGAAGTAGGTTCCAACTTTTCCCCACAGTATTAGAGAAAAGGGAATCTCCTGCTTTATTGTTGGGTTTATGTCCGGATATCAGAGGTTTATTGGCTGAGCGTAGGTTTGTAAGATTTTTATATGGGCAGATTAGACTTGTGAGAATTGGTATATTATCTGGGTGATAAAGGGTTTTTATGGGCAATAATTAGTTGATGAAATAAAATTTGATTGTGCAATTCAAGCCAACCCAGCTGCTTCAGATTTTAGCAGTGGTGGATTCTAAATGGGGAGCAGGTAGCAGATCTGGCAATATTATTGTAGGAGACTGCCAGCTTGTGGAGGTTGCTTTTGGATAGATTTGTATATATAGGAAAGGCATAAAAGAGAGTAGAGATAAGGTGGGTGTGGGCAATAGTAGTTCTAGCTATGGAAGTAAGGAAGGGCTTAATTTTATAGAGGGAGCCTAGTTTTTGGTTTACTGATTTGATTGTGGTGTTGATATGAGTGTCATAATTAAGTCTGTAGTCAATAGTTACTCCTAAGAGTATGGTAGTAGTATCAGGAGATATGACTGTACCAGTTTGAGATTTGATAGAGAAGTTAGGTGGGGTGGACTTTTGTGTAGGAGTAAACAGCAATCGTTTAGTCTTTTTGGGGTTAAGTAGGAGACACCGCTGTAGAAACCATTATTCTACAAGATCAAAGGTATTCTGGGTGAGGGACTGCAGTTCAGAAGGTCCTGTGGCAGAGGATATTAATGTGGAGTCATCTGCATATTGTATTGTTACAGCTTGGGGGATACTAATACATAGATAATTTATAAAGATAGAGAAGAGGGCCCAACATGGATCCTTGGGGTACACCAAGGGTGACAGGTAGGTGGGAGGATAGAGCGTTTTCCCATAGCACTGCCTGTTGCCTATTGTCTAGGTAGGACTTGAACCACTGTAATGCTTGAGTATCAAATGAGAGGGACTTGAGAAGATTCAGCAGTAGCTAATGGTTAATCATGTCAAATGCTTTTGAAAGATCAATAAAGATAGCAGAGGACAGGGTATTATTGTTGCAATTTTTGTTAATGTGGTCAGTGAAGGAAAGGAGGGCAGTAGTGGTGCTATGGAAAGGTCAAAAGCCGTGCTGAGAGCTGGTTAATAGGCTATTTTGAAAAGGTAGTGAAATAGTTAAGGGTGGATGCATTTTTCCATAATTTTAGCTATGGGAGAGAGGAGGGCAATTGGACAGAAGTTAGAAAGTTCTGTTGAGTTGCCACCTTTATGTAGTGGGATGATATGTGAGACTTTCCAGATGGATGGGATTGTACCTTCAATAATGGTTCTATTTATTAGGATAGTGATAGGATAGGCAATAACGTTAGCTGCAATTTGAAGATATTTATGGTTACTTCAAGGAGTGAGCTATACTGTAGCAGTGAGACTGAATGTGAGCCACAGCTGCTTGTGGGTACTGATGTTCCCTTGGACAGGGTAACTGCAAAGGTAGAGGTGAGTAGTAGTACCCAGGCTGACAATGAGGAAGGGGAGCTGGGAAGGGTAACAAGGAGAGACATGAGACAGGCTCAGCTCTCAGACCCTACATTGCAAGGCCTGAAGCAAGTATCTAGCAAGGCACCTGATTCTCAAGGGAAGGGGGAATCTGTATACTGGAACAAAGGTTTACTGTACAAAGAGTGAACCCCTGAGGGAGGGCTAGAAGGTGAGAGAGTACAGCAGTTGGTAGTGCCTAGAGCTTACCATCTGGCACTTCTAGCCATAGCCCATGATATTCCCTTTGAAGGTCATATGGGCATAAAACGTACAAAGAGGCGCATTATGCAAAACTTCTATTGGCCTGGAATTTCCAGAGATGTAACAGGGTACTGCAGGACATGTGAGCAGTGCCAAAAGGTAGGCAAGGCAGGAGAGAAAGTGAGAGCTCCTTTGATGCCTTTGCCTGTGATTGAAGTGCCATGTCAGGGGGTAGCTACGGATATTGTGGGTCCTCTGAGTACCCCAAATTCCACAGGGAAAAAGTATATCCTAGTGATTGTAGATTATGCTATACGATATGCTGAGACAGTGGTTTTGTCCTCCATTGAGGCTGAGGTGGCGGCAAATGCTTTGCTAGAGATTTTCAGCAGGGTAGGTTTCCCAAAAGATAAACTGTCTGACAGAGGTGCCAATTTTATGTCAGGCCTGCTGGCTTGTCTGTGAAAGTCCTATGGTGTGAAGCATATGAAGACCACCCCCTACCATCCCCAGACTAATGGTCTTGTTGAGAGGTTAAACTGTACAATCAAGTCCATGCTACGGGCATTTGCAGATCAGTTTAAGAGGGAGTGGGACATGTTCACCGGGAAACTAGGGAGCACTCACCTGGTGCAGCACCAGGTGGATACAGGACCCCAAAGGCCTATCAGGCAGGCCCATTATAGGGTGCCTGAACAGACTCTGAGGGAGGAGGTACAGGAGATGTTGGAACTAGGGGTGATTCAAGAGTCCAACAGTCCCTGGGCCTCACCAGTGGTGTTGGTGCCAAAGAAGGATGGCAGCACCAGGTTCTCTGTGGATTACAGGAAATTAAATAGTCACACTGAGGCAGATGCTTACCCCATGCCTAGGACAGATGAGGCCCTAGAGCAGCTGGGTGGGGCTAAGTACCTTACAACCATTGATCTTACCAAGGGTTGCTGGCAGGTGCCCTTGACTCCCAGTGCTAGAAAGAAGTCAGCCTTTGTGACTCCATTTGGCTTGCATGAGTTCACAAAGATGCCCTTTGGGATGAAGAATGCTGCAATGATTTTCCAGAGGCTGGTAGATCATATCTTGGCAGGAGCAGGTGGGTTTGCACATGCTTACATGGATGATATTGCTATCTACAGCCATTCCTGACAAGAACACCTTCAGCATGTCAGGGAGGTGCTGGGCAGACTGCAGAGGGCAGGGTTGACCATTAAGCTGAGCAAATGTCAGGTAGGTATGGCAGAGGTCTCCTACCTAGAACATAGAGTGGGGAGAGGTAAGATAAGGCCAGAACCTGCCAAAATGGAAGCCATTCAGGCATGGCCTGCAGCTGTTACCAAAAAGCAGGTGAGGGCATTCTTAGGGACAGCAGGCTACTACAGAAAGTTTGTTCCCAATTATAGTACCATAGCTGCTCCCCTCACAGACCTGACAAGGAAGAACAGGCCAGGTAAGGTAGTGTGGACCCCAGCATGTCAGCAAGCATTTCAGAAGTTTAAAGAAGCTTTGGGAGGACCCCCTGTGTTAGCCAGTCCAGACTACAGCAAAGACTTTGTTGTGCAGGTGGCTGCTTCAAACTATGGGGTGGGGTCTGTACTTAGCCAAATTTCTTCAGAGAAAGAAGAGCACCCAGTAGTTTATCTCAGTCATACGTTCCACCCCAGGGAGGAATGCTATGCAGCGGTAGAAAAGGAATGTCTAGCCATAGTGTGGGCACTACAAAAACTTCAGCCTTATCTGTATAGAAGAAAATTCACTTTGATGACAGATCACAACCCTCTAACATGGTTAAACAGAGCCAGTCAGCAAAATACCAAGCTACTAAGATGGAGACTGGGGTTGAAAGCATATATGTCATGTCTGTGCGGCCCCGCAGTGGGGGTAGCAATGCCAATGCAGATGGACTCTCAAGACAGGGAATGGGGTGAGGTACACCCAGATAGACCTGACATTCTCAAGTGATGTTTCTCAAGGTGCACTTGAAAAACTTGTTTGAGTTCCCCGAAGTGGAAGAGATGTTATGATTGGGAAGAGATGGGTGAAAGCTGCCAGCCTAGTCAAATAGAATTTGATATATAATTCTGTCATTTGTAAATAAATGTAAAATACAGGCATGTTTTCTTGAGTGTAAAAGAATACTGCGAAATGTGGAACTGCAAAATATGTGACAGCATTGCATTCTACTGGCCCAGTGAAGGATGTTGTGACACTTTCATGTTAGAATTCGGCTCTAGTGAGTCTGGATGAAGGTTTCATGCCCATTGTTTTAAGGCTAAAGTTTATGACCAGAATTTAGATGTGGAATGTGCTTTATTGCTCTGGTTTCTGTTAGAGTATACCTGTGAAATGACTTATATTGTTCTAAGTTTCTGAGCAGGTGTTAGATTGCTAAATAATGCAGTTTGTGGCCTGAGAACTCCAGACTAAGTGTCAAAAATTATGTAATTTGGGAGGGCCTTAGAGGCATGTTTCTTAATAATGTTTAAGTACTATTTCTCACCAGAGACTGGAAGCATTTTGATCTTGGATATCTATCTCAGCACTCTGCCTAATCTCACATGTAAGTTTTAGCACTGTGATTTCTTGTAGGAATAGTTAAAGCTAGTAAAGATTAATTAGGTATTTTTCTTTGAAATCAGATCTGTCCTACTGTATTATTTTAAGTTTCTGTGTGATCTCTGAATGCTTAGATATCTCTGTGGTATAGTAGTTTTGCCTTGTGTTTTAATTATTTATTATTAAATATTTTTAAAACCTTCTACCTGTGGCTGGTTTATGTAGAGATAAATTATGCTTTAGAGTACATTATATATTTATAGAGTTTACTGTCTAAGCCCTTTCAATAAGTCTGGACTGAATAGTCACATTACCATTGGATAATAATATTGCACAGTAATAATTGGACACCCTTTTAAGGGCCTTTTAGTAGCTGATATTATTAGCTGGGTGGTGGGAGGGATTACTACCGTATGGTCTGGGAAAAGGAGCACAGCTGGAGAATCTGTGTCAGCCTTTTCCAGGAGTGTCTGTGAAGTTGTATAAATACTTATCTCAAAGTGTGTGTGTGTTGTGTCAGCTACTTGGGCAGGGACACAAAGCACTGGTTGGACAGAGAGGGTACTGGAGGTTTTGGCTTGCTCAGCTAGGCTGAGACCTGGACCCTATAGCTATGCCAGTGGGACGTCTTATTGTGGACCTGGTGAGCAAGGAAGCAACCAGCCCCAGACTGACTGTGATCTCTGTGTGCAATTAAGGGAAATTGTACTTTTTTTACTGTGTGTTTTAGTTATCCTTTCCTCTCTTTTAGGAGACGACCTCCCTGGTGTTAGTGGTGAGGATTGAGGCTCCTTGATTGCTGGGCCAGGGCACGGTCGTCACACTAACTACAGAATATACTAACATTCCAACTATAAAAAGCTGCATGCAATTCTGCAGTCTGGCTACCAGACCCAGTAGTCAACAAGTGGAAAACTTACCTTTGGTGCTGAGCAGTCTGAAGGCTGTGGGTTCTGTTCCTATAGCAGGTAGTTAGATTAATGTTCAAATACTGATACTGTGGTGCAACATAAGAAGGGCATTGCAGTCCTTCAAATTAGTTGTTAAACCAAGGTCCTGTCTTTCTAAGATGGTATTAGCTCAACTTGCTGCAGACAATCCTACAACATTTCTCAAAAAGAATAGGGTAAGTGCCCTGGCTAAATATCCCCTAGTCTGTCTGAATACCATTTTTGGTCTCACCAAATACAGGCTATTGGTTTTGTGGGACTAACCATGTCAGCATTGTGTAAATAAGTAAAATGACAATAAAATAATTCGTATGGACACAGGAGTGGGAGAGGAAAATAAACAAACACTAAAAAAACAGCTTCTTCAATAGAAAGAAATACTAGTTACATTGTCTAACAAAATTGAAAAGGTACTCCAAGAAGCTAGAAAAATCACCAGAAATGGTTTGAAGCCAGAAAATTGCCATGGGTTAGCTAAATGAAAACAGTTTTGAACATTTTCAGAACACAGAATCTCAATCTTTCCTGTGGTCAAGAAGTACCTTCTAAAGATTACAACCAGGCCATGAAAATGCATGAAAAAATGTTCATTCATCTTCAGAATAATTTTTAAAATCCTATCCTTACTTGTAGTTGTGGTTGTAGTTGTAGTTGTTGCTAAATAGGAAATAAAAAGACAATATAAAACATAATTAATATTCTAAGGAAAATACATCTCAGTATCATATGCAGATAAACTGACATCTACATATACTATTGTTTATCATAAAAAAATCATGTCATCCTCGTGAAATATTTTGATTTTTATAGTCTTAAATTTTTCTCTCAATTTGCTAATTTGGAAATACTTCTCAATTTGCTAATTTGGAAATATTTATATTAAATATGTCATTTAACAATGTGCCCATTGTTGTAAGAAAGTCCTTCTATATTGTACAGCTTATAAACAAAGGGATTGTGTCTAGATCTAGGGATGTCATTGTCCCCATTTATTCAGCTTTCATTAGGTCAATTATTGAATATAATGTATCTTTTGGCATGTATCTGTCCAGACACATGCAACAACTGTAACACCCACAGAGATACCTTACTAAAAGGATACAAGGCCTATACAACATGTCCTACATGGGCTGACTCAAAGCCCTGTCATGGACATAGGCGACCTTCAAAGTCTTGAGCTGAGCCAGTTTGGTTTCGTCAAGGGTAGATCTTGCTTACTGAACCTGTTGGACTTCCATGAGAATGTCACCAAAGCCCTGAATGAGGGAAAAGTAGTACATACCACCTGTATCAATTTAGCCAAGGCCTTTGACACAATCAACCACTCAGGTATCATTGAAAAACTCTCCCAGCTGCTGATTAACCCACACATCACTAGATGGGTAGCCAACTGGCTCTCTGACAGAACATATGCTGCAAAGTTGGGGAGTCCAACTCAGCCAGTACACCAGTTACAACTGGGGTAACACAAGGATCCGTGTTGGGTCCACTACTGTTTGGAATCTATTCCTCTGAAGTCCAAGCAAAGGCTGATGGCTTGTGGCTTACCAAGCTTGTAGATGACTGTAAATTGGGTACAATAGCAGAATTCCCCCAGTGATGTTGACATATTACAGAAGGGGCTGACTCAGACAAATGATTGGTGCCAAAGTCACAGACAAAAACTTAACACAAAAAATGCCTTTTTATCCCCTTTGGCAATGAAGTAGCCTCTGCTAAGTATGATATAGATAGCATCCCTCTAAGATCAAACTTAGTGGTGCAAGACTTGGGAACACAGGTTGATTGCAATCTAAACTTCGACCACAATGTGCCCATAGTGGTAGGAAAAGCTTCTACATTGCACTTCTCATAAATAAGGGCATCACATCCAAGACTACGGAGGTTATAACACCACTGTATTTAACCCGTATCAGACCACTAATTGAGTAGAATCCTCCCTTTTGTATGTACCTCACCAGACACCTGCAGCAACTGCAGAGACCACAAAAGTTTCTAACCAAGTGAATCCAGGGCCTCCATAACATGACCTATACGGAAAGACTAAAAGTCCTGTCACAGTACTCTGTATCAGACAGACTGCTGAAAGGTAACCTATGCCTGGCCTACATCTGAAAATCAAATGGGACATGAGTAACTCACTCCAGGGATCTCATCCTAGCCTGTGACATTAACAGAACATGCTGGAGAGACATATATATCTCCCAGAGATTGCCATTCCTCTGAAATAAACTCCTGTTCCATTTGAAGCAGTGCTCTTTAATGGCACTATTTAAACACATTCTTAACAACTGGATGGGTGACCATAAATTCACCCCAGGGGTAGCAGCTATGTCCCTCATGGACAAGGGCAGTCAGTGCTGATCACAGAATCACTCTGCTAACAATGACCATTTAACTATGGTCAATAAGGGTATTCAGGTTTTTCCATGGATAGGCTTGTAAACACCCTTGGGCCATTAGCCTAGTAATCTCCTCTGAACCTATAATCTTATACTCAGTATTTTACAGGCTGCTAAAAGATGACTACGTAACTGGCATACAAGGCATTCTCCTGTTAAATTACTAATTGATTTACTGCACATCAGCAAGTCAAATAGTATCAGAAATACTCTGTGTATGGATCGAAACTTCTTCTGCAACATCAACAGAATGGTTTGGAGGGACAGGTATATCTCCCAGAGGATAACGTTGATCTAAAACAGACTCCCCATCCACGTAAAGCAAAGTTCATCCCTGTCCCTATTCAAGCACAAATTGGATCTATGGATAGAAAAAAGAACATTTACCCCAGGACTGCCCCCTGTACTGCTAATGTACAGAGTCAGCTTTTAAAAGCTTTATTCCATGCATGTCTCTCCTACAAATGATCTATGGTATGATTCCAGTTATTCTCATTAGGGGTAATATAAAATGATTGACCATGGAATGGATAAGACCAATCTCTAACCAAATGAGACGGGTTAATTCAAGCACAAAAAGGAAAATTGGTTTGGCTTAAAATGCCCCGCAAGGGCAGCTAGCCTGGTACTTACCTATAAGTCACATTAATACTTTACTAATGTTTTTATGCATCACTGCAGCTCCACTCAGTGGCAGCTCCTAATAAACATGTCTATCCTTCCATCATCCTCCTGTACCCAAATGCCATCACTGACTAGGAACCTCAGTTTCCTCCATTCCCTTGCATGGTTGTCGTTAGGGAGCTAATTCACAATATATATCCAGCAAGCTGTCTTTAACAAAAATGACTGTACAAGATTCTTTGAATGACTTTCTTGTAAAAATGTGGATTTAATTGAGGCTCCACAGACATGTATACTTAACAATTATTATCTCAGTCCATCCTTCCCAAAGTGTAGAATGTGGTCTGCACTCATACTGCTCCTCATAGCTCCCTGCACCCTATGCCTGAGCATGATATGCTAGCATTTGTCTCACCATACCTAGTGAAGCCCTTTGAAAAGTTTGCTGCTGTATACTTTGTTTCTTCAGTACTTTGCATAATGTTAGAATGATTGCAGAAGGAGACAATCAGCCAAGCTAATCAGTCCTTTAAGTGCGTTTAACATTCTAGCATTTCTCCATCCTTACCTTCCTCACCATCATTTACTTCCTTGTCCCATGCCTTTTTGAATGTTACTTTGGGCTCCTAAAATCCATTCCAGTAGTCCATTCCATGGGATAACAACTCCCTCCTCTGTCATAGAACAAGACCCCACTTACTTACTACAATCAGTTGACTGAATCCTGCATCCTTTTTTGTTCTCCACATTCTTTCCAGCTGCCTGAAGTCCCTTTCTTTGAATTTCATACAGAAATACACACACTACTCAAGGTGTAATCCTAGAAACACTGCTTCTTTAGTTCTGTAGTCTACTTTCTGACGATATGCTCCAGCATTCTGTCTGTGGCTCATCTGCCCTGTCACTTAACTTCTGTTGGTCCAGTCTGGGTGTGATCAACTTCCTCAGGTCAGTTTCTTGTTCTTTTGTCATCAGCTTCCCTCCTCTACTTTGCAGTTATCTGCACTGAACCTCAACTGCCATCTTCATGCCCAGATGGTTCACCCTTTCCAAATCTTACCTTAGATTCTTCCCTATCATCCACTGCTCTACCTTTCTTTATGTCAAGAGAAGAAACATTTATTCTGTTCTCTGCTCCTTCAGATATGTCTTAAGATATATACTGAGGATTGATGGATCAAGGAGTTTTCCATGTAGTATTCCAGTAGTCATTTCCCTTACTCCTGATGTCATCCCTTTCTCAACAACCCTTTCAAGAATACCCTTCAGTAATGCTGCCATCCATCAGTATTGGACCTGTCCTCAACACTCCAGCTTCCATGTCACCCATCTGTAAGGAACTGAGCCAAACATCTTAGTGAAGTCCAGGTAGGTCACATCTGCTGATACACCTTCTGTCAAGTTCACCTAAAGCACAGCCATACAAATGGATCATGTCTGACTGACAATCTCCTTCTGGCCACAAACCATTATTAGTTACTGTTATGGAGATGTGTGTCCTCTAAGAACATTACAGACTTCTCCTAAGGATTCTCTCTGTGACTTCTCTCCACTGATGTTAGAACAATATACCCGCATTTCCCAGGAATTGTCTGTCCTACTCATTGTACAAGGGTAACACACGTGCTGTCCTCCAGTCCTCAGGCATTGCTGCACTGGCCACTAACCTTCACTAGGGGCCTGTCTGCATATTGTAATATTCCTGAGGTAGCTTTTCTGGCTCTTGTGCTTTATCCTCCATAACAGCAGCCAGTTCCCTGGCCATCTCCTCCATCTCTGTCCTTGTGTCTGTCCAGTGCTCATCTGAATCTACCTGCCTCTGCCCTAGCAGAGCATCATTCCACCGACTTCCTTTATGAAGATTGAAGCAAGACACTCATTCATTAACTCTGCTTTTTTTCCCAATATTCTGTGATCTTTCTGAAATCTTTTCTTGATCTGTGCAAAACACTTCCTCCATCCCCACATCTTTCTTTTAAATACCTCAGAAAGTCCTTATCCACTTCCCTGATTACTTCTGTAAACTCCCTTTAAGCTTGCACTTCTGTTGCTCTCACCATCTTTGTTACCTTTATTCTAGCCTCCTTGCTCTGCACCTATTGACCCTCCATTGCCCCTCTTTCCTATTGCCTGTATGTAATATCTTGTGCTCTAATGACTAGCTTTATATTCCTACTCTTCTGTATTGGCCTTCTCCTTTTGTCTGTAACTTGGTACAGTCTATCCATGTGCTGTTTCCTCAGCTTTACTCCCAGCCCTCAACTCTTCAATGTCCCTTCCCCAACTCAGCAGAAGCCAATATCTGAACACTCCCATGTTGCTGCACTGAATTATTTCCCTTTCCCTGTTAAAATGGCACAGTGGCATGGTCACTGCTATGTAATAGTTCTTTCCATAAGAAATCAGTGACTTACTTTGCCTTTTTAGATCCACATTCAAACTTTTGTTCTTAACGGGACAGTCTTGCACAAGTTATCTGAATCCCTGATGCCAGGCTTTAGTTTATACTTGCTTCCTATCTACTCGGGAGCTCAGTATTTTGTAATCCTTATCTGGAAGATTCAGATCCCCATAAGTATTACCTATTATCTTATTTATACTCTGTTCTTTCTTCTCTGCTCCAGTCTCTCATTCTGCTCCCTTGAAGTCTCTATGGGATGACACAGTAATCACTCTACCAGCTGAATATCCTTCCTCCACCTTAACCGGCAGGGCAGCTAACCTAATATGCTTTAAGTATAATTAAGGCTTACGCCCTACAAAGGTCAGGAATCTATAGAGCATGCCATTCTTTGCATGGTTGGGTTGTCATAACTAATTTCCTAACACGTGGTCTGCCACCTTCACACCTGGACAGTCAACAGCATCGAGGAAAGAGCCACTATGAAGTGCATGACACATTTAGGAAGTACAGATGGTGATCTGCAGGAGCAGAATGTCATCATCATCATCTTCTAATTAAGCATTATGCTGTCAGTTGCCTTGTGATTGTCTCTTTTGTCTCAGTGTCTTTGCTTCCTTGCAGATTTAGGATACCTACCACAGCATAGATTTATATACATGTAACACCTCCACTTAGAAAGATAGCTGTACTTGGCTGTAAGACAGCCTTACCCTCTGTGGATTTGATACATTTCCCTCCTACAGAGATGGCAGTGCCAGTTTAAGTTCAAATATGGCAGGATCACTGGCTTGTGCATGTTACCATAACAACAGGGAAGTGAACAGATAACAGTAGTGTGGATGCTGGCATTATAGACCAACATCAGATGTTTACTGTAGGTGCTATTGCTGTTGCCAATGTATCAAGTACTAGAGATAGTCTTAGTCCTGTGTGCCGTCTGAGGTCTGTCACCACATGTCGTACTGAAAAGTGGATGTGCAGGGCAGACAACAGATGACAGGACAGGGTAAGGTGTACACTAACAAATGCGTTCTGGTATCTTGCTCTGGGGATTCTGTTGCAGATGGAGATTAAAATACTGTCCCGGTTCTGCTCAGATCAAGTAATGGACCTGCTGTGGCATCACCAGGGTAGGGTTATGGGACTATGGATAGTGCAATGGATGATGCATCCAGGAAATGCACTGACTAATGCAGAAATTTTGAGAGACAGAAAAGCATCTCAGGCCTATCTGACTAAGGTATCGTAGAGCTCTGACGCTATTATAAACAGGCTGCAACATAATGCCAAATGCCTTTTGACTTATGACTACTGGATTACAATCTGACCTTGTCCTGTCTCTTTGGAAATACAACAGAAATAAGTCACACTTGTGGCTAGGGGAGTGTCCACTTAGTGAAACTGTTCACTAGCTGGTGCATCAGCAGGAGGCCTTGTTCACAACAAAGCAGCCACTGCTAAGCATCTCACATTGGCCACAACATGGTCTAACAAATGGTGGCAGCCTGCAAAGGATAATGGAACAGCTGGCAAGCTTCCAAACCTTCAGGGCACCTTCCATGCACTCAAACTGTCAGGTAGTTCAAGCTGAGCTAACTAAAAGAGACAAGTTTGGGTGTGAAGCCTTTTGAAACTTTACTGGCAATAAAGAGAGGGAGTCTGAGCCCTGAAAGGACAAAGCTAGAAAGAAAAAAATAAAATATCCACACCCTGGCATTAAAGAACACAAAAACAAAGGGGTTGGAAGGATGGAGGTGCTGTTGATCATTCGAACATCTACTGTTATGGTAAGTTTACTTCCACAACTGTACTATATTCATCATATTGATCACTGCTTCAGTAGCCTTAGCTATATGAGTAGATTACCCTTGCTAACTACATTTGGGAGGTGGAAGGAGAAGAGTCCACAGGTACCTGCAAAATGGTCCTAACAAAGCCTGATGTGCCCCTTGAGAAGGAATCAGGCTTATACTGCTTTGTAAACATATGTCCACAGGGCCAAGTTGCAGCTTCTGGAATACATCTAGAGTCCAACCCTTTCCATAAAGCCATAGATGAAGCCAAGGCCCTGGTAGAGTGGACCTTGGCCCTACCTGGATTAGTTCTGTCATGGCGAGTATAGAAAAAGGTAATAACTTTAGATAACCATTTGAAAATAGTCCACTTTGACATTGGTCTTCCCTTCATCTTACTTTCACAAGAAATGAACAACTGATCCGAAGATCTGAGAGATTTAATTCTGTCATGTTAGCACTTGAGTTGTCTGTGGACATCCAAGATATGGAATATCCTTTTTCCCTCATTTATAGACTCAGGGATGAGAGATGGACTGCTTGGCTTAAAGTAAACTCAGATACCTCTTTAGGCAAAAAAGAAGAATTAGTTCTCAAAGAAATCCTTTCCCTATGGAAAAAGGCATAGGGTTGACTGTCCATAAGGGCTTGAGCTTACAACCAGATAATCTTCTTGCAGAGGTCAGAACAAGCAGTAAAACTATTTTCCATGTTAAGAACCTCAAGTCAGCCAGGTTAGGTGGTTCAAATGGAGCAAGTGTTAGCTTCTCTAACACAAAATTAAGATCCCAATGAGGAGGAACCAATTTTCTTAGAGGCCTCTTATACAAAACCCCCTTTCAAAAACATTTTTTTCCCAACATCTTTATTAAATTTTCACGTGACAAAGGCAATCCTACATTTATATAAATGAAAAACATACAAAATGAAATCAGTTTAATTGCAAACAATTTACATTACAGACACCGCTGAAACAACTGTAGTTGTAAAAAATTACAAATCATTTGTAAACTTTCTAGTCATTGTCAGTTAAGCATTATATAGCTCATTCAAATCCTGCCACTTAAACCTCATTCCTGCTATGCATATACCTTTCCCACAGTTTACATTTTTTTCTATGTAGTTTGCTCCTTCCCATTTTTAAAGATTCCAATTCCAGTTATTTTATCTCAGTTACTATATTCAGTACTTCTAGTAAAGTTGGTCTAGACTTTGATTTCTATTTTCTAGTAATTACTTTTTTGGCAGCCGCCATAGGCTTTACTATGGCTAGGCAATTTGATTCTGTAGCATAACTCAAAAAAATCATCTCCTCAGTCAGTCCAGTCTACCCACCCAGCATCTGCGACACAGCAGCCCTCAGGGAATCCCAAAAGTCTGCCAGCTTATCACACCTCCAAAAAATATGTTCCCAGCTACCTCTTTCTTGCCTACCACACCTCCAGCATTTGCTATCCACCTGAAGAAAAATTCTTTGGAGTCTACTTGGGCTGTAGAAATACCTATGTAAACATTTCCAGGCAAAGATCCTAAATCTACTAGACTTTGTTGCAAATTTGGGAGGCATACATATATCTCCCCATTGTCTCTGTGAATTGCTTATCCAGTCTCTCTTCCCAATCCTTTCTAAGCTCCTCTGATTGATTCTTGTAATTATCATGCAGTATTTTATATGCTTTACTAATTATTACTTTTTTAATGGCAGTTTCTGTTCTACATTCTATTAAAAACTCTACCAGTGCTGGTCTTTCATTTAGGAGCCCCCTATTTCTTTCCCTTTGCCTATGCTTTGATATCAATCCTTGACAGGGAAGACAATCTCTAACCTGCAGTCCAAATAATTTTTTGGCCTCTTCCCATTCTATTACCTTTTCTTTTCTAGTTATTTGCTCCAAATACCTTGGTTCCTTTGCCAGTTTTCTCCAATAAATTCCAGCCCCCTCTTGCCTATTATCGGTATCCCTAACCACAATCATCCGTATCGGCAAAATCTCTTTTCTCCATTCTCGTACTGGTTTGCTTCTCAGAATACTCCCTGCTATTTTATGAATATAATACTCTGTATGATTGTGACTGTTCTCCTTAAGAGTCTGCATCCAAAATCCCAATATCTCCTTATTTCTTGAGCTTCCTCCCTGCATCATCATCATCCATTTCTACCTTGAATTATAGTTTTTTTTGCCTCTGCTTTGTATAGGAGCACCTTTCAAAAACATTTTGACATGAGAATGCATTGAAATAGAAGGATCCATGGGCAGATATGCTGAAATGGCTGACAAATGAACCTTGACAGAGCAATAAGAAAGGCCACAGGATAATAACTCACGCAACTATTGTAAAATCAGAGAACAGAAAACAAATAGGCCTGAATGGGTGCTGATTATGTTGTTGGCACTAACTAAAAATCCCTTTCCATTTGCTAATAAAGGATTTTCTAGTAGCAGGCTTTCTTGACTCCATTAGTACCTGTAGCAAGCCATCAGTAAACAGTTGCCTAAAAGGATAATGAGCATATCATCTAGGCAGTCAGTTAAAGTTGATCGATATCAGAGTGTATCAAATATCCCTTTTCTTGTGTGAGCAAATCTAGTCTGTGAGGAAGCTGGTGGTAACTAACCCCGGCAATTTCCAAAAGAAGAGAGAACCACAGTTGCTGGTGCCAGGAGGGAGTCACCACAATGACTCTGGGGGACTCCTGACATTTCAGAACTACCCTGGGTATTAGTGGAAATGTAGAAAAGCATACAGGAACATTACTGTCCAAGGAAAAAAGGCTGCCTTTGATAGAGTCCTGGTACAGAATCTTTCCAGTTGATTGTTGAGAGAGGAGACAGAGAGTTCTGCTTGAGGAACTCCCTAAAGATAGATCAAATCTTGGAAGATGCAATTATACTTCCACACTGGAGGCTAAGCTCTCTCAACAGAAGACTGGACCAGACAGTCAAGAGGAGAAGGGAATTACCTGCATCACACCATCAGTCTCACACAGACCTATAAAACCAGCACCGGCAAAAAACACACATAAATACATGAAAACATACTTGGAGGCTCTGAATAAAAATCTGCAAAAGCAACAGGGACCTCCAAAGCAGACATATTTCATAGGTTCATAGGTTCATAGGCTATGGGCCTGAGGGCCAAGGCAAGCCTAGCCAACAGTGTATTGTATTTCACCACCCATGTATTGTTACATTCCTGCCCCTCTATCGAGCAGTGCCCCAGATATAACCACAGAGGTGAATTTCTTTTCACCCATCCATTTATTAAGTTTTTTCTTGAATAGTGCTAATGACAAGCTCTGCTTGATGTGGATGGGAATCTTGTTCCAGAGCATGAGAAGTCTCTGGGACATGAATCTGTCCCTCCAGCATGTCCTTTTCATTGTTGTGGTGAGGTTTAGGTTCCTACAGCGTGTAGCTCGGGTTGATTGGGATGTCTTAAAGTCCAATAATTCCAGGTTTGACATAGCTCTGTATGTCAGAAAGAGGTCTCCTCGGAGAAAGCGGTATGCGACCGAGTAGTTTGAGTTTCTTGAGCCGGTTGGCATAGGGCAATTGTTTGAGGCCAGCAATTCTCTTGGAGAGGTATTTTTGGGGTTTCTCAAGTTGTTGTAGGTGTCTTGTGAGGTACATCCCAAACGGGGCATTGTATTCAATGAGGGGACTGATAAGTAATGAGTAGAGGGGAACAATGACTTCTTTATTTCTAGATGAGAACCCTTTTGTGATTTGTGATTTTCTGACCACTGTGGCAATGTGGTTATCAAAGGAGAAGTTACTATCCACTTGGGTGCAAAGGTCTCTTATCAGACTTTCTGTGTTTAGTGAACGTCCCCCTATTTGGTAATTCATGGGTACCGTGTTTTTGCCAAAGGGGATAACAATGCACTTTTTGGCATTTAGTTTGAGGCCATGATTTTGACATCAGGTGTCAGTCTCAGTGAGGTCCTTTTGCAGGATGTCTATATCGGCTTCCAACAGGCCACTGATCAAAATAACACAATCATATAACTGCCATGGAGACTCCCTCGACTCTAAATAGCTAAGTCCTGGAATGCTCTTCCCTTAAGCATACAATGCACCCCCTGCTACTCTTCATTTAAAACAAAAATAAAATACTCAATGCCAGAAGTCTGAATCTCAAAATGCATGCACTCAAGGCACTCCTCAGTATGGAGATAATCAATATATGTGCAGTAACAGAAACCTGGTTTAAGGCTCCAGAGAGCACCCCAGCACTACCAGGCTACAACTCATTCCATACATTTCGGCCACAGAACCCAAACCGAAATACAAAAGGCGGGGACGTATCCATATTCATCAAGGATACCCACACCTCCAGGTTAGTGGCACAGCACAATGCTTCAGAGATCATCCACGTGCAACTAACAATGGGCAAAACTGCAATTCAAATTGTAGCTTGCTACAGATCACCCACCATGTCCCAGGACCCCCATTCCATGTTCCTGGAAACACTGGGAAACATAAAGGTCCTACCAAACACCCTAATATTGGGTGATTTCAATTATCCAAACATTAACTGGGAGAACTACTCAAGTACTAACTCCATTGCCCAACATTTCATAGAATTTATAAAATCAAACGCCCTGGTTCAACTGGCCAACACTCCTACCAGAGGTGACAACATATTGGACCTAGTCATCACCAACATGGGCGACTGGTGTTCCACACCGGAGGTCAACCCCTCACTGGTTAGATCTGACCATAAACAAATCACTTTGGATATCCAAATTCCGCCCCCACCCCTGGACAAGAAAACCACCATGAAAACTTTTCAAAAGCAAGCTTCACGTTACTTAAGACCGAGGTGGAAAGTTTCAAAGCCCCCATGCTGAGGGATAACGCTGTCCATGCTGCAAAATTCTTTACTAATGCATTCTACGGGCACCTACAAGAATGCATGGATCATGTCATCCCAAGCAAAACCAAGACTCACTCCTCCATGAAAAGGAAACCAGTCTGGTGGACTCCTGCCATAAACAAGCTATACAATAGAAGGAGAAAACTAGTACAGAAAAGAGTAAAATCCCAAGACGGGAAGACATTCCTGATCAGTATCAGCATGAAACTACAATCCCTCATAAAATCATCCAAGGCAAGCTTTGAAAGAAAAATTGCCAAGGACTCTAAAGATAACCACAAGGCATTCTTTAGTTATGTCAAGAATCTAAGTGGCAATGTTCAGATCTGCTCAGAGTTAGTGCAGAATGGCACAAAATACACTGAACCGACCAATATCGCCAACATCTTGGCAGACAGGTTCAGCACAAACTTCAACCCCCTCTCACCCCCAAGATGGCCCATAACTATACAAGAAGAATGTAGAGTCCCTGAAATCACAGGCACTCAGGTTAAAACAGCCCTCTCCAAAGCCAAAAACACAGCATCAATTGGACCGGACGGTGTCCCAGGCTGCGTCCTACATGAGCTCAAAGATGAACTAACCCCTCACCTAAACACACTGTTCAAACTCATCCTCTCCACAGGCTACGTACCTATTGAGTGGTGCACAGCAGCAGTTATTCCACTCCACAAAGGTGGAGCCACAACAGACCCTGGGAACTATCGCCCTATAAGCCTGACTAGCTTGGTCTGCAAGGCTATGGAGTGCATCATCATGGAACTCATTAACAGAGACATTGGGAACCTCCAAACACTGGACCTTACCCAGTTTGACTTTAAGGGAAGATCATGCCTCCAAAACCTGGTGGACTTCTTTGAGACAGTTACCAAGGCTATAGACGAGGGAAAGATGGTACACACAGCCTACCTAGACCTCGCAAAGGCCTTCAACACCATTCCCGTATTATAGACAAGCTCACCAGCCTGAACATAAACCCCTACATCACAAGATGGGTTGCCAACTGGCTCACAGTCAGAACCCACATAGTGAGAGTTATGGGAGCTAGGTCCAACTCTAAATCGGTTACAAGAGGAGTTCTCCAGGGCTCAGTCCTAGGACCTCTCCTGTTCGGCATATACTTCTCAGAGGTACAGGCAAGCACAGGAGGACTATGGCTGACCAAGTTTGCAGAAGACTGCAAACTAGGGGCTATAAATGACTCTCCGGCTGACACAGACCTCCTTCAAAAGGGTCTCACTGAGACGGATACCTGGTGTCAAAATCATGGCCTCAAGCTAAATGCCAAAAAGTGCATAGTCATCCCCTTTGGAAAAAACAAAGTACCCACAAACTACCACATAGGTGGTAGCCCCCTAAATATGGAAGATGTAATTAGGGATCTGGGGACCCAAGTAGATAGTAACTTCTCCTTTGATAATCACATTGCCAAAGTGGTTAGAAAATCCTTCTATGCAGCCCACCTAATCACAAAAGGGTTTGCATCCAGATCAAAAGATATCATTGTGCCCCTCTACACATCACTCATCAGACCATCACAGAGTACAACGCCCCATTTGGGATGTACCTTACAAGACTCCTGCAACAGCTGGAAAGACCACAGAAGTACCTCACCAAGATGATCACTGGCGTCAAGCAGATGCCCTATGTAGCTCAACTGAAGAAACTCCAGCTGTACTCGGTTGCATACCGCCTACTCAGAGGTAATCTCTGCCTGACATACAAGGCCATGTCCAACCCAGAATTGATGGACATACTCCACCTAAAGAAAACCATATCCCCACGAGCCACACGCTCTAGGGATCTAAACCTCACCACAACAATAAATAGGACATGCTGGAGGGATAGATTCCTGTCCCAGATACTTCCCATGCTCTGGAACAAGATTCAAACCTACATTAGGCAGAGCTCCTTGCTAACCCTCTTCAAGAGAGACCTTGATGAGTGGAAGGGAAACAGAAAGTTTACCCCAGGGATCACTTCAATGGCTCTGCTGGACGGAGGCATAGGGAACTAATCTAAGAGGGCAGCGAAAGCCAACGCATTCTGGCTAGGCTTACAAATGCCTTTGGGCAGATAGCCTAGTACCTACGTTTGAACCTAAGATCCCCGATCTAGTTTCCATTTGTAAGGGTCTGCCCTGGTATTGCTCAGCTTCTCTGCCACACAATTTGCTCAGAGAGAATGTAGGATCCCTGTAGAGTGAGATTGTGCTGTGAACCTATATCTCAAGCTAACATGGCTAGTTTGCAAAGTGGATATGGCCCAGTACCTCCCCTTACTTACATGACTGTGGTATTGTCTGTAACCACTTGAAAAGGTCACAGGGACTAAAGATGGTTGTATCATTGCCTATGTCATACGTGATGGTTTACTAAAGATATTTTTTGTTAAAGAAAAGAAAAGAAAGGGCAGGAATTGAATAATTTATGTAATATTTCTTTGGTTATATGATATATAGCACTATATGTTAAATTTAATGTTTGTAAATGTGAACTTGTTAATAGAGTTTGATTGCTTTTATATAAATTTGCCTGTGTTACAAGTGATAATTTAATAGAGGTGTTTAAAAAAAAGATGGTTCAGAAAGTTGAGTGCCTTGATCTGGACAAGCACTTACTTGATATTTATGCGCTTGCCTCTAATTTCACACCCCCGTGCACTTTTATCCTGCCTGAAACTGCTTCCCAAGCAAAGTCAGGTATCTGTGTTGACTGACTGCTTTGGAGCAGGGAGGGCGAAGTGAATACTTGGTTTTAAGGATATCTGTTGTCTCCACCAAATCATTTATGTTCTGACAAACCCCAGCACTAGGATTTAAAAAGATAAAACGTGTTGGTGCTAAGACCAGAGATTTCAGATAGCACTGTATTTTTTTCATGTGGAGTTTTGCCATATGTATCATTAAAATCATAGATGTCATGAGACCCAAAATCCTGCTGTAATCCCTCACAGTGACCGAAGTCTGAAAGAAAATCCTTAGAAGTACATCTAGATATAGATATAGATCTATTTTTTCCTGAGGAAGAAAAACTTTTTGAACTGCGGTGTCTAGTTGATATCCTGGGAACACAATCCATTGGGAAGGAGTCTAAAAAGATTATTGAATGTTCTATTGGAATACCAACCTGTTTAAAAGATCTCTCATCCAAAAGAGAGATTCATGACACTTTGAAAAGACTCTTCAAAGATAAGCAAGTTATCTAAAAATGGAAAAATGTGAATACCATTTAGACTGCACTAAGCTATAACTGGAGCCAGACACTTTGTGAACAGTCTTGGTGCAGTGGATAGTCCAAAGGGTAAGGCACAGAACTGATTAATGTGATCCAGAGATACAAAATCTTAAGAAATGTCTGAAGACTGCTGGGTCAGCTTTGGGAATAGTGTATAAAAATTTAAAATACTCAGGAGCTTAATGCATTCTATCTCCCATTTTTAGGGATAGCTGGCTGACTATCAGAAAAATTGTAGACAGTAATATACACACCTTCTAAAGAAGACAGATCAGGAGGAATGTATCTAGGATCTGGAAAATCCTTCTGTAACAACTCAGTGTTCTCCCACTGAAAGCACTGGCATATTCCAGCAATAGTCTTAGAGAAAGAGAAAACCCTACAGGGAAAATAAGAAACTAAGCTCTCCTCTGAATCTGAATAAAAAAATATGAGAAAAAATTTATCTGTCCCTGCATTTTCCGGCTCAGATTCAGAATCTTGAATCTCTTCAGGAAAAGGAGTATCCCTTTTTTCTTTTACTAGAAACTACTTTACAAGAAGGATTAATAGCCTGAATTAAACTAGACCCAGTAAACTACTCCTAGCCAAAGAAATTTGAAGAGCAGTAGATACATGCTTGATTTTCTGTTTCTTTTTGACAAAAAAAAGGGGCCAACGGTGTTACTAATGGCAGCAGCAGCTTCATAATGGATGGTTATAACACTCTGACACAACAGATAAAACTTCCCTGTTCCCGATCCCAGGACTGACAAGAGATGCTCTCCCTTGTCTGCTGAAGGGGCCCCAACAGCCACAGAGGACATGGCTAATGTTTGGTCCATAGTGGCTGTAGGTGCTACACCAGAGGGTTCTGAGGTAAAAGATGAGGGGTCTGAGGTACACAGCAGAGTCACCCACCTGTGGCTGAGGCAAATTGCTAGTCAGCAAAGGCTGTTTACTTAATTTTTTTCTTTTCATAGCTGGAAGAAGGACTGACCGTTGCACTGGTAGTTTGTTCCATGGTCAGGCTAAAAATAGTGCCTCTTTCCCAGTGAAGACAAGAACAAATAATGTGATGCTGGACCCACAAAAGTAAAATAAACAAATTTTCCTCAGAAAAAAATATTTTCAGTTACTTTACACTTCTTTTAAACTGAAATGTAGCAAAACACAAGCCTCTTAGCTTCCCTTAAGGACTCCTCTCTTACCTCTTGTAAGAACAAATCCAAAAACAAATGAAACAAGAGTCCAAACTGGCCGTAATCTTTTATTATAAAATGTAAGCGCTTTCAGGTTAAAAAACCCTTCATCAAACAAACTTCATATAACCATGACAATCTTTAAATATTAAAACATTTCTAAAAGCAACCAATTGCTTTCTATACTTGATCCACCTTTATTGCAAAGCATGTTCGAATGTGAATGGTTTAAATTATTTTATACATCTTGTTACAAACAAAAAATACACATTTGTGTTTTATGCAGATTGCCATACAGAGAATGTGGTTTACTTGGCATGCTGCAAGTCATGTCCGAGTTTTTATGTTGGTGTGTTATCTAGTACACATGACATATCCATCTATGTCAGTCATTCCTACAGGTGGCAAGGTCAAGATCTTTCTGTACCATGGGGAGACCCATATTGCATGAGGATGGGTTTCATCCACTATGAACAAGTTTGGTACTTTTGTTGACAGAGTTTATGGCTTGTAGAACAGCCATTTAATATTCTTAACCAATGTAAGGCAATTATTGTGGTGCTGCTAGTGTTGGTTCCATTATTTGTCCAAGTAGGTCATAGAAAGTGTAGCAGGTAACAATCATGTGGCATACCTTGCTGGATTTGTAATGTTTAACCTGCCTGATTCATCAAGACATCAAAATCATGCCTCTGAGTGTTCAAACACATGTGATGTTGGTGGTGCAGTGGGGTGTTGCTCTGTTTGCATCCACTTCATCTGTGGTAAAATGAGCCATCCCTTCAGGTGTTGTTTGCACCACCTAAAAGTTGCCTACTTAATATCTCACCACTTTTCAATGCATGCTGCAGGGTGAAGGAATGTCATTTGCAGGTATGTTGGATGCCTCCAAGGTGTTTTCTTTAGATGATAAGCATGTTGACAAAACGTGTATGTAGACTGAATGATACTTTTGTCTACTGATGCCAGCATTCTCAGTATCTGGTACCTGACAATGATAAGTGTGGCATCCTATAGAATCTGCTTTAAATGCAGAACTGAAATCTTTGCCTTGAAAAGCTTTCTTTCTTATAGCCATTACCACAACTAAATCAGCATTTTATTTGCAAGCCATGCCAGTACTTCCACAATATCTGTTTTTTTCACAATGTTAGAGTTTTTCTGAGTAAAATCTCTTCATAAATCTATGCTTATTGTAGTCATGGAGACAGACCTTGTCAATCAATTCATCTATCTCTATTATTTATACTTCAACAGAGGAGAATACCTATCATTATAGTTATCCATCAACTAATTAGACTTTGTTTGGACACAACCAGATTGTATAAGCAGGACATCCATTTATTTAGCTCTTATTCCAGTTACAAAAAATACATAGGTTCTAATGTCTGTAATTTGACCTTAGTTAAATGGTTGACTAAGAGACTAACATTTTGTAATTTTGTTAAGAGAAATATGGCAATAACTTCTCCTTCCATCCTGAGGTTCATGAAACCAAAGCAGTAACTATGTCTCATGCTTTATTTTGCCATGTAACCTTGGTTGATATTTTTGAAGTAGCTATTTGGTCTTCACTAAATACTTTTGCAAGACTGTATAAGCTAGATATGCTCTTTAGCCACAGTGATCAAATTAAGAAAGCTACTCACAAAGACGAGCTTGGGATTCCATTCTGTTAATGAAGATGGATCCTCTCATAGCATATGTGAAAGCTATGTGCTCACCATAATGCTAGATGTGGACGAGCAGGTCATATCAAGTATAATGTCAGAAAATTAACTAAAATCTTGAGAATTACTATCATGTGTATTAAATTAGCCCAGGAATTTAGGTTAACATCTGAAGCTAAGGAGAATTACAAAAGCTTCTTTAGCTATGTTGGGAAACTAAGAAACACCTAATAGTGCACTGAATTTATTTATAATGGCATCACCTACCCTGATCCAGTAGGCATTGCCAATGTGATTTATTACATTGTTGTGATTATTTTGCTACTTGTGTATCTCTGCTACCTTTAAACTAAAACAAAAAAGAAAAAAAATCTTGCTTTTTTCCCACTTTCTGAAATTTAAGAAAGTTCAGTTACAGATCTGCTGTTCTGAACTGTTTGTAAGTTTCTTGGAGGCCAGTGCTTGCTTGGACTAAAGGGAAGTCTCTGTGTTCACCAGTGGCAGTGGTTAACACTGAACAGCCTGCCTGTCCCTGTAGGAGTGGTTACTGCCTAGAAGCTGTAGTTTTATTGGCCATTTTGGGTCAATTCTAAATTCCTTGATCTCTATCTCTTAAAACCCTGCTGCCTCGTGGTATTGGCATCTTTCCAAGCTTGTTAGTTATTGCTGACGCACCTACCAAGGGGAGAAAACGCTGAGAGGAAAAGGAGCCACTTTTGAGATTTTAAGTATTTTCTTCTGCTTTTTTGTTAAGAATTACTGCTTTGCCGCCTACTTTCCGGCATTTTCCAGCTTGCTAAAGTTTATATCTGTATTAGAAACAGTATTTAGAACACATCTAGAGCCTGTTTACTGCATTTCCTGTGTTGCACTTAATTTAAATTTTTTTTTCTCTTAAAACTGCATTTTACCTGACTTTGGCCTAGCACTCAAGTGTGGGGTCATTTATTGCACTGTTATGATTATTTTGCTACTTGTGTATCTCTGCTACCTTTAAACTAAAACAAAAAAGAAAAAAAAATCTTGCTTTTTTCCCACTTTCTGAAATTTAAGAAAGTTCAGTTACAGATTTGCTGTTCTGAACTGTTTGTAAGTTTCTTGGAGGCCAGTGCTTGCTTGGACTAAAGGGAAGTCTCTGTGTTCACCAGTGGCAGTGGTTAACACTGAACAGCCTGCCTGTCCCTGTAGGAGTGGTTACTGCCTAGAAGCTGTAGTTTTATTGGCCATTTTGGGTCAATTCTAAATTCCTTGATCTCTATCTCTTAAAACCCTGCTGCCTCGTGGTTTTGGCATCTTTCCAGGCTTGTTAGTTGTTGCTGAAGCACCTACCAAGGGGAGAAAACCCTGAGAGGAGAAAGGAGCCACTTTTGAGATTTTAAGTATTTTCTTCAGCTTTTTTGTTAAGAATTACTGCTTTGCCTCCTACTTTTCGGCGTTTTCCAGCTTGCTAAAGTTTATATCTGTTATTAGAAACAGTATTTAGAACACAGCTAGAGCCTGTTTACTGCATTTCCTGTGTTGCACTTAATTTAAAATTGTTTTTTTCTCTTAAAACTGCATTTTACCTGACTTTGGCCTAGCACTCAATTGTGGGGTCATTTATTGCACTGTTGTGATTATTTTGCTACTTGTGTATCTCTGCTACCTTTAAACTAAAAAAAAAATCTTGCTTTTTTCATACTTTCTGAAATTTAAGAAAGTTCAGTTATAGATCTGCTGTTCTGAACTGTTTGTAATTTTCTTGGAGGCCAGTGCTTGCTTGGACTAAAGAGAAGTCTCTGTGTTCGCCAGTGGCAGTGGTTAATACTGAACAGCCTGCCTGTCCCTGTAGGAGTGGTTACTGCCTAGAGGCTGCAGTTTTATTGGCCATTTTGGGTCACTTCTAAATTCTTGATCTCTATCTCTTAAAACCCTGCTGCCTCGTGGTATTGGCATCTTTCCAAGCTTGTTAGTTATTGCTGACGCACCTACCAAGGGGAGAAAATCCACCTTGGATCCCAGAAACTACTGTCCCATCAGTCTGACAAGCCTTATCTGCAAGGCCATGGAGTGTATTATCATGGAACTTATAAACAAAGACATTGGCAACCTTCAAACACTGGACCCCACCCAGTTTGGGTTTGTGAAGGGCCGATCTTGTCTCCTGAATCTAATTGACTTCTTTGAATCAGTCTCCAGAGCCATGGACAAGGGTAAGGTGGTCCACACAGCCTATCTAGACCTTGCCAAGGCCTTTGACACCATCCCCCACTCTGGAATCATAGCTAAACTTACTAAGTTGGGTATTAATCCCTATGTCACCCAATGGGTTGCTAAATGGCTTACTGATAGAACCCACACTGTAAAAGTAGCCGACTTCAAATCCAGCTCCAGACAAGTGACAAGTGGAGTACCTCAGGGTTCAGTCCTGGGGCCGCTCTTATTTGGCATCTACTTCTCTGAAGTACAGGTCAACACTAAGGGACTCTGGCTAACAAAGTTTGCAGATGACTGCAAACTGGGAGCCATTATTGAATCCCCAAATGATGTGGATACTCTACAAAGGGCCTTACAGAAACAGATGCTTGGTGCCAGAGCCATGGGCTCAAGCTCAATGCCAAGAAATGTATTGTTATCCCCTTTGGGAAAAAAACATGTATCCATGAATTACCATATAGGTGGCAGTACACTAAACACAGAAAGTGTGATAAGAGACTTAGGGACACAGGTGGACAGTGGTCTCACCTTCGATAACCACATCGCCACAACAGTCAGGAAATCCTTCTATGTGGCACACCTCATCATGAAGGGCTTTTCATCCAGAAAAAAGGAGGTCATTGTTCCACTGTACTCATCCCTCATTAGACCCATTATAGAATACAACGCCCCATTTGGTATGTACCTCTCAAGACATCTGCAACAACTGGAAAGGCCTCAGAAATACCTCACTAAATGAATCACAGGCCTAAAGCAGATGCCCTACGCTGACCGCCTTAAAAAACTCCAGCTATACTCTGTCGCATATCGTCTACTCAGAGGCAATCTCTGCTTAACATACAAGGCCATGTCAAACCCAGAGTTGTTGACATGCTACACTTAAAGAAATCCCAATCCCTCAGAGCTACACGCTCCAGGGATCTAAACCTTGTCATCACAATAAACAAAACATGCTGGAGGGATAGGTTCCTGACCCAGAGACTCCCCAGACTCTGGAATAGATTGCCCATACATGTCAAGCAGAGTGCCTCTTTGGACCTCTTCAAGAGGAACCTTGACGTTTGGATGGGAGAAAGGAAATTCACCCCAGGGATCACGTCAGTCACCCTGCTAGACAGGGGTCCAGGAAAGTAAATAATGTGGGAAGAAATAGCCAGGGAATTGTTATGCCTAGGCTTGTATAGGCCCTAGGGCTGATAGCTTAGTACCAACCTATGAACCTATGAACCTATGAGAAAGGAGCCACTTTTGAGATTTCAATTATTTTCTTCAGCATTTTTGTTAAGAATTACTGCTTTGCCACCTACTTTTCGGCGTTTTCCAGCTTGCTAAAGTGTATATCTGTATTAGAAACAGTATTTAGAACACAGCTAGAGCCTGTTTACTGCATTTCCTGTGTTGCACTTAATTTAAAATCGTTTTTTTCTCTTAAAACTGCATTTTACCTGACTTTGGCCTAGAACTCAAGTGTGGGGTCATTTATTGCACTGTTGTAATTATTTTGCTACTTGTGTATCTCTGCTACCTTTAAACTAAAACAAAAAAGAAAAAAAAAATCTTGCTTTTTTCCCACTTTCTGAAATTTAAGAAAGTTCAGTTACAGATCTGCTGTTCTGAACTGTTTGTAAGTTTCTTGGAGGCCAGTGCTTGCTTGGACAAAAGGAAAGTCTCTGTGTTCACCAGTGGCAGTGGTTAACACTGAACAGCCTGCCTGTCCCTGTAGGAGTGGTTACTGCCTAGAAGCTGTAGTTTTATTAGCCATTTTGGGTCAATTCTAAACTCCTTGATCTCTATCTCTTAAAACCCTGCAACCCTCTTTTAGCGCGGTCTTGCGCACAGAGCAGCGTTGAGCAGCGCCACTTAAACAAGCTTAAACTATTCCCGGCTCCACAAAGTCTACTTTTCACTTTTTCCCTTAGAACTGCTCTAAATCTCAAATTAAGCACTCTATTCTCATTCTAAAGCCATGCACTTGCTCTTATAAGTAATCTCATAGGTAAACACAAACTAAAGCACTATATCCTCTTATACTCCTTCAAAGCACTTGCTCCCTATTGGTTCTTTCTGATCAGTCAATAAGTAGTTCCCTATATTATTCAGGCATGCCCAAAGGTCACTTTCGAGTTTACTCTCCAGTCCAGCTGGTGAATCTGGGAATCTTGAGGCAATGTTACAACTGCCTTATGTATACAGACCACCCTCTCCTCCTCCCAGCAAGCTCAAATATATGTGAGAGATGCAACTATATAGCCAGACTGGAGGCTAAGCTCTCCCAACCCAATACTGGCACAGCCTGTCAGGTGGAGAAGGTAACCACACACCCACAAATCCAGTCTCACATAGACCTATCGCATCAGCAAACCAAACACATAAACACACAAAAACATACTCGGAGGTTCTAAATAAAAATTTGCCTAAGCAGCAGAGACCTCCAAAGCAGACATCCAAGCAAATCCAACAGAAAAAAGAAGAAACTACAGGTACTCCACAACAATCGAAGCCAACCAGTTGCTGATGTACTAAAACAGCTTTATTGTAAAAGTAAGCGCTTTCACATCTGCTCAGGATGCTTCATCAGACTTTAACAAACATTTAGCTTTCAAATATTTAAATACACACCCTACAATTCATTGGGCCAATGAAATCAAACAACCAATTATCACCAAATTACATACAATGCTATATATTAAAGACATATATTCATAAGGCAAAAACACATATATATATATATATATATATATATATATATATATATATATATATATATAAATGCACAGTAAAAAAGAACATCCATTACATATAAAACCACTATCAAAAAGTTGATTAAATAATCTTTACCAAAAGGTTAAAAACTTTAAAACATTTATATGTACATTGCCAGATGGGACATACTACTATTCTATAAAAACTATTAATCATTACTAATGCTTTAATGATGTCTGTATCTAAAAACACCATGTTGTCCAGTGTAACATTCAATAAGGACTCTAGGAACTGCTTGGTATCCTTCAAAATAGAAGGTGTAGAGTTAACAATGGGTTTGAGCTGCTTCTCAACATAAATCGATATGCTCTCAGTAAGCCACCCCTTTCCCGATACAATGGGCCTAAGGGGGGGATTTACCAAAGTTTTGTGCACTTTAGGAAGACATCCAAGCAACACCTACCACGAAACAATATCCACGTAGTACATAGCTCACAAAGTCAGTGTGCCACACAGTCACAGCCCTTAACGCTAAACAACACACCTAATACACTTGTAATAGGTGACTCTATTGTCAGACACACTGACGTCCCACTCTCCAGGCTGAACAAGGAGAAGACCACTGTAAGCTGCCTGTCGGGTGCCAGGATCTGCCACATAACACAAGCACTCGGGTCACTCCAAAGCAAGTACAAGTATGACTCTGTCATTGTCCATGCTGGTGTGAATGACCTGAGATGTACCTCCTTGGACTACATGAAAAAATACGTACAGGAGTTCTTTGATCATGTAGCCCAGGCCGGTATGACCCTGACCTTGAGTAGCATCTTACCCTCAACAAGAATGATGCCTCAGTATAAAGACAAAATGATCAATTTTAACAATTGGCTAAAGTATTGGTGTCATTCAAAGGGGATCCAGTGTCTGTCAGCCTGGGATGACATTCTCAACAAGCCACGTTGCTTTGCTAGGGATGGCTTGCACCTGTCACCCCTGGGTTTTCGAATACTGGCTAAGGCTCTTGCCTCCCCCATAGTTCCTTTTTTAGGCAAGGCTCAAAAGACAAACCCACCCCTATAGACAACACAAAGAAAAAAAAAACTAAGGGTAATGCTGCTCAATGCCAGAAGTCTAAACCTCAAGATGCACGCACTCGAGACTCTCCTCAGTATGGAGAATATCGATATCTATGCAATAACAGAAACCTGGTTCAAGGCTCCCGAGAGCACCCCAGCACTACCAGGCTACACTTCATACCATGCTTTCCAGCCCCAGAAATCGGACCGAACTACAAAAGGAGGGGGAGTATCCATATTTATCAAAAATACCCACACCTCCAGGCTAGTGGCACTGCACGAAGCTTCGGAGACCATCCATGTGCAACTAACAGTGGGCAAAACTGCCTTTCAGTTTGTAGCCTGCTACAGACCACCCTCCCAAACACATGAACCTCACTCGGCTTTCCTGAGAACACTGGAGAATATGAAGGTCTCTCCAAACACTATTATATTGGGTGACTTCAACTGCCCAAACATCGATTGGGAAAACTACTCAAGCCCAAACACCCTAGCCCAACGGTTCCTAGAATTTATTAACTCAAATGCTATGGAACAACTGGTCACCACTCCCACAAGAGGGGAAAACATACTGGATCTGGTCATCACCAACATGGGGTCTCTATGTTTCACACCAGAGGTATACCTCTCATTGGTAAGATCAGACCATAAACAAATCTCACTGGACATCCATATTCCATCCCCACCCCCAGCCAAGGAAACCACGGTGAAGAACTTCTCAAAAGCAAACTTCACACTTCTCAAAACTGAGGTGGAATCCTTCAAAGCCCCCGGGCCAGTGGACAATACGGCCTAAAATGCAGAATCCTTTACAAAAGCATTCTATGGACACCTACAGGAATACATGGAGCATGCTATCCCAAATAAAACCAAGACTCACTCCTCCAAAGGCAGGAGACCTGTCTGGTGGACCCCGGCCATAAATAAGCTATACAACAGAAGGAGAATGCTACTACATGACAGAGCAAAATCCCAAAAAGGGAAGGTGTCACTGATCAGTACTAGCAAGAAACTACGATCCCTCATAAAATCTTCTAAGGCCAGCTTTGAAAGAAAAATTGCACAAGGCACTAAAGATAATCACAAGGCCTTCTTTAGTTATGTCAGAAACCTGAGAGGCAACTCCCAGATATGCTCTGAGTTAGTGCAAAATGACAAAAAAATTCACTGAACCCACAGACATTGCCAACATCCTGGCAGAAAGGTTCAGTGCAAACTTCTCCCCCCCTTCCCCCCAAAAGAGCAAATGTCTATCCCAACAGAGTGTAGCCTTCCTGAGATCACAGATGCACAGCTGAGAGCTGCCCTCTCCAAAGCTAAAAACACAGCATCATTGGGACCAGACGGTGTCCCGGGCTGTGTCTTACACGAGCTCCAAGAAGAACTAAACCCTCATATAAAGTTACTGTTCAATCTCAGCCTTACTACAGGATATGTTCCCAAGGAATGGCGTACAGCAACAGTGGTCCCACTCTACAAAGGTGGTGCCACAACAGACCCCGGAAACTATCGCCCTATAAGCCTGACTAGCCTGGTCTGCAAAGCTATAGAACGTATCATCATGAAAATCATAAACAAAGACATTGGGAACCTCCAGACACTGGATCCTACCCAATTTGGCTTCGTCAAGGGCAGATCTTGCCTCTTGAACCTGGTCGACTTCTTTGAAACAGTTACCAAAGCCATAGATGAAGGGAAGGTAGTCCACACAGCCTACCTGGACCTTGCAAAGGCCTTTGACACAATACCCCACTCGGACATCATAAATAAGCTCACCAGCTTAAATATCAATCCCTATGTCACAAGATGGGTTTCAAACTGGCTCAGGGATAGAACCCACATGGTCAGAATAGCAGGTGCCATGTCAGAGTCTAAACCAGTTACAAGTGGTGTCCCACAAGGTTCAGTCCTGGGACCTCTCTTGTTCGGTATATATTTCTCCGAGGTACAGGCTAACACGGGTGGACTATGGCTGACCAAGTTCGCAGATTACTGCAAACTGGGTGCTATAATCGACTCTCCGACTGACACAAGCATCCTCCAAAAGGGTCTCACAGAGACAGAAAACTGGTGCCAGAGCCATGGCCTAAAGCTAAATGTCAAAAAGTGCATAGTCATCCCCTTTGGAAAAAACAAAGTGCCCACAAATTACCACATAGGTGGTAATCCATTAAGTACGGAGGAAGTAATTAGGGACTTGAGGACCCAAGTCGATAGCAATCTCTCCTTTGACAATCACATTGCCAAAGTGGTTAGAAAGACCTTCTATATAGCCCACCTTATTATGAAAGGGTTCACATCTAGATCAAGAGAGGTCATTGTGCCCTTCTACTCATCACTTATCAGGACCATAATTGAGTACAATGCCCCGTTTGGGATGTACCTTACCCAACAACTTCAGCAACTGGAAAGACCCCAAAAGTATCTCACCAAGAGGATCAAGGGGCTCAAACAGATGCCCTATGCAGTTCGGCTAAAGAAACTCCAGCTCTACTCAGTTGTGTACCGCCTACTCAGAGGCGATCTGTGTCTGACGGTATAAAGCCATGTCCAACCCAGAATTAATGGACATGCTTCACCTCAGGAAATCAAAATCCCTTAGACCTACACGGTCCAGGGACCTGAACCTCAGCACAGAAATAAATAGGGCATGCTGGAGGGACAGATTCATATCCCAGAGGCTGGCCTCACTCTGGAAAAAATCCCAATCCATGTCAGGCAGAGCCCCTCACTGACCCTCTTCAAGAGAAATCTTGATGAATGGATGGGAGATCATAAGTTTACCCCTGGGATCTCTTCTGTGTCGCTGCTTGACACAGGTACAGTAAACAAACCTTAAAAGGGCTACCTTCTGTGACCTACTATTCAAAGGCACAGTCAACTAATCTAAAAGGGTGGCGAAAGCCAAACATACTCTGGCTAGGCTTATAAATGCCCTAGGGCAGATAGCCTAATATCAACCTATGAACCTATGAACAAATTCAGTGTGAATTTTACCCCAGAAATGACTATCCAAAGTCTACTTATCCCTGGAACTGTCAGATCCTCCATTATCACTAAAGAGCATGTACTGAAGTTACTCAACAAGAGTCCAAATACTTTGTTAATGGGACCTGACAATATACTTGGCTGTTTAATAAACAGTTCTAAACAAGCTATGGCAGAGACATGCCTTAAGCTTTTTAATATGAGTATAGCTACTGGTTTTGTCTCTGGATTTGGCAAGCAGCAATAGTGATGCCACTCCACATGGGTAGCACACCGTTGACCGTGAGAATTATAAGCCTATCAACCTGACAAGTTTTATTTGCAAAGGCATGGAACATATCACAACTGACCTGATTAATTATGATATTAAAAATATCATCAGACAAGACCCACAGAAGTTTGATTTGTTAAGGGTATAACCTGTCTAATGAATGTGATTACCTTCTTTGGAAAGGTTACACAGACTGTTGACAGTGGTCATGCTGTCCACACAGCATAAATTAAAGTTATGTACTCACCATAACTATGCATTGGTGTTGTCCATTTTCATTCTTCCTCAACATATGGGTTATGGGTCTGACCTCAGATCTGACTTGGCCCTGTGTCACAGACTTACTGATCCATCTCTTGAGCTCCTCTCTATACCAATAATGCCCCAGCCATCCTGCAATACTTCAGATCGAGCTTGCTGCCTTAAAGATCGTAAGACAGAGTAGGAAGAATGAAATAACACTAAAGCTAGGGCTTAAAGCTGGAAGGTTCCAAAATATCTTCTAAATATCTACTAAAAAAATACATTTTTGTGATAATTCTGTTCTTTCAATATCTGTATAACTTCTATTTTAACTTTGTATAAACTCTGTACGATTTCTTGGAGCTGTTCTCCCTGGGCCTCTACTGAAAATGGACATGTCTCCAGCGAGACTAGCCCGGTCAACAAATGTAAAATAAATAAAATAAAATAAATAAAAATAAAAATAAATATCTATAGGATCACTCTGAGAGATGAAAGGAAGGGGGAAAGATGGTTGGCAGTTGAGGAAGAATGCAAATGGACAACACAGATGCATAGTTATGGTAAGTACATAACTTTAATATCCCATGTTGTCCTTTTCATTCTTCCTGAATGTATGGGACAAAGTCCTCAGCTACATGAATCTTGGATGGCCCTCAAGGAAGAACGTTCTGGACAACTGCCAAACCAAAAGCAGCTCTGCTTCTAGAAGTCAAATCTAGTTTGTAAGGAACAATAACGGTATTGGTATAAGACCAGGTAGCTACTGTGCAAAGATCATCAGCAAAGGTTCTAGAACAGAAAGCAGAATAAGTGGCCAAGGACAAGGTTGAATGTGCCTTTGGAGGGTTTGATAGGGAGAGGCCCTGCTGATTATATACAAAAGAAAAGCAATTAGTAATCCATTTGGCCAGGGTAACTTTTGAAACTGGTGATTCCAGTCTGTTCAGTATGAAAGAAACAAACAACTGGTCTGATTTCCTGAAATATATTGTCCTGTGTGGATAAAAATGCAGTTATCTATGTACATCTAAATGATGAAGTATGTACTCACCCCTATTTGACTACTAGGGAAGAAAACAGGCAAATGAATTGTTTGATTGATTCAGAGTCTACTTTTGGTAAGAAAGAAGGGTTGGCTCATAAGGTAATTCTGTCTTTGTGAAAAACAATGTAAGGGGATTTGGATGATAGAGCCTGGAGTTCAGAAGTTCTCCTCATAGATGTAATTGCTACTAATAATGCTGTTTTCCAAGACAACATTTTTAAATAAGCTTTAGCTGAAGGTTCAAAAGGTTGTTGAGTCAATCCCATGAAGTACAACCTTAAAATTCTAAGGATGAGATGGAACCTTCACTGGGGGCCTGAGTAAGAAGGTGCCTTTTAGAAAAGCCTTACACAATTTAGAAAAAGCTAGAGTGGAAGCTTTTACTCCTGAATGAAAATTTAATATGGCTTTGAATTGTACTTTGATTGTGGAGAAACTAGAGTCTTCCTGAAAAATAGAGACTAAGAATTCTAAAATCGAAGCAATAAAAGGTCAATTTTTCAAGAGCCGAAACTGAAAATCTTTTCCATTTACTTTTGTAGATCTTCCTGGTAGAGGCTTTCTGGGAAGATAAAAGTATATGTTGAACTGTGGAGGGAAGTCTAGGGTGTCTAGCTATTATTGGAACTGGATAATCTATGCTGTTAGTTTTAGGCCTGGGATATTGAGATGTTTCATCCTGGAAGGATGTGAAAGAAGATCTGGACTGGGGTCCAGTATCCATGGAGGATAATGAAGATGAGACCAAAGGAAGGGGAACCACACTTGACTAGGCCAGACGAGGGCAATGAGGATAACTGAACTTTTCAACTGATGTGCTTTCTGTAAGAATTTTGGAATCAGAGGTTAACAGGGGATAGGAGTAAATGAGACCAGAGAGTCAAACATGGACTAGAGATCTCAATGATTCCACCTGAGAGGGAATTAATACAAAATACCTACTTCACTTGTTGTGGGGGGATGCAAAGAGAATACAACAATCCAATGATGGAAAATCTTCTCCACAACTCGTGAGGTAAAAAATGGATCTACTGAGTTTGTCTACTAGCATGTTGGATTTTCCTGGAAAGCGCATTGCCACTAGAAAATGGTTGGAGGAGATCGTCCACTGCCACACTCTCATTGCCTCTCAACAAAGGGGGGTTGGAACATGTTCCCACTTGTTGTGTACCAGACAACACACATGTTGTCAGTTTGTATCACTATAGTTCCTAGAGGGAGAACATCTTGAAAAGCCTGCAACAGTGATAGAACCACTCTCACCTCTAGAACACTGATGTGCAAATTTGTCTCTACAGAGAAGCACGTGACTTGGACCATCTATCCCAAGAAATGCCAGCCCACTCCAACTGGGAGGAGTCCATGGTCACTGTGGCCACTGGGAGAGGTAGAATAAATGGACAGCCCAGGTAAATCTCATCTGACAGAATCAACCAACAAAGATGATTTTTGCATACTCTGGTGAGTTTGACTGGGAAGGATATGGGATTCTGCAGAATGGAGCACTGAACAACAAGAGTCTATTGCAGAACATGTATAAAGTAACATGCCTATGGCACTAAGGTTATGGCTGCTGCTATTAAAACTAGAGCCTGGAGAACAAGTTTGGCTGGAGGGGCAGGGTAAACCAGAATTTGCTAAACCTGAAACTTGACTGCATCCCCATGATATGTAGGTAAAGCAGCAATCTGACTTACTGTGTTCAACTGGGCACCAATGAACCCCAGGCTCTGTATTGGCTGCAGTTTCGATTTGGAGATGTTTACTGAAATGCCTAGTCTTTGACAAAGTTGTAGCAAATAGTCCCTGGACTGTTCTAAAAGATGCCCAGTTGGGGTGGTGAGAAGCCAGTTGTCTAAATATGGAAAAACCCAGAATCTCAGTAGTTTCAGATGAGCTGCCACCATTGCCATACACTTGGCAAACACCCTGGGGGCTGTGGTGAGACCAATGTTGGGGCTCTGAACTGATAGAGACTGGTCCCCACCGGAAAGTGCAGGCATCTTTGTGAGCATCTGTTCATCTTAATGTGATAGTACGTGTCCTGGAGATCGACTGAACATATCCAGTCATCCTTGCGCAAAAAAGGCAGGAAGGACTAAACTGTGGCGATTATGAACTTTGACTTCTTCACGAATAAGTTCAGGTTGCTTAGATCCAAAATTTCTCTTAGGTCCCCTGTCTTCTTTGCCACTAAAAAGAACCTTAGGAAGTAATAACATTAAACTTTAGTGCATAACAACTTTAATCTACGCTTTCATCCAAAAAGTTTTTGTAAATTTATTCTAGTGGCATTTCTTTGATGTATTGCTTTTATTATCTTTTTTAAATTGATTGTCAATTGATGTAAGGATGTGATTTGTTTACTATTTGTATAAAATCAGATTGATTGTGTTACATGTCTATTCTGAAGAAGTCCTTTTTGGATGAAAGTGGAAATTAAAGTTGTTAATATAGATTCATCAACGGCCAATGAAATGAAAAATGATATGAGCAACTTGGAAAAGAGCTTAAAGAAATGTCAAGCTCTTGTTAAAGAGAATAAATATTTTGAAAGTTATTTAAGTGTTAAGATCGTGCCCAAATGTTGAAGTTTTTTTAAATGCTCTAATGGTGTAAAACATAAAGATATTTTTTTTGTAAAACTTATTAAATTCTTTAATGCTAGTGGGCTTGAGTTTTGAAGGTTATGGATCCAGCATAATAATTCTTTAATTCAAGAAGTTCATTCTGCAGTACTTAAGGTGGATCAAAAAATTCAGTGACTTTTAACCGAAGTGCCTGCTATGCTTAAAGACTATGAAACAGTACTTTCTAATGTTGAAACTTCTGAATTTTCCATAGCTGAATGTAAATATAAAAAGATTCTAAGAAATAGTCTTGAATATGAAAGAACTGCATATACATATATATATATATATATATATATATATATATATTTGATCCAAGTTACCATAATCATAAAATTAATAGTATCTTATACCCGGACTACCTTTGACTACAAAGGGTAAACTCAGTCAACCAACAGAGATTCCAGAATTGAATCCAGACGTGATGACACCTTGGTGGATGATGATGGAGATTCCCCTGATTCATCTAATATGGTTTTGCGAACAGCTGATGGCATAGCAACTGAGAGAACTACATTTTCTGTGGCAATTGGAACTGTTAGAGATTTGTTTCCATCTGAGAAGACTAATAGTAATAAAAGTTCTTTATGGACCCATCCGAAATTCTTGAATTGAGAGAACAATTACTCAAGTTGCAGCCATGTGATTGGGACCAAAAGAAGGAAAATAATGAACACTTTGAAGGACTAAGGTATTCTACTAAAATATTTAACTTGCCAAATATTGTTTTTTCACCTGTTCATTTGGAAATATTAGAAGTGGGTTTGAATTTTGTGTCCACTAGAAGGGCAGATGTTGGTTATTTATTACTTTCTTTAAAGCATTCTACATGCAAATTAAATTTAAAATATGTATTACAAGGAGTTGATTTTCCCGAGTGAATGTTTGTTAAACCTTCCACCTTTAAACCCAATCTTAATAGTACGCTAAAAATATTTGAGAAAATGTCTGAAAAAGATGGAAAGCTAAGAACAGTTATTTTAATTTAAGTAAAGAAGAAATGAAGGCATTAAATTATTTAAAAAATAATAATAATTTAAGATTTATGAAGGCCAATAAGGGTGGGGGACTGATTATTATGGACCAAAATAGGGATATAGAAGCCATGGAAAAAATGCCCAACAATGTAAAGTTGTTATACGCTAAAGTTTGGTGCTATTACTTCCTCCTCCACATTCAGTGAAATTTTGGTGTTTTAGTGCCATTTGTTTCACTTTGGTTTGTGCTTTTTTTTGTTACTAAAAAGAGCGTTAGTAAGTTTTGAATCCCCTTTGGTCTGGTGGGACCACCTGGATGACTCTTTTGTAAAGCAGCTTTTGAATCTTTTTAGTTGCAGCTTCTTTCTGACTTGGTGGAATATTGGGAAGCTTTCTTCTTTTGGTTGGGGCAATCTGGGAAAATGGTATGGAATAACCTCTGGATATAATTTTAGCGCTCAAGAATCTTTTGTTATTGCCTAGGAAATTGGGTGCAAGGACAAGTGCCCCCCAACTGCCTCCAGAGATGAGTAGTCAGGCAGCCCTTTAGGAGAACTCAAAGGGTCTATCCAGAAAGGAATCTCTGAAACACTAATTTTGTTGGCCTTCTCTGCTGAGAGGATGGTGTCTTCCATTTGGACTCCACCCTTTGACTCTGGAGTTGTCCCCATGTGGGTCTTGGAAAGAACCCATGGAACCCGCACTGCTTGATACCAGGAAAACAGGTCATTGAGGGAAAGAGAAATGAAGCCCTATGGCAGACAGGGTCTTTCCCTCCTGTTCACATTGGGAAAGTGTTTCTATAATAGAAAGGCCAAGCAAGGATGTTACATAAAAAGGAGCATTGATGAAGAAAGACTTGAAAGCCTCCGCAAAATCTCATAACTACATCCATGCATGTCTCCAGACAGCAATGCCTGAACCAGCAGCCCGTGAGGTACCCTCTGTAGCATGGGATATCAACCTCATGGATGCACTGGAAATGGATAATAGAGTGGCCAGTTGTGAATATGATCTCTTATGGCCCTCCACAGACATGGACTCTGAAAGAGATTTGGAGGGCCTCTTGGTGAAATCCCCCTGAAGACTTGGAAAGTGCTCTAAATAATGCAGGGACCTCAAGGCAAAGGTTGCTGAAGCGAATATGTGTTTGGCAAATTTGTCCAACACCCTCGAATATCTTTTAGGGGAATGGACAGAGGAGCTCTGCTCAGCTATCTCCTTTATTTGGTGGCTCCCACAGTCATAGCATCAACAGGGACTCTTTTGCTCCAATGAGGTCTGTCCTTCAGCAGTGTCAATATTTTGATCGGATGTTAGAATATTGGGTCAACAGAGTCCAGTTCCTTCTATGCCCAGCAAGTGACCAGGCTGATATGCACAATAGCTGGGGAGGTAACCAAGACATAGATAAGCTGGAAACAAAAGCTTCCAGAAATGCTGACTCTTCTGAGGAGTGATTATCTGAAGACCACACACCTTTTGCTTATGAGTCTCTAGAATGTCTCCAGATGAAATGTCATCCAGTGGACTTCCTTGAAGTCAGTATCCTCTGTCAGAGATTTCACAGGGGAATCTATGTGCATCCTTTCGCATGTTCTCTTGTGGGAACCTCCCATGGAGGAGGTTCTCTTGTGGGAACCTCCTCCGTGGGAGGCTCTAGGAAGGCATCCATAGAGTGGAGAAGTTCCTCTAGGTAAACTATGTGGATGCTAGGTGGTACCAGCTGGCTCTGTGGAGTAGGTCTGTTGAGATCAGAGCTCAAACCCACTGAAGGTATAGGTGTAGGATCCAAGGAAGGAATAAAGAGACATCAGATCCTTTGGATGAGAGAAATTCCTCTCCACAACCTTGAATGCAGAAGAACCAGGAGAACCTGTGGCAGGCTGCAACAGGGCCAAAACCTCTGAAGAAGCCAAGCTTCAACCATACCTGGATCTGTGCCTCAATGAGGAAACTGGACCAGAGCTATCTAGTGCCAAAGCTCAGAAGTATAAGGACAGCTCCAACAACATCAGAGTGGACTCTGGTCCCCCAAATCCAATGTCAATGCTTCAGCTCTGGGACACACCCCAATTCAAGGGAATAGGAGCATAACTAGTCAGGGAAACTGTTGGGGTTGAAGACCTAGCAATCTTTGGATCCAACACCAACTTTCTTGGGGTTCTCAGATCCAAGGGCTCTGAAGCCATGGGATGGATTGGAGAAGGATATATTGTTACATGGGAAGTGGAGGGAAGGCTCACGGATCTGATGGGAGATGGAGACAGAATAACCCTTATCTGAATCTGAGCTCTGAGGAATTTCCACATCATTCTATCGATGTAGGTCTCAGGAAGACTTCCGGATGTTATAACAGACAAGGTATTGAACAGTGGTGTAATTTCTCTCCTTGTGTTGATTGAAGAAAAGGGGATACTGGATCAACTGAGAACCTAGGTCAGCAAGTTTGAGGACACTTTAATCAAGTAGTGGTGATATCTGAGTGCTGTTTGGGAGATTTTAAAAGTATGACAGTCAGAACCTAGGATTTGCAATCTGATGGTTTTCTTTTAGGATCTAAAGAAGCCAGATCTAAAGTTCTTTAGATCTTCTGAGGAGGGTCTAATGAAGCAACAGTGGAAGAAGAGGTCTTTGGAGATTGGCTAGAGGATCTCTTTTGAGATGCCGAAGAAGTCTTAGAATGTTTACTGGGGGTTTTGAGCCCCTGATGAACAGGAGGAATTTGGAGGCGGCAATCCCTTAAGTACTAGATTGTTTATTCTATCAGAAATTGCTCTGGCATTGTATGTGGCACAAACAGAGCAATCAGCAGTTAGGTCTGCCACTCCTAGGCAATAAATGCAGTTCCTGTGGGCATCAGAATTTGGAATTTTGTGCCCACAGGACCTGCATTTTTTAAAGCTAGTTGGTTTCTCGGCCATCACTAACAAAAATGAGAGAATTAAAAATAGAGTATAATGTTTTTGACAGAAAACTACCAGTAGAAATAGGAAGAGTACCCTATAAATGGTAGGAAAGAAACAGCAAAAAGGTAAAGTCTGATACCAACAATGGTACATAATGAGACTACCAAAAAGGTAGAAAGGATAGTTAGATAAAAAGAGAAGCATAGAAGGAGCAGAGCAGGAAAACACAGAATAAGAAGTTATGTCTTACCATAACGATCCATGTGAATTGTTCATCTCGCCTTTGTTCTTACACACAGGTTCGGAGCCGATCCTCGGCTCCGAGTCGGCCGCATGACTAGCTCGCATCTTCGAGAAAGCTCGAGGCACAGTAATATCCCATGATCCTCCGGTGCTAACCCTCAGATCTAGTTTGCTATACCAGAAGAATCCCTCTTAGAACTGTGTCTAAAACACTTATGAACAAATACTACAAATACTACAAATTGTCTGAAACCCTACTGCCAGGTAGAGGATAAAAGATGTCATTACTGATGTTAATAACATGTCAACCATTCCTAGAAAAGGCTGATAAGGAATCTAATCGAAAACCGTTCTCCCAGACCATAGGACGGGGGATGGAGGGGGGGAATGTAAGAACAAAGGCGAGATGAACAATTCACATGGATCGTTATGGTAAGACATAACTTCTTAATGTGAAATTGTTCAATCTCGCCGTTTGTTCTTACACAGGGGTAGCATCCCTAGCTCCTTTTTTCCCGGGTGGCTCAAGGGAGAACATTCCTGAGTACAGTGGAACCAAACGTCGCCCTGTCCCTGGAGCTCTTGTCTAGCTTGTAGTGGGCGATAAAGGTATGTGGTTTTGCCCAAGTTGCCACTGCACAAATGGTATCTAAAGGCAAACGAGCGGTATGGGCTGAAGAGGTAGCAATCACCCTTGTAGAATGAGCTCTGGGTTTGAAAGGAAGTTGTTGTTTGGATTCAGCATATATGAAATTTATGCAATCTGAGAGCCATTTGGATAAGGTAACCTTCGTTACTGCCTGTCCTTTTCTTTGGTCAGCATATGAGACAAACAGTTGAACCGACTTTCTGTACTCTTTTGTCCTATGTAAGTAAAATCTTAGTTGTCTGTGAACGTCCAACTTGTGCAATGTGTATTCCAGCTTATTGGAATGATTTTTAAAGAAGGTAGGCAGTTCAATAGATTGATTGATGTTCTGAATCGAACAAACCTTCGGAAGAAAGGATGGATTGGTGCGCAAGGTTACTCTAGCCGGATGAAAAATCATGTACGGGGGTCGGATAGATAGAGCCTGTAACTCTGAAACTCTTCTGGCTGAAGTGATGGCAACCAGGAAAAGTGTTTTCCATGAAAGCAATTTTAACGGAGTTGTGGTTGCTGGTTCAAAAGGGGGCAATATGAGTTGTGACAGCATGAGATTAAGATTCAAAGGTGCTATTGGATTATGAAAAGGGGGACGGAGATGAAAAGTACCTTTCTTGAAGGCTTTACAAAGCCTGTGAGACATACGAGAACCATCCTTATGGCCAGTATGAAAATTGGATATAGCGGCCAGTTGAACCCTTATAGTGGATGTTGATGCTCCTTCTTGAAAAAGTGAGGAAAGGAAATCTAGTATCTTGTGTACTGGGGCCCCGAATGGATCTATACCTTGTTTGGAGGCCCAGTGCACAAAACGGTTCCATTTGCTGATGTACAATTTTCTTGTAGATGGTTTGTGAGAAGATACAATAATTTGTTGTACTGCAGGAGATAGTAACTCTGACCTGGCTAAGATGGGAAGCGGAGCAGCCAAGCTGTCAATTTGAGGGACTTGAGGAAGGTGTGAGGAACTCCCGACGAGTGTGTCAACAGATCTGGCTCCGGGTCCAGAATCCATAGTTCCTCCACATGATGGGATTGAAGGAAGGGAAACCAGATTTGTCGAGGCCAAAATGGGGCTATCAGTATTATGGTCCTGTCCAGACGTTTGTCTTTCTGCAAAAACCTGGGAATTAGTGGAACAGGAGGAAAAGCATAAAGGAGACCCGGGGGCCAATCGTATACCAGTGCGTCCATGGGGACACCCCCTGGGGGGGGTAACAGGGCAAAATAGCTTCTGCATTTGGCATTCAAAGGGGATGCAAACAGGTCACAGCAAGGCTGGCCCCATCTGTGGAAGATCTCTTCTGCCACTTGACGTTTGAGGGGCCACTCGTGAGGGAACAGGATGGCTCTGCTCAACCTGTCCGCGATTACGTTGGAAATCCCCAGGATGTGCGTTGCTATCAGAAAGCGCCCAGTGGACTTTGCCCATTGCCAAATTCTGAGGGCCTCTCTGCATAACGGGTAAGATCTGGTTCCCCCTTGCTTGTTTATGTACCAGACCACTGACATGTTGTCTGTCGGAACTGTTACTGTTCCCCGAGGTAAGGACTCGTGAAAGTGTTGCAACGCTAGAAACACTGCCCTCATCTCTAGAACATTGATGTGCAGATTGTACTCCATGTTGGACCATTGACCTTGGACTGTTTGTCCCTGAAAGAATCCCCCCCACCCTATCAGGGAAGCATCCGTGGTTAAAGTTGCTACCGGACTGGGTAATACAAATGGTCGTCCTAGTGTTAGCTCTTGACTGTGTATCCACCTCAAGAGATCCTTCTTGCAATAATTCGTGATCAAAATCTCATGAGACAGTGGAAGTTGTAGATACGACCATTGGGCGAATAGCATCCATTGAAGGATCCTCATGTGCATTCTGCCTAAAAGAACTACAAGAAGGGATGCTGCCATCAAGCCTAGCACTCTTAATACTTGTCGTGCAGAGACTCTGTTGTTGTGAAGAAGGAGCGAAATTTGGTGCCTGAGGTCTGACACTCTTGATGGGGGGAGAGTAACTTGAGCCAGGGAAGTGTCTAGCTGTGTTCCTATAAATAAGATACGCTGTGACGGCGATAAGACAGATTTTCCAAAATTCACCGTTATGCCTAGTGAAGAGCAAAGATTGATGGCGTAGCCCCTGGCTTGTAGAAGACGACACTTGGTGGTGGCGGAAAGGATCCAGTCGTCTAGATAAGGAAACACCCGGAATCCCTTTCATCTCAAGTGAGACGCTACTACTGCCATGCATTTGGTGAACACCCTGGGGGCTGAGGTGAGACCAAAGGGCAGAGCGTGAAACTGGAAATGACTGGCTCCCAGCCGGAAGCGAAAATGATCTCTGGACGCCCTGGCCATTTTGATATGGTAGTATGCGTCTTTGAGATCTATAGAGCACATCCAGTCGCCCTTTTGCAGAAAAGGGAGGATTGACTGAAGCGTGACCATCCGGAACTTTTCCTTTTTTACAAAGGTATTTAACTTGCTGAGGTCTAAAATTGGCCTCCAGTCCCCTGTTTTCTTTGGAACTAAAAAGAACCTTGAGTAAGTTCCGGATCCTATTTGATCTGCTGGGACTGGTTGGATGACTCTGTTTTCGAGCAACCTTCTTATCTCTATGGTTGCTTGGTCTTGCAGACTGGGTGGAACATCTGGGAGTTTGGTGGTATTTTTATGAAGGGAATGTTGTAGCCTCTGGTAACTATGCTTTTTACCCAGTAATCTGATGTAAGATTTAGCCAGGCCTCTGGGTATAAAGCCAAGCGACCCCCGACTGCCTCTAGAGTAGGACAGCCGGGCCTGCACTCAGGAGTGCTGGAACGGTTTTCCAGAGAAGGTCTCTCTGTCACCCTGATTTTGCGGACCCCCTCTGCCGGCTGGGCAGCGTCTTCCATTTCTTCCCCCTCCTCTGCCTCTGGAGGGGGTGTCACTTTGGGTGTGTTGAAAAGATCCCTGAGTCTTTCGGAACCACATCTTTCCTCCTCGTTGCCCTTTAGGGTAGGGTCTAGATGGAACGGAAAAACGGACCCCTACGGCAGACAGGGTCTTCCCTTCTTGTTCACACCTCGTGAGAGTCTCCTTTACTTTGGGCCCAAACAGGGAGGCACCTTCAAAGGGGGCATTGGCAAAGGAAGACTTAAAGGCTTACGCAAAGGAGCATAAGCGTAACCAGGATTATCTTCTCAATGCAATCGCTGAAGCTGCCGCTCTACTCGATCCTTTCGCTGCGTATGAAATCAGCCTCATGGACGAGTTGACTATGGAATTTAGGGTGTTAAGTTGTGCTGTCACTTTCTCGGTGACAGCAGCATCTGTGTGTCCCTGAAGAGTATCTCCTAATTCCTTAATGAGATCTCTTTGTAAACGCGTAAAATGCATAAGGTAGTTGAGCGATCGGATGGAAAAAGTCGCCGAACTAAATATGCACTTCCCATATCTGTCCATTGTCCTAGAATCCTTATTAGGAGGATGGACAGAGGAAGATGATTCAGACATCTCTTTCTTAGTGGCCGCCGCCACCACCATAGTGTCTATGGGAACTCCTTTTGTTAGATAGGCTTTATCTTGGGGAGCTGTCATGTATTTGTTGGGTTTACGCAGGACTAGTTCCACTGTATCAGGTGTTTCCCAAGCCCTCCGAGCTACTAGATCCATGAGATCGTCAAAGGGAGGAGTCACCCAGGAGGTAGAAGGTTGAGTCCCAAATGCCTTCAGTAAAACCGATTCATCCGCAGAAGGGGTAAGGGTTTGCCAGTCCCCTCTTTGCTTCAAGATTTCCAAAATGTCTGCAAGAGAGACATCCTCAGAGGTGGACCGTGGGGACCCTTCTGTTTCATCTAAATCAGTATCAGATGTAAGAGATTCCTGTGGGAAATCTATGTGCCTCCTCTTGCACAGTCGTTTCCTCGGAACATTCTCAGTGGGAGCTTCTGGGGATGCATCTGAGGAACCAGAGTCTCCCTGTGGGGACTTCTGAGGCATTGGGTCTCGACGCTTGGTAGGTACCGAAGGCACAGAAGCAGAACACGGACCTTTTGGGGAAGGAGATAAAGAAGCTGATGAAGTAAGTGTCTGATCCGACAAGACCTTCCTCATGATGTCAAAGGCACCGGTGCCCCGACCCAAAGATCTGACCCGATCCGAAGAAGGAGGTCGTTTCTCCGGAATCGGAACCACGGGCTCCGACACCGAGGACGGATCCGAACTGATCTAAGCCGAAGCACCGAGAGGAAGAGTCGGTACCGAAATCTCGGTTCGACTATCCCCCCCGGAACCAAGGAAAGATGGTCGGCTCCGAGACTCTCCGGCTGGTTCCGAAACAGTCGAGGTCAACGGAGCCGATAGCACTACTGGAGGCTTCGGCACCGAGGGCTCTACAATCATCGGTTCTTCGACTCCTAACACCGATGACTCGATGGGTCTCGGAGGAGGAAGTGTCGAGGAAGCTGGAATAGCTTCGAGTTTCGAAACCAACTGGGACGAAACCTCGAGTAATTTTGACAAAGCCGAGTTCTCCATAAGCTTCTGTACCACTCGGACCACATCGGAGTTGGAAAGTGGCCTCGAAGAACGGGTCGAAGGGATCGAAGCCGTCACCGAGCGAAGGATAGTAGACGGTGGTACCTCTGATACCGGCTCCAAGACCTGAGCCTCGAGCAGAGATAAGGTCTCGACACCCGGCACCGAAGTCATAGGAGCCAGTGTCCAAATCTGAAAAGAGGTGCTCAGAGCCGATGACTTGGGCTCCGACACTCTTGAAGACTTCGACCCCTTCGAAGACTTCGAAACCTGTTCAGCCTTGTCCAGGGCCTCTTGAAACTCAGGTTTGATTAAACCTCTGTCCACCAACTTCCTGTGTCTTTCCAGCATGACCCTCCTACTAAAGGAATGACAGATGGAACAGTCTTCCTGCAAGTGGAGAGGGCCAAGACAGTAGACGCAGGATGAATGGTTGTCAGTAATGGACATCTTCTGTCCACACTGACACCTTTTAAATCCACTCTTAGTCTTTTCTGACATTCTAGTAGAAAAAAAGACAGCACTATATAGAAAAATTTCTAACTACAATATCAGAGATATAAGTATATATATAAAAGTACAAAAAACACACCACAGCACACTGAGATATATGTATATATATATTTTTTAAAAGAAAAAATAAAATAGAAAAAGTTAACTTTCTTTTAAATACTGTAAGTTCTTACAGACAAAAAACGGCCTAAGGCCCTTACTAATAATTTTAAAGGTAACAAACTACCTAAACTAGTTCACACAACTACTATATATATGAAGGTATCAATTATTAAGATAAAGATTATAAGAATATAAAAAAAATCTATATTTAACAAGAAAAAACAGTACAAATTGTACTGGCCCGAGCCTCTCGATGCGATCTGCTGCTAGCGGCAAACTAGATCTGAGGGTTAGCACCGGAGGATCATGGGATATTACTGTGCCTCGAGCTTTCTTGAAGATGCGAGCTAGCGATGTGGCCGACTCGGAGCCGAGGATCGGCTCCGAACCCGTGTGTAAGAACAAACGGCGAGATTGAACAATTTCACATTGTAAGTTTACTGTAGTAAGAATTACTCACAATTCACAAAAGCCTAATAACACACTCTTGAAAGAGAATCCATGTTCATGCGAGATGGCAGCAAATGAGATCTGAAGTATTGCAAGATGGCTGGGGCATTATGGATAGAGGGAGCAGCTCAAGAGTTGGATCTGTAAGTCTGTGATATGCGGCTGAGTCAGATCTGAGGTTGGATCTGTAACCCATACTTTCAGGAAAAATGAAATGGATAACATCAGATTTTGATCTAAGGCACACCCCAAGCTAACATGATTAGGAAGTTTAATGCACTATAACTAGATCTCTATGTAGTAATCTGGATAGCAAATTGGCTAAAAAACAGAACCCTTACAATACCAGTAGCAGGTGCTTTATCAAAGAGTATGAAGTTGTCCAGTGGTATCCCATAGGGGTCTCTTTTGTTCAGCATTTATTGTTCTGATCTTCAGACCATGAACCAATACCACTGGCTAACTATGTTTAAGATGACTGTAAACTGGGAGTCATTGTCAAGTCCCCCTCAGATAACAAAGCTCTTCAGAAAGACTTTCACTTGCAAATAGCTGGTGTACTGAAAATGGGCTCAGACTATATGCTAACAAGTGCAGTGTTATCACATTTGGTAAATAACCCCTCCCCCAGCATACCACTTAGATAACAACCCAGTCCAAAATTAGAATGTTGTTAAAGACTTTGGAACTTTGGTTGGTTTGATCATCATTTAACAACAACAGTCACACATTCTTGCCAAAGGAATACCATCCAGATCTAAACAAGTCATTGTTCCCTTATTTATTAGGCTAATCTTTGCATACAGTGATCCCTTTGGGATGTATTTCAGTAGAAATATCAAACAGTTAGAAATACCCAGAGGCTCCTAACTAAGATCATTATTGGCTTAAAACCCTAAACTACCAGAAAAGACTGGAAGCTCTGTCTCTTTATTCAGTATTTTCTAGACTTCTGAAGGGAGATCTATGCCTTTCCTATTAGGGATCTAATGTCCAGGATCTCTTGTAGCTTCACAAATCAAATTGACAAAGTGCAGAACCAGGAATCTAAATTTTTATCAGGTAATAAATATAGCATGGTGACAAGTAAGTGTCATTATGCAGTGACTTCAACACTGGAATTGATTCCTACAGCACATCATTCAGTGTGATAAATTATCTTCCTTTAAATGGGAACTAGATGATTGGATGGGTATTCACAAATGCACCCTGGTATAACTGCCATATCCCTTTTTGAAAGAGTAGGTACAGTGTAAAGCTGGGTACTGGACAGGTGTAAATGGTTGATGGATGCGAGACTCAATTGCCCTGTACTTTTTGTGATTCCTATTATATTTTTGAGAGCACTGGAAGCAAGGCATAGGTCTTCCCTCAAGAATCTGTATGACAGTGATCACAGGGAGAGCAGCAACAGTATTTCTTGATAGCTTTGATTTTTGAAGGGTGAAATTCTTTTTGTTAGGAACCTCTGCAGTCTTTTGAGTTTCTGTCATGTCCAGTAATACACATGCCATTATATTTTATTATGGATCTAACCAGGGCAGAGTACAGGGGAAAATAACGTCCTTGCTTTTGGAAGAGATGCCCTTCATGATCAATTGTGACATACAGGTGGATCTACTCACTACAAGGCGATCAAAGGAGAGGACACCACAGACCCACATGCATAAGTCCCTGATCATAGGCCCACTGTAGACTGGGCAGTCACTGATGAAGTAGGTGGTAGCAATCTGTTTTTCAAAGATGATACTGCGCTGGCATTTAGTTTGAGCCCTTTCTTAGTGAATTAGAAGTTATGTACCTACCATAACGTTCCATGTTAGTTGTCTTCTTCTCGCCTTCTTTCTTGCTGGATGGGTTCGGAGCCGAACCTCGGCTCCTACTCGGCCACTCTAAAAGCTCGAGAGCTAGTTCCACCGGCTCGAGGCTCCCCTATATCCCACAATGCTAGGCGGTAACTCCTCAGATCTCGTTTGTAAGCTAGGCCCAGCTAGGAAAATTCCATAATGTGGAAAAAAAGGATAACCCACCTCTATAGGCTGACTGAAAGGTGTCCTAAACCTGACTGAGGAAATATATTATATATATATATATATATATATATATATATATATATATATATGTATATACATACATACATATATAGAGGTGGTAGAAAGGATAAAGGTCACAAAACAAAACTCCTCTAGGTCTGTCCAGGCTAGGGGGAAGGAGGGTGGGACGCAAGAAAGAAGGCGAGAAGAAGACAACTAACATGGAACGTTATGGTAGGTACATAACTTCTAAATGTTAAGTTGTCTATCTCGCCTTCATTCTTGCTGGATGGGACCGCGTCCCTAGCACCTTGTCCCGGGTGGCCTATCGGAACAGACTCTTGAGTACAGTGGAACCAAAGTTGGCTCGGTCTCTAGAGGCTAAGTCCAACTTATAATGAGAAATGAAGGTATGGGGAGAAGCCCAAGTAGCTGCAGCACAAATCGAATCAATAGGCAGTCTGTCTTGGAAAGCTATAGATGTAGCTAAAGCTCTAGTTGAATGAGCCCTGGGTTTGGTTGGCAACCGTTGATGTCTGATCTCATACACAAAGGTAATCAATGAAGTAAGCCACCTAGAAAGAGATACCTTAGAAACTGGAAGGCCCATTCTGCCTTCTGCATAGGAAACAAACAGTTGATCAGACTTCCTAAATTGCTTGGTCCTGTCTAAATAGTACCCAAGTTGGCGATGAACGTCTAACCAATGTAATTTTGTTCCGATCTGTTCGAATAGTTAGGAAAGAACACAGGAAGATCAATGGTTTGATTCAAATTTGCCGGTGAAGCTACCTTAGGCAAAAAGGACGGGTTGGTACGTAAGGACACCCTATCCTTATGAAACAAAAGATAAGGGGATCGACTACACAGAGCATGAAGTTCAGAGACTCTTCTGGCTGAAGTAATAGCTACCAAAAAGAGTGTTTTCCAAGATAGCAATTTCATTGAGCATGAAGCCAGGTTCAAAGGGGAAGAATTAAGGACGCCAGAACCAAGTTGAGATCCCATAGAGGAGGAGGATCCCTGATAGGTGGTTTGAGGAGAAAAACTCCCTTTAAAAAGGCTTTGCAGAGTTTGTGAGACATAATGGAGGACTCTGAGACTCCAACATGAAAGTTAGATATAGCTGCCAATTGAACCTTGATGGTAGAAGGAGACGAACCTGAGTGGAAAAGTTCGGCTAGAAAATCTAGAACTGATTGAATGGAAGCAGTGAAAGGATCTATATCCTTTGAATGCACCCAATAGGAAAAACGTTTCCACTTACTATGATAAATCTTCCGAGTGGAAGATTTATGAGAGGCTATTAAAATATCTCGAACTGAGTGAGATATTAGAGGAAGCCTGGCTAGAGTTGGAATTGGAGAAACCATGCTGTGAGGTTCAGAGAAGGGAGGGAGCGGTGCAACTGACCCAACTGATGGGTCAAGAGGTCTGGAAATGGGTCCAGATGCCAGGGTTGCTCCAACAGATAACGGTGAAGAAATGGGAACCAAACCTGTCGAGGCCAGTAAGGGGCAATGAGGATCATGGAAGCTTTCTGAGCGATGGCTTTCTGTATTAGTTGAGATATCAGTGGAAAAGGAGGAAAAGCATACAGAAGTCCCCAGGGCCAATCGTGGACTAGAGCGTCTCTGCTGGGATGGCCTGGTTGGGGAAAGAGGGTGAAATAATCGTCGCACTTGCTGTTTTGTGGAGTAGCGAAAAGGTCGCAGCAAGGTCGGCCCCGCTTTCGAAAGACTTTGTCCAACACTGAATTCTTCAGAGACCACTCGTGAGGCATGAGAATAGCTCTGCTCAATTTGTCCGCAATCACATTGGACTTCCCGGGAATGTCCGTTGCTAACAGAAACCGCTGAGAAGAAATCGCCCATTGCCACAGTCTGAGTGCCTCTCGACATAGGGGGTAGGATCTGGTTCCGCCTTGTTTGTTGATGTACCACACTACAGACATATTGTCTGTCTGAATTGCTATAGTTCCTTTGGGAAGAGAGTCTTGTAGGGCTTGCAACGCTAGAAGCACTGCTCTCATCTCTAGGACATTTATGTGCAAGTGGCGTCGGAAAGGTTGCCATATGCCCTGGACCGTCCTGCCCTGGTAATGCCCCCCCCCCACCCGATCAGGGAGGCGTCCGTTGTCAGTGTAGCAACTGGAGGGGGAGGAACAAAGGGTCTTCCTAGGAAGAGCTGGGGGGATGTGATCCACCAAGAAAGAGGATTCCTGCACGATTGTATTATCGCAATGGAATGGGACATTGGAAGTTGTTGGTACGACCATTGTGTGAAGAGCATCCATTGTAAGATTCTCATGTGGAATCTGGCTAAAGGAAGGAGAGGGATAGCAGCCGCCATTATCCCTAAGACCTTCAGGATCAGTCTGACTTTGATTTTGTTGCTCTGCAAGACAAGAGAGACTTGTCTGTGTATGTCTGCTATTCTCTGCTCTGTGAGTCTGGCTGACATGCTGACTGTGTCTAGATTTGCGCCTATGAAGGTAATAACATGACAAGGCGACAAGACAGACTTTTCGTAATTTATTGAAATGCCTAGTGTTTGACATGTGTGAAAGGTATAGTCTCTGGCAAGAAGCAGAAGATGCTTGGTGGGGGCTGTAAGGAGCCAGTCGTCTAAATACGGAAACACTGGAATCCTTGACGTCTCAGATGAGAGGCGACCACTGCCATGTATTTGGTAAACACTCGGGGGGCTGTAGTGAGTCTAAAGGGCAGGGCCCTGAATTGTAAATGACTGGTTCCCAGCCTGAAGCGGAGGAATCTCCTGGAGCGTCGGCTCATTCTGATGTGATAGTACGCATCCTGGAGATCTATAGAGCACATCCAGTTGTCTCGCCCCAAAAGGGGTAGAATGGACTGCAGCGTGACCATCCAAAATTTTGTTTTCTTGACAGACTTGTTCAAGTTGCTGAGATCCAAAATGGGTCTCCAGTCCCCTGTTTTCTTTGGAACCAAAAAGAATTTGGAGTAGATTCCGGACCCTTGTTGGTCTGCTGGAACTGGTTGAATGGCTATTTTTGCAAGCAGCTTTGATATTTCTAGCGCTGCTTGCTCCCTTTGACTGGGTGGAACGTCTGGAAGGGATTTTTTTGATGCTTTTTAATGCGAAAGAATGGGATTGTGTAGCCTTCGGAAATAACAGACTGTACCCACTTGTCTTGAGTTAGGAATAGCCAGACTTCTGGGTACAGAGATAATCTTCCCCCGACTGCCTCCGAAGGTGGACAGTCGGGCAACACCTCAGGGATGCTGAAAGGGCTTGTCGGAGAAAATTTCTCGACTGCCCTGATTCTGCAGGTCCCCTCTGCCTCTAGGACGGCGTCTGCCATTATTGTTCCCCCCTCTGCTTCTAGAGGGGAACCGACTCTGTGCGTCAGGCAAAGCTCCTTGAGATTGTTTGCGGAACCACATCTTTCCCCCCTTCTGGCCTTTGGGGTAAGGCCTAGAAGGAGTAGAAAAACGGAATCCCACAGCAGAGAGAGAGTCTTGCCTTCAGTCTCGCACCTAGTCAGGGTTTCCTTCACTTGAGGACCAAAGAGGGATGATCCATCAAATGGGGAGTTAGTGAAGGACGCCTTGAAAGGGTTCACAAAATTACATAGCCGCATCCAGGTGTGCCGACGTAAGGCCACACCTGTACCTGCCGCTCTACTCACTCCATCCGCCGCATACGAAAGGAGGCGCATGGAGGAGTCAACTATTGAGTTGAGGGTAGCCAGCTGAGAGTTCATCCTATCCTGAAAACCCGCAGCTGTTGGACGCTTTAACATTTCACTCACTTCCTTGATCAAATCTCTCTGGAGATGAGTGAAATGACACAGGTAGTTCAGCGAGCGCATAGAAAAGGTCGCTGACGAGAACATCCGCTTCCCATGCCTGTCCATAGTCCTAGACTCCTTGTTAGGAGGATGGACAGGCACTGAAGGATCAGCTAGCTCCTTCTTAGTGGCTGCAGCCACCACCATAGCATCCACAGAGACGCCTTTGGTCAAGAATTCTTTGTCCATGGGGGCAGTGATAAACTTTGAAGGTCTCCTGGGGGTGGGGTCCACAGAGTCAAGAGCCGTCCAGGCATTCTTTGCCACCACCTGCATAAGGGGGTGAAAAGGAGGGGACACCCAGGAGGTGGAAGGGTGAGAGCCAAATGCCTCAAGATACACCGATTCATCCTCTGAAGGGTTGAGGGCTGGCCAATTCCCCCTCTGTTTTAAGATCTCGAGGATGTCTGCAAAAGAGACATCTTCAGAGGGGGAACGAGGGGAACCTTCAGAATCCTCTAAATCGGTGTCAGAGGTGACAGACTCAGGGGCGTCGATGTGCTTCCTCTTGCACTGCCTCTTCCTAGGGGGCTCTCCTACCAGGTCAGGAGAGGCCTTGGAAGAGGAGGAGATCCCCACAGGGGATACTTGAGGAGCTGGCTCTCTACGATCCGGGATGAGGGAGTGAGCAGAAATCACCGGAGACACCGTGGAGGGAGGGGCAGATGGAGCCGACTGTGGGGTTGAACCAGGTTCCAACACGCTCCTCATGACCTCGAAAGCACCCCTGTCAGGCAGAAATAGAGGTCTCCGCTCTGAAAAGCTGGAAACCCCCCCCGGCACCGACAGTGATGGCTCCAAGGCCGATGTCGAAGCCGAACTCGCCAGCGCCGAAGCACCGAGAGGGAGAGCGGGGTCAGACAAGGGCCAGATGCCACTCGCCCCCTCGGAGCCGACGAGGGAAGTCCGGCGCCGAGATTCCTCCAAGGAAGATATCGGAGCAGACGATGGTACCGAAGACAATGGTATCGGTTCCGACGCAGCCACAGTCTCGGGTCCGAGCCACCCCGGCTCCGAACTCAAAGGTGTCAGAGGAGGAACATTCTGAGTGATGGGATTAGGAACATTCTGAGTGTTGAGTCGGGCTTTGAAGCATCTGGGCCAGTGCCTCGGACTTAAGAAGTCGACTCACTACCCTCTGAAGGTCATGATCTGATAGTCTCGATGACCTACAGGAGTGAGATCTATGGCTCCATTCAGACAGCAATGGAGATGCTGGAGCCGAATGAACGGAGCCGATAGATGGTGACTGGGACCTTTTTCTGGAGGTCGGTTCCGACAATCTGATCGGAGCCGACTCACCGGTGTCTGCCTCGGCTCCGGCCGGAGCCGAGGAAATAGCAGGGACATGAGTTCGAGAATCATCGGCTCCAGCCGGAGCCGATGTTCGAACAGCCTTCGAAGCCCCAGAAGACGACTCAGATACCGGAGCCGATGGTCTGGTAGGCTTCGGGTTTCCCAAGATTGAGTCGGGGGACCCTCAGGCTTCAATAAGCCCCTTAGAATGAGCTTATTTTTACGCTCCTGCAGGACTCTAGGGCTGAAGCCATGGCAAACAGCACATGAGTCCTGCAGGTGCAAAGGTCCCAGGCAGTATAAACAAGAAGTGTGACCGTCTGTCAGAGACATCTTCTGACAGCACGAGTCACACTTCTTAAAGCCTGACACCTTTGATTCTTTAGACATGTCTAAAGAAGAAAAAAGTGTAACCACACAATCACACACACACACCGATTACACTTATTAAAAAATTAAATTAAATTAAATTAGTAAGTAATTAGAAAAATTAAATCCCTACAAAAACACAGTCACTCCAACTACTAGGAAGGGAGGGACTGGGCCTAAAGCCCAAGGGAATAACTCTAGTAAGTTTAGGAAAAAAAGGGGAAAATTTGGACTAGGAATGGAAGGAAACTACGTAATTTATAAATTTACGAAGAAAAGCTAACTTAAAAGGGGGTCTATTTAAGATAACAACTAGTTTTTAAAACTAACCTGACGAGCCGGTTGAAAAGCACCTCAATCGCTGTAGCGGCAAACGAGATCTGAGGAGTTACCGCCTAGCATTGTGGGATATAGGGGAGCCTCGAGCCAGTGGAACTAGCTCTCGAGCTTTTAGAGTGGCCGAGTCGGAGCCGAGGTTCGGCTCCGAACCCATCCAGCAAGAATGAAGGCGAGATAGACAACTTAAAATTCATGTGTTAACTCATGATAGTTTCATTTGAAGGGAGATTGAATCATTTGTGTATTTGACAATGATAACAAAGTTGCAATCATCAGCACACTCAGTCACCCGTTGATAGGAACATAGCCTGTGGCATAAGCAACATAAGGAGGGGATCTATCTGCTTGACAGTGTTTGAAAGTCAAACTGGAGTGCTGTCAGAGCCCTCCGGAAAAGTGTTTCGGTCTTAGAGAACACTTTAAGGACATTAAATATTGGCTAATTTATTTACATCCAAACAAACCACAAACGAAAACTAAAACTGGTAAAAACAGGCACAGCAGGAAACCATAAAAGCCGGCAAAAAATAAATACTGTCACACAAATACAGAATAAAATAAAGAAAAAGTCAGCCTACTTAACAAGCAGGAAAATTTTAAAGTAGCCTCGCCACTCAACATCAGATATGCAGTTTTACAACATAGGAGCATCGACATTAGGGGAGGACCATGGCAAGTCCTTTTGGAAACTGATGAGCTTATATGGCAGATTAAGACTAGAGCACAAGTCTTTCTGGGTTTGAATGAGAGCCTTTCTATCAAATGTATGTTAAATTCATAGTTTTTAGTTAATAATTTGGTAATTTTGTTGAAACATTGTCATGTGTTTATAATATGTATTGGTGTCTGACATATATTCCTTTATGAGAATAAGATTTATATAGTAACTTATGATTTATTTGATGTTGAGTGGTGAGGCTACTTTAAAATTTTCCTGCTTGTTAAGAAGGCTGACTCATCAACTTACTCAGCTTAATAGGATATAAGGAGAACCAAAACTGTTTTACAACTGTTTGTCTGAAGAAGGCAAGTTAATGTGCTTGCCGAAAGCGCTCACATTAAAGGTTTTTTCTTTATTTTATTCCGTATTTGTGTGACAGTATTTATTTTTTGCCGGCTTTTATGGTTTCCTGCTGTGCCTGTTTTTACTAATTTATTTACATCTCAGATTTTCCCACTGTAATAGGCTGATTATTAAATGATATCTCGTCAAGGTATGTAAAATTTGCAGTGTTGTTTCTTGTTCATATTCATATTATAAAGATTATTGTCCTTGTTTTGCTGGGTTATACTTTAAGGTTTACTAACTGCAGGTATCCTCTTTGAGAAATTCTAATTCTCAACTTTTAGACTGCTACTTACACTGAAGTTAGAAAACAGACTTTAAACTCCATAATTCAATGAATGCTGACTGTTGTGCATGTTGTGGCTTTCAGTCTGATAAATATAATTGAATCTTAATACATTAACAGTTGCTTTCAGGCTTAATCGATGCATTGCAACCATTGCAGGATTAACCAGAAACCTCTGATTATAAACTTATTTTAATTATCTACAGTCAGCTTGTGAACAGATTTTGGGTGCAGTGTATACATATTTAACAGGTTATTGTTATTCAGCACTGTGAAGCTTCATTGCCTGAGATGTAAATTGCAAATTTATTACTGTAGTGCAGTATAATCCTACGAGCCATTTGTTACTTCTAAGTACAGATGATTGAATCCCTCTTTGTCTGCATTACATTGAAGTGTATATCAGTCTATACAACCTGACAATTTGCAACCCGTTTGGTTTTAGCAAAATAAGGGAATCTGTCTGATTCACTTAAACCACTTGTAGTTCACAGTTGTGTGTGCGTGTGTGTGTCCGTATGTGTGTGCATGTGCATGCCATGTGAGATTGTTAATAGTTAGGCTCAGCCTCTGGAAACACCAAACTCTTTATTAATCCACAAGGAGACAAAAAACTTTAACGCTAATAGTTGTAATGCGTTTTCGATTCGTAGTCTGATTTTCTGAAGAAGACTACGAATCGAAAACGCATTACAACTATTAGCGTTAAAGTTTTTTGTCTCCTTGTGGATTAATAAAGAGTTTGGTGTTTCCAGAGGCTGAGCCTGATTTCCTTCAAGTGTGTGGTTTACAATTGGAGTTATTTTGTTTGCACTTGAATCCTTTTTACTGTTGATTGTTAATAGTTAGGACTATTTGCCCTTTATTCCACTGTTGTTGGTATATTGTTGGCATAGTTAAAGTAAAGAGAATGTGAGGGATGCAGGAGGTGGGCGCATGCCCAAATCAAAAAAACACCTGTTGTCTTTTTTTAATGTTTCAAAGATGTTTTGAAGTTAGTGTGATTATTTTCCTTTTTGGGTTCATTATATTGCATAGTCAATGGAATGAGAATCAGCCATTCAATATAGACACATAATCCATTTTATCTTCGTTCACACTGTATCCTGAAAGAGAAAAACATGCCCTTTTGCAATAGTGAAAAAAAAATCACACTTGATTTGTTCATGTTTTAGGAACCACTCTCTCATAAAATTATTACAGCCAAACAAATTCTAACTTCCGTCATTTACTCAGTACCTTAAATAGATGAAACTTAATTTTTACATCTATTTTAATTTATCTCTTGAATATTACCCACTTGTAAATGCACTGAATGTGTTCAATTTTGAGCAAACATTACTCTATAGGCTTGTTCAAACCTAAACTGGTAAAGTCAAACCTACTCACCATTTAAGCTTCTAAAGGACACAATCTTCGAATGTGTCGCCACTCCCTTAGTATTTCTTACTTTTGTCTCATTTGCTTACCGAGCAGTTGTTGTTGTGTCTTTCGTTTTTTCCCGGTTAGGGGTCACCACAGCGGAACTCCGGTCCGCTAATGATTGGTATTTGATTTTTACATGCTGAGTTACCAGCCCTGACGCATAACCTTCAACAAAGGTATGCCCATTCACGCATGTCTCCACGCAGAAGACGCTCTAGCTGAGAATCGAACTGAACAGCGTCTTACTGTGAGGCGACAACGCTAGGAACAAGCACAAACCATATATTCCAATTATTCTTCTTTGGACATTAACAGTCATGTCAGGAATATTATATTTGCCTTTCACATTAAGTAACTGTATGACTTATTGATTATTTTTAATTTTCATTTTATATAGTTATTCTATCCAGACCTCTGCTGAAAAATGAGGCTTTGTCAGGAGCAATTTTCCTCTGGTACCAAACCATAAATACATGGATGAACTATCTTATTTTTATGACTGATATTTTTATGGACAAATAAACTGGCATACTAAATTGTTGTAGTTGGTGTTGTTGCAGCTGGTAGAAAAATAGAAAGAATGAAACATATAGTTGAAATCAAATTATTTCTCTGCACTGAGATAATTTTGAAATAAATGCAACTGAAACATAACAGTGGGAAATAAGTACTACATTAAAATAGGAAGTTAACTTTTTATGTCTCCTACCAATGTGGGTATATCACTATTGAAATGAATTCAAAACTTATTTGCAAGTGAAAACATTATTCAAAAATTTCTTAAAAATCCTCAGTGATTAATGACGACATTAAATATATATGCATTACTTTATTTGTTAAGAAAGTACAGTTGCTCAATTTGCACTTACTCATACCTCTAGATGACAGAAGGCTTCACAGCTACAGTAGTCCTTAGGCTATATGGGTTGTTTCCCAGCCTGACAACAACAACCAGACAGATTCAGAAACCTCTAGCTCCCCCCACTCCTTCACTGTGACTGCTGATCGGCTAATCCATAAGATGACAAACATACCTGTTGCCTTAAAAAAACAGGTACCTAAAAATACTACAATAATATCCATTAGTTTAAAACCTAAAGTCATACAAAAAACAGACAAGGCTTAACCAGTTATTTACATTTTCAGAGTAGTCACCCATTAAAGCAGAAGAGAAGAGTGGTTAAAGGCCAAATGGTCCACATCTCTAGATTAGTTTCTGAAAATGAGACCTGTATTCAGGATCATGCATATTTAAAAGGGTTGCTCGTTGACAGGGGATGCCCCCAAAACATGTTGAACCAAATTAATGTCATTAATCACTGAGCATTTAAAAAAAAAATGTTTGAATAATGTTTTCACTTGCAAATACATTTTGCATTTATTTGAATAGTGACGTTGGAGTTAGAAAGGGATGGCTTGATCAGTTCACCAAGATCCTGAATGGGGGTATTGCGAAATTCAGACCAACTAAATATAATGTGGGTCTATCTAATTTTGTTATTAAATGTTCCAGCGGGATCAGTATGATGTAATGGATGATTGAGAAACACTGGTCGACACTGACTCATTTTGTTGACATCAAGGATGTGTTGGATGTTCGTCCTCGTTACATTTATAAGAGGGCTAGGAATACTAAAGGCATCTTGGAAAATTGGCATACTTGATGTTTAACCTTTGAGGGTACCAAGACATTTTATTATTGCATTCGGTGCCCTTTTATTTATGAGAACACCTTGGTTAAGATTGAAAAAAAAACATGTATCAATTGATAAACTTCCCAGGGCTAACTGTGGCACCAAGGCTGTGGTATATGCAGTCATTTGTCAAGCCTGTAGTGCTTTTTATATAGGTAAGACTGTTCTTTCTTTAAGGGAGCAAATATATGAGCATGATTATGCTATAGGAACAAAGAACTGTAAAACATTTTTAAGTAAGCAAATTATTAATTGGGTTATTAGCAACAAGTTTCTTTTTACGGTATTAGAAAAAAGTGAGATCGGTCCTTTTGTGGGTGACTGGGAACACAACTTATAATGCAGAGAAGTTTGGTGACAAGTTTATTTTGCAGCACACTGTTCACCTGGTTTAAATTAGGCTATCAATATTACTTTTATGATGAAAAGGAGGGCTTACAAAATTTAAAGTCAATAAATTCTAATTTGTGTGTTGTTTTTAATGATGTGATTGTGTTTAAGCCATATCTGTTTTTTGTATGACTTAAGGTTTTAAACTAATGGGTAGTTTTTAAATTGTAGTATTTTAGGTACCTTGAGAACTCGAACAAAATGGAAAGGCAGTGAGAATTGTCACAGTCAGTAAATCACAAATAATTATGCGTTTCGTCCACCTTTAATCTCTGTGAACTTCATCAGAAAACAACTATAGTATTAAACAACCAATTTAAATACTATTGAGTAAAAAAACACATGATTTTATAATCCACTGGCAATACTGATATAGCCATCTATTATCCCACACAAATATGTAAAATATTTAAAATGTGTACCCATTTGATTTATCTATTAACATAGACTAAAAATACATAAATATACTCAATTAAAACAATATACATAAATCAAAAAAACTTAAACACTAGTGTTTGTATAACTAGTGTTATGTTTTAAAGCCTCTGTGCTTGCAAAACACATTTAATGTTGATGGATTCATTTAAACCAGGTGTAGCGTCTGCTCTAAGCATTATTTGCCAAGAGGCTTCTCTACATTCCAACAATACTTTATAATTACCAGTAAATAAATCATCATTAACCTTTTCTAAAACTGAAAAAGTAAACTTTTTGAAAACTGGACAGTTATGTGCATGTTTGGCAAGTGCGTTATTATAGTCCTTGTTTTTTATGGCCAACAAATGTTCATAAATTCTCTTGTTTAGTGTTCTAATAGTTTTTCCTATATAGAAATGTTCACATGAGTTACACTGAGCAACATAGACTACTTTTTTTGTTTTACATGTGTAATGATCTCTACTGTAAAATTCTTTCTGTATGTGTTTAAAAAACACAGAACTTGTCCCAGAAACATGCCTACATTGTTTGCAGCTTTTGCAAGGGAATGTACCTAGAACTAGTCTATTGTCTATGTTTCTACACTTGTGGCCATATTCCAAGATACTTTTTAAATTGACAGTTTTTTTGTAAGTAAAAATGGGGACCTTACCTAGAATATCACTTAGGTCTTGATTACCCAAAATGATTTTCCAATTGTCTAATAGAATGTCTCTAATGAGATCCATCTCATTACTTATGGGAATAGGAAAGGCTAATTTATATATCTGATCTGTTTGGTGACTAGTAACAAATACACTTACAGTACTTGACTTGTGTAATATGGGAATTGCCTTAGTTTCTCAACACACACACCTCTTTAACTATATTGTGTAGCCAGAATTCCTTATATCCCCTGTCTATAAAAAAAAACAGTCAATTTATTGACTTCTTCTAGAAAGGTTTCATTCTTAGTTGTTAAACGACTTAACCTAATAAACTGCCCTTTAACTACTCCACGTTTCATAAACTGTGGATGTAAGCTATCAAAATGTAGATACTGATTTGTGAAACTAGATTTTCTGAATATTTGACTTTCAAAGTGTCCATTTTCTCTGTTGTAACTTAAATGTATATCCAAAAAGTCTATAGTTTCACCAAACAGTCCTATAGTGAATTTCAAAAAGTCTGTTGATTCATTGAGATCATTAACAAAAGTGACAAAAGACTCATAATCACCAGTCCATAAAATAAATAAATCATCTATATATCGTCTGTAAAATAATTAGAAGTTATGTACCTACCATAACGTTCCATGTTAGTTGTCTTCATCTCGCCTTCTTTCTTGCTGGATGGGTTCAGAGCCGATCCTCGGCTCCGACTCGGCCACTCTAAAAGCTCGAGAGCTAGTTCCACCGGCTCGAGGCTACCCTATATCCCACAATGCTAGGCGGTAACTCCTCAGATCTCGTTTGAAAGCTAAGGCCAGCAATAAAATTCCATAAGGAACAAAGAAAAAAAAACTCTTCTAGGTCTGTCCTGGCTAGGGGGAAGGAGGGTGGGACGCAAGAAAGAAGGCGAGAAGAAGACAACTAACATGGAACGTTATGATAGGTACATAACTTCTAAATGTTAAGTTGTCAATCTCGCCTTCATTCTTGCTGGATGGGACCGCGTCCCTAGCACCTTGTCCCTGGTGGCCTATCGGAACAGACTCTTGAGTACAGTGGAACCAAAGTTGGCTCGGTCTCTAGAGGCCAAGTCCAACTTATAATGAGAAATGAAAGTATGGGGAGAAGCCCATGTAGCTGCAGAACAAATCGAATCAATAGGCAGCCTATCTTGGAAAGCTACAGAAGTGGCTAAAGCTCTAGTTGAATGAGCCCTGGGTTTGGATGGCAACTGTTGATGTCATCTCATACACTAGGGTAATCAACGAAGTAAGCCATCTAGAGAGAGAGACTTTAGAGACTGGAAGGCCCATTCTACCTTCTGCATAAGAAACAAACAGTTGGTCAGATTTCCTGAATTGTTTGGTCCTGTCTAAATAGTACCTAAGTTGGCGATGAATATCTAAACAATGTAACTTTTGTTCTGACCTATTAGAATAATTTGGGAAGAAAACAGGAAGCTCAATGGTTTGATTCAAATTTGCCACTGAAGCTACTTTGGGCAAAAAAGACGGGTTAGTACGCAAGGACACCCTGTCTTTATGAAATACTAGATAAGGGGATCAACTGCACAGAGCATGAAGTTCAGAGACTCTTCTAGCTGAGGTGATAGCTACTAAAAAGAGTGTCTTCCACGAAAGTAATTTTATAGAACATGAAGCCGCAGGTTCAAAGGGGAAGAATTAAGGATGCAGAACCAAATTGAGATCCCATTGAGGAGGAGGATCTCTGATGGGTGGTTTGAGTAGAAAGACTCCCTTTAAAAAGGCCTTGCAGAGTTTGTGAGACATGATAGAGGACTCTGAGACTCCAACATGAAAGTTCGAAATTGCAGCCAATTGAACTCTAATGGTAGATGGGGACGAAACTGCATGGAAAAGTTCGGCTAGAAAGTCTAGAACTGTTTGAATAGAAGCAGTGAAAGGATCTTTATTCTTTGACTGCGCCCAATAGGAAAAATGTTTCCACTTGCTATGATAAATCTTCCGAGTGGAAGATTTATGAGAGGCAATCAAGATACCTCTAACTGAGTGAGATATCAAAGGAAGCCTGGCTAAGGTCGGAATTGGAGGAACCAAGCTGTGAGGTTCAGAGAGGGAAGGGAGTGGTGCAACTGACCCGACTGATGGGTCAAAAGGTCTGGAACTGGGTCCAGATGCCAAGGTTGTTCCAACAGATAACGGTGGAGAAAAGGGAACCAAATTTGTCGAGGCCAGTAAGGGGCAATGAGGATCATAGAAGCTTCCTGAGCGATGGCTTTCTGTATCAGTTGGGATATCAGTGGGAAGGGAGGAAAGGCATACAGATGTCCCCGGGGCCAAACGTGTACTAGAGCGTCTCTGCTGGGATGGCCTGGTTGGGGAAAGAGGGTGAAAAAATCGTCGCACTTGCTGTTTTGGGGAGTAGCGAAAAGATCGCAGCAAGGCCTGCCCCACTTTCGAAAAACTTTCTCCAACACTGAATTGTTCAGAGACCACTCGTGAGGCATGAGAATAGCTCTGCTCAATTTGTCTGCAATCACATTGGACTTCCCGGGGATGTGCATTGCTAACAGAAATCGCTGAGAAGAAATCGCCCATTGCCATAGTCTGAGTGCCTCTCGACATAGGGGGTAAGACCTGGTTCCACCTTGTTTGTTGATGTACCACAATACAGACATGTTGTCTGTTTGGATTGCTATAGTTCCCTTGGGAAGAGAGTCTTGTAGGGCTTGCAACGCTAGAAGCACTGCTCTCATCTCTAGGACGTTTATGTGCAAGTGGCACTTGAACGGTTGCCACATGCCCTGGACTGTCCTGCCCTGGAAATGCCCCCCCCACCCGATCAGGAAGGCGTCCGTTGTCACTGTAGCAACCGGAGGGGGAGGGACAAAAGGTCTCCCTAGGAGGAGCTGAGGAGATGTGATCCACCAAGAGAGATGACTCTTGCACGATTGAGTTATCCGAATAGGATGAGACATTGGGAGGCTTTGGTAAGACCATTGTGTGAAGAGCATCCATTGCAAAATCCTCATGTGGAAGTGAGCTAATGGTAGTTGAGGGATGGCCGCCGCCATAATCCCCAAGACTTTCAGGATCTGTCTGGCTTTGACTTTGTTGTTCTGCAAAAGAAGAAAGACCTGTTTGTGTATGCCTGCTATCCTCTGCTCTGTGAGTCTGGCTGACATCTTGACTGTGTCTAGATTTGCGCCTATGAAAGTAATAACACGACAAGGCGACAAGACAGACTTTTCATAGTTTATTGAAATGCCTAGTGCCTGACATGTGCGAAAGGTGTAGTCTCTGGCGAGGAGTAAAAGATGCTTGGTGGGGGCTGTAAGGAGCCAGTCGTCTAAATAAGGAAACACCTGGAATCCTTGACGTCTCAGATGAGAGGCTACTACTGCCATGCATTTGGTAAACAGTAGTAGGGGCTGTAGTGAGACCAAAGGGCAGGGCTCTGAATTGAAAATGACTGGTTCCCAGCCTGAAGCGGAGAAACCTCCTGGAGTGTCGATTCATCTTGATGTGATAGTACGCATCCTGGAGATCTATAGAGCACATCCAGCTGTCCCGCCCCAAAAGGGGAAGAATGGACTGCAGCGTGACCATCCGGAACTTTGTTTTCTTGACAAACTTGTTCAAGTTGCCGAGATCCAAAATGGGTCTCCAGTCCCATTTTCTTTGGAACCAAAAAGAATTTGGAGTAGGTTCCGGATCCTACTTGGTCTGCTGGCACTGATTGAATGGCTCTTTTTGCGAGCAGCTTTGAAATTTCTAATGCTGCTTGCTCCCTTTGACTGGGTGGAACGTCTGGAAGGGATTTTTCGGACAGCTTCGGAATGAAAAGGAAAGGGATTCTGTAGCCTTCGGAAATGATAGACTGTACCCACTTGTCTTGAGTTAGGGATAGCCAGGCTTTTGGGTATAGTGGAAAGTTAACGGGAATGGGATAAACTAATTTAACACTAACTATTTATAAGAAAAACTAACTTTAAAGGGGAAAAAAGGCTAAGAAACTAGTTCTTTACCAAAAAACTAACCTGAGCCGGTAGGAACACACCTCGATCGCTGTAGAGGCAAACGAGATCTGAGGAGTTAAAGCCTAGCATTGTGGGATATAGGGGAGCCTCGAGCCGGTGAAACTAGCTCTCAAGCTTTTAGAGTGGCAGTGGGCCGGATCGGCTCCGAACCCATCCAGCAAGAATGAAGGCGAGATTGACAACTTTTAGTTATGTACTTACCATAACTTTAGATGTTTGGGATCCATCTCACCTACATTCAGTACTGATGGGCTCGGAGCCGATCCCTCGGCTCCGACTCGGCACGCTATGCTATAGAGCGAAGCCTCTTATTGGCTGAGCTATTTCTTATTCCAGGATGCACCACCACTAATCCCACAGATCTTGTTTGTCCGCATTCATGCACACATACACAACTTGTTTATATAACATTGCCAGATGTTTCAAGATGAAACAACAGGATTCGGACCTTCTGATATCCTCTGATCTCCAAGGAAGGGGGAAGGAGGGTGGGTTATTGGGAATGTAGGCGAGATGGATCCCAAACATCTAAAGTTATGGTAAGTACGTAACTAAAAGATGTTATGTGATCCTATCTCGCCTACATTCAGTACTGATGGGACAGCGTCCCTAGCACCTAAATCCTGGGTGGCTCACGAAAACACTCCTGAGCACTGTGGAACCAAATGAAGCTCGTCCTCTAGATTCCACATCCAATTTGTAGTGAGAAATGAGATCTGGGGAAGCAGGTGTGGTGCATCCTGGGATAGAGGGTAGCCCAGCCAATAAGAGACTTCGTTCTAGTGTACTAGTTGGCCGAGTCGGAGCCGATGGATCGGCTCCGAGCCCATCAGTTATGAATGTAGGCGAGATAGGATCCCATTACATCATATAGTTGAACTCAAATTATTTCTCTACACTGAGATAATGCTGAAGTAAATTAAATGCAACTGACACAACAGTGGGAAACAAGTACTACATTAAAATAGGAAGAAAACCTTATATGTCTCCTACCAATGTGAATACGTCACTATTCAAATGAATGCAAAATGTATTTGCAAGTGAAAACATTATTCAAACATTTTTTAAAAATGCTCAGTGATTAATGACATTAAATAGATACATCACTTTATTTGCTGAGAAAGTACAGTTGCACAATTTGCACTTACCTATAACTACAGAAAACACAATGCCTCACAGCTGCAGAAGTCCTTAGGCTATATGAGTTGTTTCCCAGCCTGACAACAACAACCAGGCAGCTTCAGAAATCTGTGGCACCCCCCACTCCTTCCCTCTGACTGCTGATTGGCTAAACCATCAGATGACATACATAACCGTTGCCTTAAAGAGACAGGTAAATAAAAATACTACAATACTATGCATTAGTTTAAAACCTAAAGTCATACAAAACACAGACATGGCTTAACCAGTTATTTACATTTTCAGAGTAGTCACCCATTAAAGCAGAAGAGAAGTGTGGTTAAAGGCAAAATGGTCCACATCTCTAGATTAGTTTCTAAAAATGAGACCTGTACTCAGGTGACTGGATATTTAAAAAGGCTGCTCATTGAGAAGGGATGCCCCCAAAACATGTTAAACCAAATTAATGTCATTAATCACTGAGCATTTTAAAAAAAAATGTTTGAATAATGTTTTCACTTGCAAATACATTTTGCATTTATTTGAATAGTGACGTTGGAGTTGGAAAGGGATGGCCTAATCAGTTCACCTAGATCCTGAATTGGGGTATAGTGCAAATCAGATCAACTAAATATAATGTGGGTCCATCTAATTTTGTTATTAAATATTCCAGCGGGATCAGTATGATGTAATGGATGATTGAGAAACACTGGTTGACACTGACCCATTTTGTTGACATCGAGGATGTGGTGGATCTTCATCCTTGATACATTTATAAGAGGGCCAGGAATTTTAAAGACATCTTGGAAAACTGGTATACCCAATGTTTATCCTTTGGGGGTACAAAGAAATGTTATTATTGTAGTCAGTGCCCTTTTATTTAGGAGGACACCCTGGTTAAGATTGAAAAAAAAACATGTATCAATTGATAAACTTCTTAGGGTCAACTGTGGCACCAAGGCTGTGGTATATGCAGTAGTTTGTCAAGCCTCTAGTGCTTTTTATACAGGTAAGACTGTTCATACTTTAAGGGAGCATATATACAAGCCTGATTACGCTATAAGAACACAGACCTGTAAAAATGGTTTAAGTAAGCATATTATTAATTGGGTTATTAGCAGCAGGTTTCTTTTTACAGTATTAGAAAAAAATGAGATTGCTCCTTTTATGGTTGACTGGGAAAACAACCTAGAATACATAGAAGTTTGTTGGGAAGTTTATTTTGCAGCACACAGTCCACCTGCTTTAAATGAGGCTATCAATATTACTTTTATGATGAAAAGGAGGGCTTACAAAATTTAAAGTCAATAAATTCTAATTTGTGTGTTGTTTTTAATGATGTGATTGTGTTTAAGCCATATCTGTTTTTTGTATGACTTAAGGTTTTAAACTAATGGGTAGTTTTTTAAATTGTAGTATTTTAGGTACCTTTTTCTTTAAGGAAACAGGTTATGTTTGTCATGTGATGATACAATTTCCTATTTAAACAGTGATTTGGACAAAAGCGCTTATTGACTGTTATTTACCACCTTCTGTTTTATTATTGAGATTGTTCAGAGATTCTGGGATATATTTTCCAGGATGCCTAACACTTTTTTCAGGGAAGTTAAAATTTGGACTGAGAAGGGGTCCTAATTTGAAAAAATGTGGATTGCTTTGTTGTATATTAAAGGAGTTTCATTTTTTACCACGACTGGAGTGACCTCTTTGCCTTTATTGAGACCAATGTGCCAGACTGGGTGTTCTGTGTGGATTATTGGTAGTTGCATTGTTTCACCCAGTTCTCTTCCACCTTGTGATTGTTTCTTGTTTTTTTTTTCACAGTTATTTTGACTGGTGTTCTCCCATTTTGCTAGGCAGCTGTTCATAGCATTTATCTGTAGCATCTGTAAGATTTTCATGGATGGGGAAATTAGCCCTAAAGCTTCAGTCACCTGATCCTAGCTAACCCCTGGAGAAAGTGAATTATGGGGTGGTAAAGAAGAGTAGGCATCTGGGACATTTCAAGAAGAGATTGAGGTTAGCATCTCTAGTGCGTATAAGAAAACATGACTTACCGATACTGGAAGACAAAACATTTCTAGATTTGTATTTACATAAATGAGTGTGTGGAAAGACTGTTATGCAGGCTGTTATGAAGATATGGAAGCATAAATATTACAAAGGAAAGGCAAAGGAAAGTAATCTAAGACATCCTAGTGATGATCTAATTCTTCTTATTTATATACTACACTGAGTATTTAGACAGTAAGGTAATTCTTTTGATGGCCAGTTGTTATTAGTGAATTTCATACATTTTCATAAATTAATATTCATAAATGTTTTCACAATCCAAAATATCCATTTACATGGCTGTTGCCACTTACTCCTGTTTCTAGGGAGGTCCTACTTCTCCTATCCTCTTGTTTAGGACAAAATATTCCCCTTTCAACATGAATAATACCACAAGTTTATGGTCTTTGCAGTTTTATTGTCAATGATGTCCAGTATAGGTCTGTATCTTAAGTGCAGTATATTTCTTTAGTTTATGATACATATAACATGATATAAAAACTCCATTCAAACAGATAGATACAGATTATATACACACACAGACAAAATAATGTAGTCATTAATGCTGCAACATTTCCTCCTTTAATTTGTTTACTTACCAAAACAAACGTTTATTTTAATAAGGGACAGGACCAACTTATAAAGCTGTATTTGTCCTACCAGACAAAATACCAGCATAATAGTTATTTATTATTTTTATAAATAAATACATTGTTCCTTCTCAGCAATATACTACACTTTTCTATTAATTGTACAATCCATTAACTAGTATCATGTTAACTATTTTAACACTGCACATTTTTGCTCATTTTGTCTCATCTCTGAAAAAAATAATATTCTCCTTTCTTTTTTTTTTCTCTCACCCTCAAAGGGACTTGATGCTCATGTACAAAATGATATATGACCACATTGCCACAGTAGTCAGGAAATCCTTCTACGTGGCACACCTCATCACAAAAGGTTTTTCATCCAGAAAAAAAAGAGGTTATTGTTCCCCTCTACTCATCACTCATTAGACCCATTATAGAGTACAAGGCCCCTTTTGGTATGTACCCCACAAGACATCTACAACAACTGGAAAGGCCGCAGAAATACCTCACAAAGAGGATTACTAGCCTCAAACAGATGCCCTACGCAGACTGTCTCAAAAAACTCCAGCTTTACTCCGTCGCATATCGCCTACTCAGAGGTGATCTCTGCCTAACATACAAAGCTATGTCAAACCCAGAGCTGTTGGACATGCTCCATTTAAAGAAATCCCAGTCCCTCCGAGCTACAAGCTCTAGCGACCTAAACCTTGTCACCACAATAAACAGAACATGCCGGAGGGATAGATTCCTGTCCCAGAGACTTCTCATACTCTGGAATAAACTACCTATCTATATCAAACAAAGCTCTTCATTAGAAAGCACTCTTCAAGAAAAATCTTGATGATTGGATGGGAAGTAGGAAATTCACCCTGGGGATCACTTCTGTGGCTCTGCTCGACAGTGGCACAGGAAAATAATTTTCTTGGGTGGCAAAAGCCAGGGTACCTTTTTGGCTGGGCTTGTATAGGCCCTAGGGCCGATAGCCTAGTGCCTACCTATGAACCTATAATAAAAAATATATCTGATATAATACAAATCTGTCTCGGAAAATGAATTTTTTGCAATGCTTATATCTTCAGAAAAAAATGTTAGTGAAAAAGTACATGTGCAAAGCAATATGGCCACAATTAAACTGTTTTATTTACAGATGGCAATACTTTTGCCATTTGAGTATGCATCATTAATCGTCAGTGCATACTGATTATTTTCCTTTGCAAGAAGGAATGCTTCTGTAAAGTTTCACATAACCCCTGTGCAGTTGAAACACTTTTTTAAAGCAAGTCCTTTCCTTGTGAACTGTCCTATAAACAGATTAAACATGACACACTTTAGAAACTGCTGCTTCATCTGACTCCTTGTAAATATGTGAAGTGTATTCATATTTGTGGAGGCACCACTCTCCAATAAACAGGCTGCCCTACAAACTTAATGATACTAAGAACAGGGACTGAAGGAAGTAATTTAAATATATGAATATGAGTTAGAACATGATGTAGGTTAACTACATTTTTATCTTTTGCTATTATCTTGTTAATTGTGTCATTAGACTAAATTTATCCAGTGGCCTCATTCATAATTTAATATCTTGGTTTGGTTTATAATTATATGTTTGCCCTTTTGTAATTAATTTTATTTGTTTTATCTATTTTCACTTGTTTTATAATCCTTGTTTATAGTACTGCTTAGTAGACAAGCACCTGTATGAACTAGAATGAAGGTCTTATTGACTGACTGTACAAAGAAAAGTTAGTGAAGTTGTTTTTTTACACTCTTGAAAGCCTTGGGCATATTTCTTCTGATAATCATTGAGAAAGGATATAAAAGTCTAACACTCATCACCTTGGTTATGACAACTCCTCATGCAAAATGATTCTGAAATTGCTTAATTATACTGATAAAGAAGAAATTCTAGACAAGACTAAGGAAAGGAAAGAACTTCTGGAGGGGAAGAAAGTTCATCTATTTTGAATACTCAGAAGTAGTTATGGTTAGTAGGAAGGGCTTTGCCAGTTTAAGAAGTCTCTGCTACAAAAGCGGCATTCAGACATTGTTCACACTCCCAGTGAATCTTCAGATTAAGTGGCAGGCAGATACATTTTCCTTTGTTACCCCAGAAGGAGCCCTTTCCTTCCTAGAGGAAAAGCTCCTTGAAGAAAATACTCCTAAACTCCTAATTTTTTTCTACCCAGTATAACTCCTCAGCACAATTACAGAAACAGAAATCAGCTGTCCTACCAACAGAGATTACACAGATAAATACGATACTTTTTATGTTGATATTCATTAAGTATTAATCAAAGGCCATCCTTACTTGTTGTAGTTGATGTTGTGGTTGGAGTTGTTGTAGCTTGATGGGAGAAGGGAAAAAAATCACAACATAGGTTAGATATATTAAATTATGTCCTGCATTGGCCTAATTGTGAAATAAAATAAATCTAAGAGATGTACAACACTGGTAAAATGTGTATTATAAGAACAGACATAAACCTCTGTGCCCTGACACACACACCACACACACACACACACACACACACACACACACACACACACACACACACACACACACACACACGCTAACTTCTTGTCACACAGATGCAAAATCAGGGACATTCTGTAAAATACTGGACAGCTGAGAGATATAAATGACACCATTGTTCAATATTGAAAATATAAGTGCAAGTGTAACTTTGCATTTTATACGTTAATTCTGAAATTGCAACATCTTGCTTTTATATAATAATTTTGAGACTGTAGTATCTCAGAGAGTTCCCCTCAGATCTACAGAGATCTTATAGTTTATATACATGCACACACACACACACACACACACACACATATATATATATATATATATATATATTAATTATGAGATGCAGGGGTGTGGGGACCATGGGTGGGCGAAGCTGTCATGCAGAAACCTATTCACTGTTGGAAGTCTAGACTCGCATTTTCTTGTTCACACTTTTAAGTATCAAGGAAGGTTGTGGCAATCTTTAATCATGCTGAATAGGAAATGATTAAGTGCTTTTTTTTTTTTTTTTTTTTTTTAAAATAAGCAGGACATAAACCTGAATGCATTTTACAAATTTAAGTGTGTTACAGACAAAGTAAAAATGACTCACAAAGTATTTAGTTTGAAAGTGATTAATCTATCTTAAATCCTGTCACAAACCAATATTTTCATAGCTGATTTTGGAGCTGAAGTTGTTCGGTATTATGGAAAAGAAAAGGAACCTTAACATGCAACTGTCTTCGATATTAAAATGATTTTGTCTGTGTTATTTAGGTAACATAATAATCCTTTTTATGATGTTTACTATGTATTTGTCTATATATATTTATTGCTTAATATTGCCAAACATTTTTTGCTAGGTTTTAAGAATAAAAGTATTACTATATTTGTAGAAGTAATCACTTAATACTGTTTTATGCAAATAGTAAATGATGTTAGTTATCACACAAAGGAATATTTACATAATAATAAGGCATTTTATAACACATAAGGGTTACTTTACCAGGAGGTGACAAACATCAGGGGACATTAAATCCTTTTGTCAAGAAGACCACTGAATCTACCAGGACTGAGCATATAGACTTCTTTGATACAGCAGTCTGTGAATGAATGACCAAATGCCACTAAAAAGAACTCTCCTATAATCCCAGAAATAGTTTTTGAAACTTTGAACCCTAATCCCAGTAAAATTCTGCAAGTGAGACCTCCCAAAGCATAAATACAAAAGTTGTTTGAACCTTCACTGCCGCTTCTGAAATTAAGATTATCACTCTCAGCTAGATATTCTCTGGACATGTACTCTTCCTGCAAGGAAAACGTTTGAAAATTTTGAGAAGGTGATAAGTTGTTATTCAGAAGGTTGTATGTCTCTACAGTAAAGATGGCAGTTCTTTGTTTTTATGCACTTTATGATTAAGTTGTCCTGTTTGTAGAGGGCAAGACCTTGAAATCTCAAACATATGTATTAAACGCTGCTTTTTATAAGGTGGATGTATCTTCTTTAAAATTGAGTTTAGGTGTGATGTCATTTTCTCTGTTCTTCCTAGAATTTTTGTTTTTCTAAATCTCTACTTAGTCATTTGTGTTCTTGCATCAAATCAAATACTTTCTTATACAGCTGTGACTAAACCTTATAATCATCTGTCTTCATTGCTGCTGACTAAATTGCTCACACTGTTAGGAAATCTATTAGATTACTGTTAAAGATGTTATTCTATCTGCAGTAGTTAAGGATATACAGAATGAGAGTCTGTATGACTGCCACACAGAAACGTACATTTATCATAGCCTGAAACAGAGTCTTGAAACACTGAAACAAAATGTCACAAGTTCCTTTAGTCAATATTTCACACTATTGGGAGTACCTAGATCACACATTGACTGCATTGTGCTGTTGAAGAAGAGGGAAAAGGTGAGTTAACTTTTGTTTACTGCCTTCTTCTTTTCTCTAATTTTGTGTAACCCGAGAGTGATGTATTTAGCGGTTAGTGGTTTGAGGGTATGTTCCTATATCAGGGTTGCAGGGCAGCAAGCAAAAAATAATGGCTTTGTTTGTTTTGAGACCTTGGCAGCATTGCTGTTTTGAAACTACAACCTGTCAAGCATTTATAAACATTTTAGTTTACAATAATCATATACTGACTACGTGTGACGTGAACAATAGTAATAGTTCCGGCATTATTCTTTGAACGTTGTGTGATTCCTTCTTATGGAATACATATATTTCAGTTTGAGTTCATTTGCACCTCCTTCATTGGGGCTCACTATAAATGTGGCATTATTAAATATCATATATGTTCTTAATTCAGAACGAATACTTTGTTGATAGTGAGGACTTTCATTCACTTAAAATATGGCAGACTACTGAAATAACCATTTGTACAACAAGTTTTTTTGTCTTGCCTTCTCATCATGTAAATATTCATATTACTGTACATATCTGTGTATTGACTTCTGTACTTTTGTCAAGATGTAACCTGGTCTTTTCTGAGAAGTATCAGCAGGCCAGCTGACCCAGCCAGTTATCAAAAGAATAAATAAAATAAAGTAAGAAACTTTCACTACACTACTTATAGTGTGATAATTGTGAAGTTAATATGGTTATATATTGACTTTCTATGTATTTCCCTCAGATACAACTAAATGAAGCTCCAAATGGATGAAAAAAAAGACAAAGTATCAACTAGTAAAAACAATTTTAACAATAACTTTTTTTTTTGCAGGGGCAACTCTCCACTACTCCCTTTGAGGGGCACTTAATCTCTACACACTTAACATACTTAAGCATAGTAACTCAACCGTTACACAGCTGTTGAGAAAAGAGAAAAAAATCACAGACACTGAATCACTGTCTGTGCACAAATAGAAACTGCAGAGGCAGTGATTTTTTTGTGTAAAACACAGATCATGGATCTGAGTATTAATTAATGAGCTGAAACCTTATGTTCTTTCAACATTTTATTAGTTTATTTATTTATTTATTCATTTATATTTGTTTACTGGGTTAGTGCACTGATCAGTACAGACCAATTTCAGGTTCACCTGGGTGAAATACAAAACATTTCACAAACAAAACAGACAGAAATGTAAGCAATAACAGATTATTTCAGATTAGTAAACAAGCAGAGCGTATGTAACATACAATAGTTACGTTTGTTTTTACACTGCATCGACCCTCAGTAACTTTGCGAGAGGAGAAGTACAAAAAAGATGGGGAAAGTGTGTTAGGTGTGGTCTACTTTGCATTACAGAAATTACACTTTACTGAACTTTAAAACAATGAGACAACTACACCGAAAGCCTGCTTCAATGAACGGTCGCATCACTGGAATTTTAATCCAGGAAAGGAGGCAGTTGGCCAACATTACAAAACAAACACACCAAAGCACATCAAACCCACCCAAGTGGGGGGCTTAACCTCCCACACACCCCCAACTAAATATGCCAACTCAGGGATCGCACTATAGTGGAGAAAAGGGCAAATTTCCCCATGCTGTCCAACTGCCTCCTTTCCCAGATTAAAATTCCTGTGATGTGACAGTTCATTAAAGCAGGTTTTCGGCATGGTCATCTCATTGTTTTAAAGTTCGGTAAAGTATATATTTGGTAATGCAAGGTAGACCCATTAGGTGATGTGTGCTGTGTTGAAGCAGGAGCATTTGGCTTGGATGAAGAGGTGTATTTTGAATTGTATTCTGAATTTGGAGTAAGTGCTGATTTTCTTTAGGTAGATGGGAGAGCTTGCAAAGAATAGGTGTCAGAGAAGAGAACAGAACCTAGGTCATATATCAAAGTAGTAACTAAGGAGATTTTTGCAATGACAAACTTACTTGTTGTGGTTGAGGTTGTGGTAGGAAGTACTGTGGCTACATAAAAAAGGCAAAAAAGAAAAACAAATGTTTAAATTTGTAATGGAATATGGTTGTGGTTAGCTAACTTAAACTCATCACTATACATATACATATATGTTCCTCATTAGCTGTTCAGCTGTGAGATCTGCAGACCCCCAAAGCTCATTCAGCCATTGCATTATAATGGTGATACTAATAATACATTTATAACCCCCTAACTGCCCCTCTTATGTTTTCTTCAAATGCCCCAAGAACTTCTAGTCCACAGCAGTCACCATAGATTTGTGAGGAAGTTACCGTTACAAGAACTCCCATTCCGCAAAGGTCGCCATTTACCCATGAGGAAGTTACTTTTACAAGGCATAAGTAAATGTTGTGCCTGTAAGAACTGTTTCTACATAAATTCAGAAGTTGTGATGTGACAGTAAGCCAGTAAATATGACAAACACCAAGGTAGAAACTTTACAGTTTTGAAAAATATCTAAATGATTCCTAGCTAAACCTAAGTACCCAACCAAAAAAATACATAAACCTTATTTGCAGCCACATCATTACAAAACCACATCAGTTTACTTGAAAACATAATATTTAATAGCAACCTTCTCCATTCAACAGGTAATACAAAAAACTTCTAGGTGTCATCATACGCCAGTGAATAAGTTTAATCAGCACATACATTATATCAAAAAAGCAACTTGGAATGCTGTACAAGGTTAAAACCTACTCACCAGAGGGTCTATGTTATAACAGCGAATGCTCAAAAGATCGAACGCTGTTATATCGATCGCAAAAGAACGAAAACAAAAAAGAGTGAACAGCCAGAACAGCAAATTTTTTCCCAGGTAAAAAATTCGCTGTTCCTAAAAAAAAAAAAACCCCACTAAACACTATTTTAAGTGAGGGGCTTCAGCCCCCACACCCCCCTACTTAAATATACCAACTACGAGATTGCACTAAAGTGCTGAAAACAGCAAAGTGATGGAAGTGGCCAAGCAACTTCTTTCCCAGTGAAAGAATTAGCTCAAAAGCCACTTCGTCATTTTGCACTTTTGACATTTACAGTTCGACAAAGACGCATTCAACATAATGCGTCTTCGTTCTTCTGACAGGAACCCTCACCAAAGCAGGCACAAATCTCACTTCATATGCTGTTCTATGCCTCAACAATGCTGTTTGGTCTAGATAAAATCCAAACTGACAGGCTTGATTATACTAGAACAAAATAGCCACATTTGTCGCTGATCTGTCCAAGGAAACTCATTGCTGCAAAGCACTAGAAAAACTACCTTGGCTAGTTTTTCAAAACAACTTCACTTACATTCAGTTCAAGAACATTCACAAGATAATCCATAAGCCCAACAAACACCCTGCCATATGTCAATTTGAAAACTGCCATCAAAGGATTGTGTTTTGATTTGTAGTCGTGCATCCCAGTGTTTTATCTTCAAATGTACATCCCAGAACCTCAACATGTGAGATGTTTTAGTTCATGTTACAGCTTAGAAAAGTTACTGAATCCTTAAATTTATCATTTTCCATTTTATGTTTATTCCGTTTTGTGGTATAACACAGGTGTACAATAAACATTTCAGCAAACAGGGTACGAATATAACATAAACTGTTTTAATTAATGTGTCACATAAATTATGGGATACATTTAATCTTCAATGAACATAAACAAATAAATGCTGAGGGTGAAGGTCCTCACTGTATCCCAGAAATGGTCTCACTGAACATAACAATAAATCATTTTATTATAATGATACAAACATTGAGTGCTTTCATCCCTACAAATGGGAGTTCATCAGAATACATTGTTATAAATGTAACTTCCTTATATAGTCATATTCAAATAAGCCAAGCTCCAACACCCTCTGTTAAAGCAATACAAAGTAAAACACTTAAATTCATCCTACAAAAATAAAAATGACAGTATAAGAAATCCTGACAAAAGAATATAAAAATATATAAGAAATATAAAAATTAATTAATTAAAGTTTTGGAGATCTTAATTTAAGAAATGGTTGTATTTATAGAGATTCATTCAACCCTGTAGTTATGTTTGCATTCAAACTAAGTTGCCACAACAATTCTATGAGTTCCAATCTAATTTCCCCATCACCCCCTCTTGGATTGATTATCACATGTTCCGGAACAGCAAAAGAAAATGTATTACATTGCAAACTAAACATTAAATGTTTATATAATGCATTATTGATATTATTGTTGTTAATATCGTATACATATTCATAGATTATTTTAAACATTTCTTTTCAACCTACAGTGGCAGCCCAATGTTTGAAGACCCATCCCTTGGCTGTTTTAATAGACAGATGGTTAAAGCCCATCTTTGAGAAGACCACCTATTTACTGAAAGACTCATGGGATTCGCTGGGATGTTTAAAGGGAACCCTTTGGAAGGAAATTATTAGTTTTCTTACTACTGATGTTGTTGACCTATTCACTACTATTCCAAATGATGAAGGGTTATATTTGTTTCACGGCACTTTAATTGATTATGATTTTTTATCAGATGACAGGATTAATCTTATTACAGATTGGGCATCTCTAGTTTTAGATAATTAGAAGTTATGTACCTACCATAACGTTCCATGTTAGTTGTCTTCTCTCGCCTTCTTTCTTGCTGGATGGGTTCGGAGCCGATCCTCGGCCTGCTAAGCTCGAGAGCTTATTTTTACCAGCTCGAGGCAACCCTATATCCCATGATGCAAGGCGGAGATTACTCAGATCTCGTTTGGTAGCTAAAGAAATAGCAGAATTTCCTTCCAACATAGGAGGAAGAAATAAAAACTAAATGACATCATAAAACTGTAGCAAATATCTACCTAACATGCAAACTTGGAGTCAAGTAGATGGAAGGGTAAAAACCTCTTAATAGAGGATTAATAATCTTCTCGGTCTGACCAGGCTAGGGGAAGGGAGGGACGCAAGAAAGAAGGCGAGAAGACAACTAACATGGAACGTTATGGTAGGTACATAACTTCTAAATGTTAAGTTGTCAATCTCATTCTTGCTGGATGGGACCGCGTCCCTAGCACCTCTATCCTGGGCTCATTGGAACAGACTCTTGAGAACGGTGGAACCAAAATTTGCTCTGTCTCTGGAGACCAAATCTAGTTTGTAATGTGAGACAAAGGTATGAGGAGAGGCCCATGTGGCTGCTGCACAAATAGTGTCTATTGGAAGTCTAGCTTGAAAAGCTGTAGATGTAGCTAGAGCTCTGGTAGAATGGGCTTTTGGGATAGAAACCAATTCTTTGCCCCTGAGCTGATAAATGTAAGTGATCAATGAAGACAGCCACCTAGATAAAGTAACCTTAGAAACTGGAAGGCCTTTCCTGTTCTCTGCATAGGATAGAAAAAGTTGATCAGACTTTCTAGAATTTTTTGTCTTATCCAGATAATATCTCAGCTGGCGGTGAACATCGAGATAATGTAGCTTTTGTTCAGCTCTATCAGAATAATTTGGGAAAAATACTGGAAGATCAATGGACTGGTTTAAGTTAGTCTGAGATGCCACTTTCGGTAAGAAAGATGGATTAGTTCTTAGGGATACCCTATCTTTGTGAAAAATCAGATAGGGAGGACGGACACAGAGAGCATGAAGCTCAGATACTCTTCTGGCAGATGTAATGGCAACTAGAAACAGTGTCTTCCAAGAAAGCAATTTCAAGGAACAGGCAGCTGCAGGTTCGAACGGGGGAAGAATCAAAGATGTTAAAACTAAATTTAGATCCCACTGTGGTGGGGGGTCTCTGATTGGAGGTTTCAATAAAAAGATACCTCGAAGGAATGCCTTGCAAAGTTTATGTGACATGATATTGTGGTCCAAAAAGCCTATGTGAAAATTTGAAATAGCTGCCAGTTGAACTTTCACTGTGGAAGAAGAAGATCCTGAATGAAAAATGCCAGCTAGGAAGTCCAATATCGAATGAATTGGAGCAGTATAGGGATCTATGTTCCTAGCTTTTGCCCAGAAAGAGAAACGTCGCCATTTACTAGTGTAGATCTTTCTGGTGGAAGATTTTAGGGAAGCTACTATGATATCCCGGATTAGGAGCCTGGCTAAGGATGGAAGTGGAGCAACCAAGCAGTGAGGTTGAGAGAGGGTATGGGTTGGTGCAGGTGACCCAACTGGTGGGTCAGAAGATCTGGAACCGGGTCCAGATGCCATGGCTGTACCACTAGGTAACGATGTAGGAACGGAAACCATATCTGTCGAGGCCAATAAGGGGCAATGAGAATCAATTTGGCTCTCAAGGCGGTTGCTTTCTGAATTAGCTGAGGTATCAGCGGAAAGGGAGGAAAAGCATAAAGAAGTCCCCGCCAATCTTGGGTTAGAGCGTCTCTGGGGATGGCCTGGGAGGAAGAGAGAGAAGAAGTCTGGGCATTTGCTGTTTTGGGGTGTAGCAAAAGGTCGCAGCAAGGAATTCCCCAGTTCTGAAAAATCTCTTCCGTCACTGACTGTTTGAGAGACCACTCGTGAGGCATGAGGATAGCTCTGCTCAATCTGTCCGCTATGATGTTGGATTTCCCGGGGATGTGCATTGCTATCAGAAACCGATGAGAGGAGATCGCCCATTGCCAAAGTCTGAGAGCCTCTCGACATAGTGGATAGGACTTGGTTCCGCCTTGTTTGTTTATGTACCATACTACTGACATATTGTCCGTTTGAACTGCAATTGTTCCCTGAGGAAGAGAGTCGTTGAGGGCTTGCAACGTTAAAAGCACTGCTCTCATCTCCAGAACATTTATGTGCAGATGGTACGCCATGGACCATTCTGCCCTGATAATGCCCCCCCCACCCGATCAGGGAGGCGTCCGATGTAACCGTGGCAACTGGGGCAAGAGGAACAAACGGTCTGCCTTGATGGATCTGAGGGGACGATATCCACCAAGTCAGATGGTTCTTGCAAGTTGGGGTCACTATGATCCGTGGAAGTTGTTGAAAGGACCATTGAGTGAATAACATCCATTGAAGTAGCCGCATGTAAAAGCGGGCTAGAGGAAGAAGTGTTATGGCGGCCGCCATAAGACCCAGCACTTTTAGAGCAAACCTGGCCTGAATTTTTTTGCTGAATAGGATCACTTGTACGTGCTTTTGAATGTCCAGGATCCTCTGGTCTGTCAACCTTGCCGAAAGCTGCACGGTGTCCAAATTTGTGCCTATAAAGGTAATATATTGACAAGGCGACAAGACAGATTTTTCGACGTTTATAGAAATTCCTAACCCTCTGCAGGTGTGAATGGTGTGATTTCTGGCTTGGAGAAGCTGATGCCTGGTGGTGGCAGTGAGGAGCCAGTCGTCTAGATATGGAAACACCTGGAATCCTTGACGTCTCAGATGAGCCGTAACCACTGCCATGCATTTGGTAAACACTCTGGGGGCCCCTCCTATGTTGGAAGGAAATTCTGCTATTTCTTTAGCTACCAAACGAGATCTGAGTAATCTCCGCCTTGCATCATGGGATATAGGGTTGCCTCGAGCTGGTAAAAATAAGCTCTCGAGCTTAGCAGTGGATCGGCTCCGAACCCATCCAGCAAGAATGAAGGCGAGATTGACAACTTAACATTTATTTTTATTTCAAAGGGGAACAATTCAAACAAATAAAGTGGGTGACGATAGGTGCAAGCTGGGGATAGGAAAAATTATATAAGTTTAATTGTGAATTCTTTAAGTACGTCAAATTGTCCATTATATTTTTGGATGATATATTTATTTTATGGGAGTTTCTGGAGACACAGATTGAATAGCTTTTAGTATATTTAAAAAATACAACAGAATTTTTAAGATTTACTTTACACCATAATAGGACAAGTATCAAGTATTTAGATACTTTGATTAAGCATTCTCAAAATGGTTTCAAATCTCAAATATGTAAGAAGCCAACCTTTAGCAATTCCTATTTTCACTTTACAAGTTGTCATCCATTCTTTCAGAAAAAGGTCAATGTATCAGGACAGCGAGAATGACCTTGGATTTTAATGATGTATGTGTTGAATAAGACAGATTAGTCAACATGGTTTTAGTCACTGGCTACCCTGAGGATTTGGTTAGATGAATTAGTAATGAGGTTTTAAGTGAATGTGGTCACCGATATAAACCTTTGTTGGGGGTTGGCCTGATTAACACTATTGAAAATTTATGCTCAAAAAGTATGAAGGTTGAAGGATGCTTCAAGTGGGCTTTTATAATAGAACCATGCCACAAGAGAAGTTAAAAATATTGTTAACAAGAATTGGAATATTTTAAGGTAAACCCCACTATTTATAAATTATTAGGAAGTGAACTGCATTTTGTTTACAAGACAGCCAGCAATTACAAAAAAACTTTTTGAATCAAATCAGATTAGGAACTTAGATCCCAATCTTAATTCCAAGAAGTTTGGCACAACTCATTGTGGATGGTGTAATAAATGTACCTCTTTTTTAGAAAGAGAAACCCTTGTTTTGGAAAACACTTTAAATTCATAAGGTATTTACAAAAAGGGGATTGTTCCACTAAACGGGTGATTTACATTGCTAAATGATTAGGATGCTCTAGCTTTTACGTGGGCAAACCTGAACAATGTGTACATAAAAGAATCTATGAACACGTATATGACATTAATAACAAGAATGTCAATAATGCATTATATATATGTTTAATGTCCAGTGTGCAATGTAATAGATTTTCGTTTGCTACTCTGGAACATGTGAATCCATGAGGGGGTGATTGAGAAATTAGACTGGAACTCAGAGAACTGTTGTTGCAACTTAGACTGAATGCTAATATAGCTCCAGGGTTGAATGAATATCTGTCAATACAGCTGCTGCTTAAATTAAGATCTACAAAACTCTAATTATTTTTATATTTCTTATACATTTTTACATTCTTACGTTAAGATTTCTTATACTGTTATTTTTATTTTTTGTAGGATGAATTTCAGTGCTTTACTTTGTGTTGTTTTAACACAGGGTGTTGGAGCTTGGATTATTTGAATATGGCTATATAAGGAAGTGACGTTTATAACAATGCATTCTGATGAAGTCCCATTTGTAGGGACAAAAGGACTCAATGTTTTTATCATTGCAATAAAATTATTTATTTTTAAGTTCAGTGAGAGCATTTCTGGTATCCGCTGAGAACCTTCACCCTCTGTGTTTATTTGTTTTTGTTACTAGTTGTTTGGTGTTGAATACTGTACCATGGTTTTACTGAACTTAATCTCCAATGAATCATATTCATAGAATCATAGGGCCATAGGAGAATATTAGGCTAACAACACTAAATTGTCATTTTAAGCCTATCTATGTTTTACAGAAATATTAGAAAGGTTTTGGTCCCATATATTATTGGGGGGTATGTAAACTTGGGATTGAAAGGTCAAGCATTTAGGGCATTCTCTCTCTAACAGAGACACTGGTGCCAGACCAGAGGTAAATTTGTGATACCCCATCTTCTGCTCCAGGTTTCACTTGAATAAGTGTAGGGAAGAACTTTGCTTTACATAAATGGGAATCCTGCTCCAGAGAAGGGTCAACCTCTGAGTCATATACCTGCTTATCCAGCATGTTCTATTTATGTTGCAGGCTAGGTTTAGGTCCCTGGATTGGATGTTTTTGGTGCTACTTATTTTGTAGATGTGCAACAGGTCTATTAAGGCTGGATGAGAAGAAGCTTTGTCGGCCAGATATTGGCTGCCACTCAGCAGGCTGTAGGAGACTGAGTGCAAGGACAATGCTTTGAGGATGTCTGCAAAGTATTTGCTTTATAAATGATGTATTCTTTTTTGAGGAACCTCTGTGGTCACTTTATTTGTTGCATATGCCTAGTTAGGGACATGCAGAAGGGTCCATTTTACTCGACAATTGGTCTTAGGGCAAAGTACAATGGAAAAGGACATCTTTGAACATGAATGACTTATCCTTGCTTTTATGTTGTGCAAAATGAAATGATTATTTTACTACTATAGATATATGATTGTCAATGGCTAAGTTGCTGTCTACAAGCATTCCCAAATCCCTGACTGCTGGCTCTACTCTTAGGGGTATATTACCATGTAAGGATGGTCATCTTTCTGAAGGGTACTATTATGCACTTCTTAGCATTGAGTTTAAGACTTGTGACTCTGGCACCAGTTACAAGTCTGTGTCAGGCTCTCTTAAAAGATGTTTGCGCCTTGAGGGGATTCTATGACTGCAACTAATTTGCAATCATCTGTGAATTTGGTCAACCAGAGGCTTTGGAGTTAGCTTAGATTTCAGAAAAGTAGATGCCAAACCTGAGCGGCCCCAGCACTGTGCTCTGAGGGACTTAACTAGTGACAAGCCTTTTTATGTAGGTAGACTTCCCTGTCTTAACTAATTGGGTCTTATCTTTGAGCCAGTTGACTATCCAAAGGGTGACATAGGGGATTATAACAAGTTCAGTGAGTTTGTCTACAATGCCCGATTGGGGAATTGTGTTTAAGGCTTTTGCCAGGTTGAGGTAGGCAATATGCACTATTTTGCTCTTATCCATTGCTTTGGTGATCTTCTCAAAAAGGTCTTCCATTGCTTTGGTGATCTTCTTAAAGAGGTCCACCAGTTTCAGTTGGCATGACCTTTCCTTGATGAATCCAAACTGAGTTGGACCCAGTATCTGAAGGTTTCCTATGTTATTATTTATGTCCATGATAATTAATTCCATAGCTTTGCATATGAGACCAATCAGGCTTATGGTTCACTAGTTTCCAAGGTCTGTGCATGGCTTGCTGTTGTGTAGTAGAATAACAGTTGTGGTCCTTTATTCACATTGGCACAAAGCCTGCTTGGAGGCTATGACTGAATAGTGCTTCTAGAGACCCTGAAAAGTCATATTTCATGCTATTAAGGAGGCATCTTGGAATGTTTTAGAGTTCCATTAATGCATTTTCTTTGCCTTGGAGAATGCATTGAGGACATGTTCCCTGTTGATAGTTGGGGGAGGTATGGTTGGGCATATTTCTACATAAGTGTATTGAGATGAAAGACAGGTAAAATTGGAGATGAATTTATTGGCCTGTAGGTATGCTATGTTCCCAGGCTCAGTATAGTTGGCTCCTTTTACAATTAGTTCAGCATACTATGGTAATTTGAATGGACAGAAGTTCAAGTACATCATATCCGATCTTAAGGTATGTTTGTTTTTGTTAAAAATTGAGACATCTCCACCTTTTGTCCCTTCCTGTGCAGTAAGACATTTAAATATGTGGAATGCATTATAGCACTGTACTGCAGGGCTTCTTTCTGTGGCTTTAACCCACATCTATCAGTAACTGCACAGATGTCTACATTCTCCAGGATGATGAGAGCTTGCTGTGAGTGGAGTTTTTTGCTAAAACTCCTGGCATTAAGCAGTAACATTTTTAGATTTTAATGGGTTGATTTTGCTATTGTGGAAGGTTTATCAGTTTGGTAATGCCTAAAAAAGGCACTATTGGCGTGGATAAGGTTTTTGCTAATATTCAAAAGCCTGGAAGGGACAGGTGCAGACCACACTTGGCAAAGCAACATGATCTGTCAGTTATATCTTTACAGGCTAACAAATATTGTACCTCCTTTTAATGATACCCAAAATTAAGCCAGTTATTAAAGTCTGTTAACTTCTCTTCATAGGTTCATAGGTTCATACTAGGCTATCTGCCCAAGGGCATTTATAAGCCTAGCCCATAGTTATGGCTTTCGCCACCCCTTTAGTTTGAATAAAACTATGCCTATTATTTTGCTCTGTTGTCAAGTGAGACACTGAAGTAATCCCTGGGTATATATCTATATCTCCCCCATCCATTGGTCAAGATTCCTCTGAAACAAGGCTGAGCGGAGGTGCCTGCCTCACATGTCACACATTTGTTTTTCCCCACAGCAGGTTCTTGGGCTGGATGAATCTGTCCTCCCAAGTTCTATTAATAACAATGTCATCAAGGTTTAAGTCTCGCCCTTGTGGTTCTGAGGGATCTTAGATTTTTGAGGTGAAGCATATTCATCAAATCTCTGACATACATTATATTATATGCACAGGGTCACCTCCTTGAGCAAGCTGTAGACTGAATAGAGCTGGAGTTCTTCTTTTCTTTCAGCATAAGACATATTTTTGAGATTCCTTTTTCTTTTTGGTGAGGAGTCTTTGGGGCTTTTCCAGCTGCCAGGCGGGTCGGGGGTCAGGATACATGGGCAGATTGGGGCATTGTATCCAATCATAGGTCTAATGAGTGATGAGGGACGATGACCTCCCTTGATCTAGATGTGAATCTGTGAATTCATGATTGGGCAATGGGTGATTTCCTAACTACTTAACTACTTTTTCTGCACAACCTAAAGGTCAAAGGCACCTGCCACCCTGGTCTGGGCGTCCCCATCTTTCTGTTGCTCAGTGGATGCTTACCTATATGGTAGCTAGCAAAATCTTGTTTTTCCCAAGGGTATTTTCCCAGCTGGTATGACTATGCATTCTTTGCTTATGGCTCTGCCATGCCTCTGCCATGGCACTCCGCTTCTGTTTCTGTGAGGCCATGTGTAGACTATGTGTGTCCAGATGCATTTTTTCAGTTTGTAGTCATCTGCAAACTTTGTCAGCCATAACCTATTTTGTGTTTGCTTGTATTTGCAAAAAGTAGACCCAGGACTGAAATTCTGTCCTGGTGGACCCTTGTGACAGGCTTGACTTGTGACATGCTGCGAGCCTGACATGGCTCCTGATCTGTCACCCTAGCCAGTTTGTAAACCCACTTTGCCAGTTTGCAATGGTGTGATGTATGGGGATGAGGATTTTCTTTCTGATGATACCTGAGTAGAGAGTGTCTGAGTTGATTGCCACAGGTCGCCGTAGGCTGTATGGACTGCCCTTCATCACTTTCCTTTGAGATCATGCTCAAAAAGTCTTAGAAAAAAAAGTCATAATCTGCCTGACTGCCTTTGACAAAGCTGAACAAACTTGGATCCAAGGTCTGCAAGTTTATTTATGAGGCTTATTCTTTATTTCTCCATTCCATTATGATCCTCTCTCCATGGGCTTGATAAGGCTTGTGGTCGGTGGGTTGGTGGTATTACCAGTCCAGAAGGTGACCACACCGGCCCACTGAGGTCCTTGGGTGCCACCGCGCATCTGGAAGGCTAATGGATTGTCCAGATGTGAAGGTAAGGCTAACTAATTCTGTCTTCACCAACGGGGCTTGTTTAATTCACCCAGATGCCTCCTTTGGGGGGGGGGAGTTTGCTGGTAGAAGGCATTTGTAAGTGTGATTCAGCGGTTTGAGTAATGTTTACCATTGCTCAGGGGCTTTAAGACCACACACACTAGTTTTAGAGAAGTGTGAAGAAGTTTTTCAGAAGTTTTTTTTGTTTTTTTTTTCATTTGGGGGGGGGGATGAGGACCTCCAGCGATCTGATCTTTTATGATCTGATCTCACCCAGTGAGGTATACTTGTGATGATGAACATTGTGATCCCATGAGATGATGCATGATGAGATCAAGTATGTGCTCTCCTCTTGTGGATGGGTGTGAGTTGTTCCATGGCATTTGAGTTTATTAACCCAAGGAACCTTTGGGCCTGGAGTGTTTTGGGCTTGGAGTAGTGTTCCCAGTCTATATTAGGTAGATGAAGTCACCTAGGGAGATGGTGTTTGAGATACATTTATCTTGTCAATTTTCTGGCCTTCAGAGAGGAGAGAGGGTGGCTTGAGTTATAACCTGCCTGTGTGCAGAGCACAAGCTGCTAAGTGCATTTGCACCTGTGGAAACTCCATGATGTCGTCGCCGATGCATCCATTAATTTACCTTGTCCTTTGGTGTGTGGGTGTCCTTTATGACTACTGACATTGTCCTCGGATTTTTGTCCGGGGAGAGGCCTTGCCTAAAAAAGGCACGATGGGGGTGGCAAGAGCCTTTGCCAATATCGAAGCCTAGGGGTGACAGTGCAGCCCCGCCCTTATGAAAGCAGCATGGCTTGTCATGTCATCATCCAGGCACAGACACATTGATCCTTTGAATTGAATGACAATTTAAGCCAATTATTAAAAAAAACTGATCTCTCACTCATTTGTGGCATCATTCTAGGTGTGAAGGTAGGACTGTTCAGTCAGGGTCAGGGATGCCTGGCCTGGGCTAGAGCCTCAGAGTCTCAATCTTTCTTGTTTTCATGTAGTCAAGGAGGCCTCAGTCTCAGACACCAGCGTGACACCAGACATGAGTGACACTTGTACCTGCTGTTGAGAGACCTGGAGTGTTGTGCTTGCTATATGTGGTTGTGAGGCTACCAGGCAGCTCAGTGAGCTACTGTGACCTTCTCCCCTGTGTGTGAGGAGCAGGACGTCAGTGGACTATGGGGTGTTGGATGGTGATATTTATGATTTGGTGGTGGTTTGTTGGCTTTGTTGAGTGACTGCTTTGACATTGTGTTGTTTGTTTGTTGTTGTGTATGTGTATGTGTTGAGCAGTTGCTTGGGTGGGTGTGGGCTTAGGCTTTGTCGGCTGTTTAGGTAAAATTTTTGCAGAGCCTTAGTATGTCTTAGTGTGTTATTATTTGACTGGTATTGTGGTGTGGAGTTGTGTGAGACTGGTATTGTGGTGTGGTGTGTGTTCCTTCATATTGTGACATCATCCTTGGAGAATGTAGAATACTGCTCAATGTTAGTTTCATTGTGGCCTGCAACACATAGTCTAACAGCTTCATCATGTCTCTCTTCATAAAGTCCTTGGAGGTATGTCTCAGATCATTTACTCCCATATGGACTATGACTAAGCCATACTGATATTTATGGTATTATGACCTGAGTGAGTGTGTGATCTGACGGTTCCTTGCCCGACAGGCACCTGACTATAACCTTCTTGCTCAGCCTGGTGAGCGGGACATTGGTGTGCCTCACAATGGAGTCTCCTATGACCAAAATGTTGGATTATGTGGTGGTCTACCTTATGGGTTTAGCCTTAGAGACACTGAGTTGAGGCTGAATATGCCATGGTGGGTGTAGCTTTGATAGTGTGTTTGTGAGATTGCTGATGGGATTTATTGTAATTAATGTACTTGGGAAGTCTTTGAGGCTTTGAATTGGATAGATACCTCTAAAACTCTTATCATATGTAGGCTTATGTGTTTGTCCTGTAGTATATGTGGCAGGTATTGTGTAGTGTTGTGAGTTACTGACAACTTTTTTAGTATTGGTAGTGGCGGTGTGTGAGAGCTTTGCCTCCTGAGTCAGGGTATGAATAAATCTCTTGCATTTGGTATCGGATTAAGAATTAAGTGGCTGTCAGATAACATGAGACAATTACTACATTGTCTCAAGACTCCAATTTCAACCAGGTTTGCTACAGAGATAGTAGAAAATTGCTGACCTGTAGTTTCTGTTATAAATACAGTGGGTTTCAAGGGGTGTAATATCAAATGATTTATGCTTCTCTTTGTGTGATCACTGTAAGGGACAACAGATTTGCTAGGGTGCGAGTTGATTAAGAAGTACAGACTTAGTCTAATTTCATGGAATAGCAACCCTTTTTGCACAAACCTTGGTGCATGTTGAGCAACTCTGTACTCAGTAATTCTTAGGGAATAATTTTTATAAGGAATTTGCATTTCTAAGCACCTGCATCTATGCAGAGCACTACAAACTGCCGCTGCATGATCAGCAGTGTCTCACAAAAGTAATGGCTTTATACAGGCAAAGTAATTGAAAAGACAAACTTGCCCCCTTGCCAATTGCAAACATAAACTTTGAAGTTGTAAACAGTGATTTTCAGCTCAAAAGGGACCTAGCTACCCCATTACCAAAAGAGTGCAGACCAAAGATTTCTTAATGTATAAGCACTGTCTGTGGCTCCCATAATTCGAAACTAACCAAATTTCAACTACAAAAAAACAGAAATGTAGGAACGCAGAGTAAACAGCTGTGGCAATAATCCAAGGCTAAAAGTTAAAACAGAGATCAAAAAGACACCGCAAATAATGCAGAGATCATCTTCATTTTTAATTTATGAAACATATAAGATTGCTAAATAGCATGCTTCAACCTGTTTCATTCTTACCTGATGAAGACAGGAATGTAGATATTTCAGTCAACAGACTTGTAACTGTAATAGAAAAGACACAAATAACTGATCACACACCTTGTATGATATAAATGCAATCAGCAGGACAACAGACTGATTACTTTTAGAAGAAGAAAGTAAATCCTGTTTGACTTTCATATCTTAGTACTTTACTTCTTTCTTGAACAGAGTTTACAGTTTTTTAAGGTTTATGAGATAATATGAATGTGTGAACTATAACAACTGTGAATAATCTGCTACTAAACATAATTTTATCACATCAAAACCATTTCCAGATGCAGATATATTCTACCCTTATTTCAGATTTTATGATGCAACAAAAACATTTGTGGTAAATATTTCTTACGGTCCAGACAGCTGCATATTGTAAGATATAGTCTCCTCTTACTTCAAAAATTATAATTAAGAGGCGACAATGTAACAAAAACATATATGGTAAATATTTCTGAATGTCTAAGCAGCAGCAATTTGTAGGATACATTCTCCTCTTATTTCAGATTTTATACGAGGTGATTATGTAACAAAAACATGTATGGTAAATACTTCTGAATATCTACACAGTGGCTACTTCTAGTTGAACTATGCTACTCATTCTCACTACTGCAGTAACCTTTTGACTATATGGATTGATTACCAAAGCCTATCCTACCTGGGAGGAGGAAGGATAGAGATCCAGGATTAGAAAATGGTCCTAGCAAAAGCCAGTCCTGAACATAGAAAAGGAATCCAGTTTGTAATGCTTTGTAAAAGTATTGTACAGAGGACCATGTTGCTGCCTCTAGAATGCTTCTAGAATCCACCCCTTCCAAATATGCTATTGTAGATCCCAAGGCTCTAGTAGAATGTGCCTTGACACTTCTTGGAAGATATTTTTCATGGTGGGTAAAACAAAATGAAATAGCTGAAGATAACCACCTTGAAAAAGTCTGTTTTGTTATTGGCTGTCCATTAAAAGAAATAAAGAGATGACTCGCTACATTTCTCTTTTGCCAAGATAATATCTGAGCTGCCTATGCATGTCCAGAGCATGTAGAATCCCATGCCTATGCATGTCCAGAGCATGTAGAATCCCATGCCTATGCATATCCAGAGCATGTAGAATCCCTTCTACCTCATTCTAAGAATCTGAATAGAACACTGGGAGAATGACAGCTTGATTCAAGGTAAACTCTAAAATAACTCTAGGCATAAGTGAAGGATTTGTTCTTAATGTGATCACATCTCTATAAACAAAGATCAGATAGTTTCACTCATCAAAAGAGCTTGCAACTCAGAAACTCTTCTTCCAGATGTCAGAGCAGTAAGAAGTGGCATATTACAAGCAATGGACCTTAAGTCTGCCTGTTGAGCTGTTCAAAGGGAGACACAGTTAATTTTTCCAGCATAAAGTTATGATCCAATTAAGAGACCACCTGTTTTCTAGGAGGCCTAAGGTGTAAAACCCCCTTGAGAAACTGTTTTACCAAAAATAGAGAAGAAAGGGGAGGATCCATGGTCAGACATGTGAAATGATCACAAGATTTACCTTGAGAGAGTAATAAGAAATGCTAGAGCAGAGTAAATCACAAACATATTTCAGAAACAGTGGTACATAATACATAATGAAACCATGATTATTAGCAAAACACCGACTAGAAAATCTTTATCAATTGCAAATAGAAGATTTTGTAGTAGCAGGTTTCTTGCCTTCTTTAGTAGCTGCTGTGTGTCATAATGAAAGAGGTGCCTAAAGGTATCAAAATTGAATCATCCAAAACAGAAGGAGATTCGGCTTCTTGCTCCTCTGGTAATAAAGAACGCAGAGCAGTTGCACCTGCGAAATGTTTTCCAGTATTTCAACAGAAAATGTTGGAGAGAAGGAAGGGAGCATGAGAGTTGACCAGAAGAATCAAGAGTACATTGGAAAATGAAGCCAAGATAGGATCTGGGTGATGGAGAAGAACAGTAATTTAATCAGTAACTTAAAGTGGGATTACAAAGCATTAATTATATTTGTGAAATATGATAGCATAAGGAAATCTTGGAAACACTGGAATTCTTCGAAATTTGTTTGTTGAGTGGGGGGCTCAAGTATATGTCCTACTTCATGTCATTAATGTTCAGAAAACTGCTTTGGGGAGTTGAAGAGAGGGGAGAACTCTAATTGTAAGTAAATAAAACACCTTTTCTTAATAGTATTGTATCCATATTGCATTGTTTTCTTTGCATGCTTTTTTTGGGTGTAATGGGGATTGTAAACAGGTGTTTTTATTTTTCGCATCTCTTCCCTTTTTCTTATTGTGCAGTTTTGAGAAACATAGGCAATGTGATGATTAACAAAAAAAAAGGGAGCCTGGTTAAGGGGGCATGACAGAGTTCAAACTGATGTGTTTTTTTAATCTTGCATGGGAAAATGACTGATTAAGGAAATTTGTTTTAAAACAGAGAGGAAGTAAATGAAAAAGAATATTGAATATTATAAGATTGTTTTTCTAGCACTTGCAAATATGTATATGAAGCAGCATTTCTGCAGTATGTCTCCATGGAGACAATCTGGTAAAGAGAAACTGGAGACAGTCTGGTTGGAGGGGATTGGTTGAGGGAAAAGAAAAAAAAAATAGAACAGAGAAACTGGCTAGGACATAATGTTCTCTGAAAACAATCAGGGGTTTTCTCAAGTGTGACAGCTTTAAAGATAATACAAAACCAGTTAGACTTGAAGTAAAGTTCTCTTAGGTTTTTATTAAATGCAATGGGCATACTAATATAAACAGGTGCTTTTGTTTTTTCTTGTTCACCCTTCTTCTCTATTTTTCTTTGTCCAGTTTTGAAAAATGTAGGCACTGCAATGAAAAAAGAATGTGGAGGGGAGGAGATGGGGGAGAGCAGAAAGGTCTGGTTAAGAGAGTAAGACAAAATAAAAATCTTGCATAGGGAAATGGCTGGGAAAAAACATAGGCGTTATCCAGTGACACGTTTATTACAAAGCATGTAAAAAAAAAGAATATTGAATACTGTACGTCTTTCTTTCTGATAAACAAGGTACCCATAGCAGTTTTATGTCTGGTTTGCATGTCAATAGAAGACAATGTGATAAAGAAAAATGGCTTGGAGAAAATGTTTACTAAAAGCATTTGAGTGTTTTCTCAACTGGGAGAGTTATATAGATATAAAAATTAAACAGCATTTACTAATAGCACAGGCTGTACCATGCATCTTAGCATGACTAACCTTTCTCTTTGGATAATTTTAGCCTGTCTGTGTAGCTATCAACTTAGAACTTATGTTGTTATTAGGAAGCAAAAACTTCAATATTTGAAGCCGTACATAGTTTTGTGTGTTATTGTAGAGTTCATAGGTTTTTAAGAGGTTTTTTTTTTGGGGGGGGGATTGGTTGTCCTGTTTGAGAGCTTTCAAAAAAACAAAAAAGTTATGTAAGATGTTACATCGCTACACATGGCTATGATATGAAACAACTGTATAAAAGACAACCTGCCAAACAGTATATACATGTAACATAAACGTTGGAACTCGACATTTAGCAAAAGAAGTTATATATAAAAGGTGGTAACAATAACTGTATAAGTAAATAATGCTTTCTGTAATGTCATTTCAATCTAAATGGTCATACAGATAAATATAAAAAAGAAAGAGAGTATTGAGCTATAATACAAAAAGCAGAGTACCAATAGCTACGTTACAGGAGACACACATGGAAAGACCTGAACATGTGAATTTGGTAAAGAAAGGTTTTCAGGGTGGTTATTCAGCAGAATATTTGGGGCAAAGGAAAACAGGAGTACTTATTTTAATTGCAAGAGGAGCTCCAATAGTTATAGAAGAGGGAAAAAAAGATAATAATGGAAGATACGGGGCTACTGGCTAGGGAGGAGGATTACAATGGCATGCATTTTATACCCCCCCTAAAACTGCTATAATGGAGCTTAAGAAAATTCTGGGAGAAATAATCAGCTTTCAGCAAGGAATATTACTTATAGGTGGAGACTAGAATTTGGTTTGCAACAGTGAAGATGTGTCTGGGGGACCTAGAAGGGATAATATAACAAAGGAGGGTAGATTTTTGAAGAAATTTATGAAAATGTTTGGCATGGAAGATGTGCATTCAGTACTAGGAATTTGGAGTGAATTAGATATTACTCACTGAGATATAAAATCTATCTAGCCTAGTCCAGTTTTTGTATCTCACAGGAACATGTGCATTTAAATGAAGGTCTTGAAACTCACCCAATAACTATTTCAGATCATGCACCAATAATAACTAAAATAAAAATGTATGGTAATGAAATGAAAATGAGATACTGGTGCATTCCCACCTATCTGTTGAAAAGAGAGGGATTTAAGGAATGGGTTCTGGAATTAATTCAGGAGCTAATAGAGAGGGTAGATCTGTCTTAGGAAAACATAGCTAAGGAGTGGGATAAAATTAAAGTGGAGTTTAAAACTAAGTTGGAAATAAAAGAAAGGGAGATATGGCCAAACAGTAACAAGAATTATTCAGAGGGATTGACAAATGTTAAAGTATTCCAAAATAGGGGAAATCTCTCAGAACAAGAAAAGGAGCAACTGCAGAATGCCAAATAGAAAATAAAGGATTACCTCAATAATATGCATGAGTTTATAAAGATTGCTGTTAAGCAACTGTTTTTTGATAATAATTTTAGAACACATAAACTTTTATCACAACTCAGGCAACAAAATGTGGAAAGGACAGTCACCAAGTTTAGGAAACCTATAACAAGGAAGATAACAAGAGACCCTGTAGAAGTATTAGAAATATTTTGAAAATTTTATGAAAATTTGTATAAAGCAGAGAAATATGGAAATCAAGAAAAGGTACAAATGGAAATATTTATGGAACAATTAAATATGCCAAGGTTAGTGGTAAATGAGGCTCAATTACAAACAGTTAGGATAGGAAGGGATGAGATAAAAATGGCTATGTATAACCAATCTACAGGAAAGTCCCCAGGAAGACATGGTATTCCTGTGGAAGCTTGGAAGTTAGGAGGGAAAAAACTGATAAAGATCTGGAAGGTTTTGTTTAACAGTATTTTAAGAAAAGGAGAAGATGATGGTAATGGTAATATCTAAAGAAGGTAAAGATCCATTGGCTCCAGCTTCATACAGGCCCATTTCAATACTAAACCATGATTATAAAGTGTTTATGTCTATAATGGCTAAAAGAATGGCAAAAGTGATACCAAAATTTATAGATATGGATCAGTGTGTTTTTGTGGAGGGGAGGCAACCATTTGACAATAGTAACAGAACACTGATGATCCAGAGGGAAGCAAAATGTAAGAAATTGTGGACTGCTCAGTCAGAGATGCTGGGTGAGTGGATTTATTTTTGAGTTATGCTACAGAATCAGAATTACCTAGACATAGTAAAGCCTTGCTGAGTCTCATTATGGTGGATGCCAAAAAAGCAATTACTAGAAAATGGAAATCAAAGTCTAGACCAACTTTACTACAAGTAGTGAATATAGTAACAGAGCTAAAACAACTGGAATTGGGATCTTTAGAAAAGGGAAGGAGCATACTACTGGAAAAAAATGGGAATTGTGGGAACAGTATATGCAAAGCAGGAATGATGTTTAAGAGGCGGGATTTGAATGAGCTATATAATGCTTAACTGGCAATGACTAGAAGGTTTAAAAGTGATTTATAATGTTTACAACTACAGTTGTTTCAATGGTGTCTGTGATACAGACTGCAACTAAAGTGATATAATTTTGTATGTTTTTCATTTATATAAATGTAAGATTGCCTTTGTCATATGTGGAAATTTAATAAAGATGTTGGAAAAAAATGAATCATCCAGGCAGTTAAAGTTGTTTGAGATTAGGGTGTATCAAACTGATCTTGTCTTGCATGAGTAGGTCATGCCTGTGAGGAAGCTTGTGGTAATTGCTCTTGGCAAATTCTATAAGAAGTGGGACCCAAGGACCCAGTGTTGCCTGGGCCTAAAAGGAGTTATCTAAATAATTTTTTCAGTAATTCTGAATCTTCAGAATTAACCTGGATATTCACTGGGAAGGGTGGGAATGCAAAAGAACATTCCCAACCATGGGAATGAAAATTCATCTGCTTTCCAGGCTTGCCATGGAGCAGCATTTTCAGTTGTCTGTTTAAAAAGGAGGTGAACAGATCTATTTATGGTATTCCCCACAACTGGATCAATTCCTGGAAGACCCTGTCATTCAATTTATTTTCATCAGGTTCTGTCCTGGTCCAGCTCAACTTGTTTGCAACTATATTTTGCTCGGATGGAATGTAATATGCTTGAGTGCTGTACAGTTGCCTCCCAAGACATCATAGGCAGCCTGCACACAGGGTATAACCTGGTGTCTCCTTGTTTGTTTAAATACCACATTACTGTGGTGTTGCCTGTATTCACCTGAAAAGGTCTTGGGAATCATAGATTATGAAAAAGTTGAAGGCATGGATCACAGCTAACATTTCTTTGACATTTATCTGACTTGATCTGTCTGAGGAGTTCAACAGACCTTGTACCTTTACCCCCATAGAAACTGCTCCCTAAAGAAAACTGGATGCATCTGTAGTTAACAGAACAACTTGGGACCTGAGCAGAAAAGGGAAAACCTGGATTTATGGCCATTTGCTGTCTCCACCAGTGTTTTTGTTTTTTACAAAGCCCAAAAATGGAATATGAAATTCCAGAGGATGAAGATGTTGGGTGAATGTATTTAAAAAAAAAACATTGAATTTTCTGTGTATGTAATTTGGCAAGAGGAGTCATGAGAATTGTAGAAGCCATGTATCCTGGAATTTTGAGAGATTCTCTTGCAGAGGTCTGACATTGACTGGCAAAGCTCATAAAAGTTTACAGATAACCCCCATCTTTTACTGTGTAAGAAAACCCTTGGCATGGAGGATGTGGAGGAATTCCATGAAAGAGGTATTTGTATCCAATGCCAAATATAACCTCACTGAACAACTTTTATCACCCAAGAGTCTGATACAATCTGTTGCTAAAGAGAAGTGTAGAGTGCCATTTTCTGAGACAGTTAGAGAGATATGGGCAGAAAGGGAGGGCAGAGGTGGCAAAATGCTGGCCTAGTCATTCTGAATTATTAGATTGCCTCTTTTTTGAAATAATCCGTTTCTTGTTGTTCCCCTCTGGTCATCTCTCTCTCCTTTTTTTGGCTCCCAGGATTATAACTAGCAGTATTAAACACATCCTGCAAGTCTGGAAAGATAGGAGGAATGGGAGTAGAATTAGATATTATCAAGCAAAACCTCCTTATCTATAATAGAATGTAACATTTCAAAAATAACTTCATCAGTAAACTTTTGGTTACGTACCCAGGCATATATCCTCAAAACCATCAGTAGCAGTGTCCCTAGACAGTATGTGCATAATCATACAAATTCTTCATAGCATGTTTAGATACTTGCTAAAAATTAGAAACAATAGGACTCAGAAAGGATGTGACTGGTATTTAAGTACTCTGTTAGTTAAAGTGGAAGAAGAGAAAATTCTCTTATCAAATTTGTCGAGTACTTTATTTGTTTATCCACAGGTGAAAGATTTGTATTGACAAACAGTCTGTTTCCAGCTGGTGAAGAAGTAGAAATAGCAGCTGGGTCTGATCCAAGATGAGAAAACAAATTAGTTTGAGGTACTTTATAAATTCTATTTGCCTTTCTGGGGACTGAAGCTTGAGAATCAGGATTATAACAAGCAGCATTAAACACATCCTGCAAGACTAGAAAGATAGGAAGAATGGGAGTAGAATGTGGTATATTCACTTATAACATTTATTTATTGACATTTGTTTACTGAGAACGTCTGACTGGCTTCAGTGGAGTGCCAGAGAAAAAAACTCCACAGTAACAAATTTAATGCAATCAATATTTACAACAATCAATTTTATAATGGAGTTTCAGTAAACATAGTAGTCAGTATACCATTTGTACTGATATTCACAAATATTAAAATGGCTTGAAAAAATGAAGGTATGAGATAGATCTAATTGATACAGGAATTTTATTCCAAGTTTTAACTACATTATTGGAAAAGTGACTGACTCCAGCCACTCTTTGCAGTTTTTAGATGCTAAGCATTTGTTTATCATTAGACCAAAGGGGCAGTTAGGTATATAGAATTGGAGTATAGGGCTAATTGCCAGGCAGGCAAATGGGGTATAGATGATTTTGTGGGTTAAGATGAACTGGGTATAAGATAAGTGGTGAAGAAGTTCTAGCCAGTTAAGTGCTTTAGTGCTGAACAGTGGGAGTCTGGTAAGTTTGTTTTGTAAACAAATCTGGCAACTTTGTTGTAGCATTGTTCAAGTTAAGAACTAAGTGAGACTTATAGGTCGGTCATGATAAGAGCTCCATAAAGGAGAGAAGGTAAGTGGTAAATGGTAGTTACCTTTGCAGAGTTTGTAAGGAATTTCATTAGTCTATAGCATGTACCTAGTTTTAATGGGTTTTCTTGATGCAGTTGTGGACAGTAAATCAAATTTCAGATTGTCATGAAAAATTGTATATTGTCATGCCAAGTGGTTTTGTATGCTACGTAACTTTAATCATTGTAGTGTTTAATGAAACACTTTTAAAGTTGTTTTTTTTTCTTGGAAATGGGAGTTAGGAAAAAGAGACATAATTCATTTTTGAGGGGATTTAGTTGCAGGTGATTATTCTATAGTTAACGTTCAACAGAGTTAAAGGCTTCTTGAGTAATTCTCTGAAGATGTATAAGGTTATCTGAAGTGCATGCTAGGGTAGAATTAGCGTATTGTATGAGAATGAAAAAGGCTTGCTGGGAGGATTTATGTAGGATTTATGTAGGTTGCTAGTGAATATATTGAAGAGTAGAGGGTTGAGAATAGATCCCTGTGGCACACCAGTATTGACAGAAAGGAAGGGAGAAAAGGTGGAGAGCCATTTAACAGACTGGTATATCAGCTGTTAAATCATAGTAGTGCGGATTGTGATGACCCTAGGGAAGAGAGTTGACAGAAGAGTTTTTGTTGAGAAACTAGATCAAACGATTTTGACAGATCAAGGAATACAGACCAAATGGGTTTTACCTTTGTCTCTGTCTTTGTTAATAGTATCATAGTATCTGTGAAGGTTAATAAAGCCATGGTAGTGCTATGGGTGGGGTCTAAAACCATGCTGCTTAGGGACAAGGACCTCTTCCCAAAGGATGTGTTTAAGTAGTTGCTTGTGAATGCCCTTCTCCAGAAGTTTTGACAAAGGGGATAATATGGCAACAGGTCTGAAATTGGATACATCAGATGAGGTTCCTCATTTATGAAGTGGGATGATGAAAATTTTTTTTTTCCACAGAAGAGAGAAGGAATGTATAATTCCTTGACAGAGCTACAGGAGAGGCTATCAAACTGGTAGCTAGCTTGAGGTATTTTGCTGGGAGATTATCTCCTGAAGGAGAAAAATATTTCAGTTTAAAGAGTAGCCATTTGATACAAGAAGGCTGGGTGGGTTGTAGGGTGAACCAGGGGGTGTTTGCTGTCTGAGGAAAGGGCGTGTTAGGACTGTTAGGTGCTACATCTTTATTAAGGGTTTTAATGCTTTCCATATAATGTGTGTTAAACTGAACAGCTATTTCAGAAGGAGTATTATTTGGGGCAGGATTAGAAGTAGTGGTTGTCCAGGATGGAGTATAGTAACAGAAGAAGACCAGAATGTTTTAGGTTTGGAACACTGATTTAGTAAGGGGTTATTGTAGAAGGTTTTCTTGTCTTTAATCTGCACTTTAGTATGGATACATAATTCTTTACAGTGTTGTATGTTTGGAGAGATTATGTTTTAACCATTCTTTCTAAGCCTTCTCTGTTACATCCATTAGAGTATGGCTATTATTTACTCATTTTATTCTAGGCAGAGTCAGACTACTGAGGGTTTTCAGGAAAAGTGGGTTAAATTTGTATATAGCTTCATCTAGTGAAATATTTTTCAGGATAGACCAGATAAAGGAGATTAGCAGTCTATTAAATGTGTCAGGGTTAATTTAGTGAAGTAGTGTGAGTGTTACGGGAGTATAGCATATCATCACCTTAATTCAGGGAAACATCCAGTTGTTCCCACAAAAGCACCACATTCATCCTGGAAAACAGTCTATGAAAAGGAGAATGCCTCCAAAGGAGGTGGGAAGCACAATGTTTCCTCATAATCAGCGTTCTGGGCTTCAGAATCTGCAGGAGAAGAAGCCCTATCTTTGTATATATTAGAATTCTATGACAATTTTTCCTCAGGGATTTCTTTACTAATATTGTCCTTGGTAAGGACTTCTAAGCACCAGAATTAACAGCTTGTAATAATTTCCTGGCTAAGGTAAGAAAACAGTCTTTACAAACAGAAATCGTCTTCAGGTCAACAATGTCTATTTTTCTTCTTTTTTTTTTTTTACAGGTGACATCTTGGAAGAAGACCAACTTTCCCAACCAACCCTGAGAAGAATCCCCAAGACCAAAAGAAGATTTTTGTGCTATGCTTGAATTGCATACTAGAACACCCTGGGGAGGACATGTCAGACCTGTCCATGGTGGCTGAAAAGACTATACCAGAAGAACCCAGAGAGGCCAATGAGTGGTCTGAGGAACAACAGCTGACCACTAAAGGCTGAGGCACTAGTTGAGCCTTTGGTGGTGGAAAAGGGCACTTTACTGAATTGTTTCTTCTTTATAGGTGAAACAGAGGAAGAACCAGCAGGATTGGAGTGAGTTTCCATGCTGCAGCCAAAGAAGTCTGAATGATGGTAAGAGCTACTAGAGCAAGATGATCAGAAGGTAAGTTGTCAGATACGTATACACAAACAGCACACTCACTATACTTGCTCACACAGTCCTCTCTTCACTGTACAAGCAAAAGCAGAGCACAAAAAATCCTGCCAGGAAAGAAGCACTCTATCCTAATGACACTGACAGAAAATGTATAATGTAAGTTGTCACAAAGTGTACACAAGCATAAAAGCCTTCACTAGTGTATTTATCCATTCAAATACATTTCTTAAAACTTAAATACACACAAATAAAAGAACAGGTTTTCACAACCAGCACACATTTTTCACAAATTCTCACCCCTCAAAAAAAAAATGGCCTAAGTTAAAAATAACGATCCTTGATAGGAAACTTCTAATATTGTGAAAAAATATCAGGTTTCTTAAGGGGAAAATAATACTCTGAGTCATAAAAAAAATCTAAATATTTTCTGAAAGGGCAACAAATTCTATGCAGAAGGATTCTCCTATGAAGACTTTTCCGACAAATGAAGTGTGAAGCTGCTTGCTATTCCGGTGAAGCTTCAGACCTATTTCATCTGGAGTAGGCAAGAAAATCCTGACATTTTCTATACACTGGCTGCTGATTTTCCTACAAGGGTTCAGCCAAGTGTATGTGTGAGAGGAGCCAGAGTTTATGACGCTGGCCAGTTGTTGTATCCTAGGCAGGCTACAACCTACATAGCCAAAAGGCTATTGCAGCAGTGAGGATGAGCATAACAGAATTACCCTTCTTGATATACTCGTCCAAAAGTAAAACATCTGTAATTGTAAATAATACTTAACTCAGGTTGGACATCTCTTGACACTCCTCCTTGCTACTATAATCTGCCCAAGCTCTGTGAGTAAAAATTAACAACCTTATTGCAGGCCTAAGACATAGTCCATCCATGGTGGAAGTGCACAATGTATGCTTATACCCCAATCCATTACTCTACTGGTAAATGAAGATTGAACTCTTGAGCTTCACTTGCTTAGGTTTTAACCTGCCTGTGATTGGAATTCCTCTGATGTCCTTTTTGGGGGAATTTCCCCCTTCTTTGAGTTGGTACATATAAGTCTGGGGGGTGCACTTAAAACTTAAAAACACTTAAAACTTAAAAAGTGGGTTTTTTTTGTCTTTTTTTTTCGTGAATGCAGTTCAGAGATTCTAATACTCAGTGCAAAGCTGTCTACTTTTAACTGACGAAAGCGCTCAATTTGGTATTACAATAAAGAAAGTATTGGACTCACAACGAATAATGCTTCTTTTGGGTTTCATAGATGCCAATAATCCTTTAAACAGTGAAACTAGATTAACCCTGGTTACTCATGAGGAATAATGAATGAGTCATTGAGTGCAAACTCATTGCATCGGGTACGTATTGAAACAGTGATGTGCAGTAAATGGAATTTCTCTTTTTCCCAAAGTTGTGCATCCTGAAGTATTGCTATAGTATATAGGGTATGTGAAGAAATGAGGCCAACTTTATGAAGCCGATTACTCAAAAAATATTGGTTCCATCCCATCAAAATTTAGGATGTTTATATTATGGTAGGAGTTTGCTCTGGAGTCTAACACACAGAAGATTATTGGATAGAGCCCTCCTGAAAAGTACCCCCTCCCCCATCCAGCATATCTCTATAGCCTTTGTTTTGTACTCCCACGTTTACAACCAGAAACACCTCAAATAAGGAGCATGAACTATTATAGCAATAACCCACGCCTGGGTGTGGGTAATGCTGGATTTACCCACGGTTGGTGGGGTTTGGTCACGAGGGCGAAGCCCGGGTGGCCAAACAAAGACAACCGTGGGTAAATCCAGCATTACCCACACCAAGAAGTGGGTTATTGCTTTTATACAATGACATTATTTAAAAAAAAAAAATTACTTTTCTTAAATAATGACATTGTATAATGCCTCCTTGCTGCCCTTCCGCAGCTGTCTGGTATTCTGCGGCAGTTCTGATGTATTGTGCATGCGTATGCTTACGCAGTACATCAGAGCTGTGGGCAAAAGCAATGGAGAAAGCAAGATTTCCGTTGGTTTTTACAAACTGTCTTGCTATGTTAAAGGAGTTTAACATAGCGAGACAGCTTTAAAAAAAGCATTGCTTCCTATTAAAAGTGCTTGCAAACATTTAATGTATTAATGTATCAAAGACAGAGTCAATAAGTTTGCTGTCAGCACTGTAAATTGTTTCTTTAAGCTTTAGTAGGCAATGTTCTTTTGTAATCTTTGAAAAGAAGACGTTGTTCTTAGTGGATTTGCTCTGTTAACAAATGAATAAAAAAGATGTTTGTAGTGTTGTTGTCCTGAAATTCTCTTTGGGCTACTTGTGGGAGAGGAACAGACTCTAATTTGCAACAGTGTTGCAAGATAGGGCTATTGTGGTTTTCTGTCCCAGCCACCCAGTTCTAAACATGGAAGGTGCACTATGCAATCCATAGGAAAATAAAATTGCTTCTGACTGACATTATCAGCTTATCTGGCTGGATATTCAGAGCAACTAGAAGGCTTCTAAAAGGAGATAACTGATGGCAGACTATGATACACGTGAACATGGGAAGTAGGTGTACATTAAATAAATGTATGCCAGTTAGATTGCCTGAATGGTGACAGGGTTCAGCCTGACTGGTTAGGGGAAGCATGTCAGTGTTCCATCACAAAGTGGGTTGTGATGAAATCTAATCAGCAATATCCTGGTGCGGGGCCAGTTTTTGAATAGATGGGTACATTAAGAATGTGTCAGTACTGAATATTGAGTTGTGAGAAAGACTGCAGAGGGCTCCAGTCACTGACAGGTTATAATAATGAATTAATATGGCTCATACTAACACCATGGATTTTTTTTTATGTATTTGTTTTCCAGAATAGAGCACGGATCTCCATGGACCTTTTTCAGACTCAGCACAGGAGCTGTGTTTGGTTACGTGACTTGCTCAGAGTAACACATTTAGGTAATGGATGCTGAGGGAATCAAACCTTGCACCACTGAATCCAGCTTATTCATAGCTCCTTAGTTTTCTAAGCCAACTGTCAGACAAATGTGTGGTGGTTTCATGAACGCTTGTTTGACTGACTATAAGAAAGTGCCACGTTGTGAGTTATATTTGCTGGAAAATGGACAATGGGTTGGCTTTAAATATTATGGCACATGCCACACTCACTTAGATTTCTAATCCAACATCTGCAAGCTGTGGTAAAAGAACAATGCATACTCTTCAGATTTAACAAAAAGTATTCAGGATGAATGGTGGGCTGATATACTGAGAGGTGAGGAAGGGCTTCTGTAACTATTATGATTTTTCTAGATTAAGAAAGGATCCATGATCTCTTGAAAGGGGTATGACTGCAATCTACAACAGGATGAGGAAGGAGTTAAACAAAGGACTACAAGCATTACTCACACTGGTAGATGCAGACAAAGGTCTTCAATTGCTAATAGTATATGAAAGTGGTTTGAGGCTTCTGATGACTGTCAAACTGCATTGGCGTTTGGGAGGTTCAAATCATAAACACATTGGGGAGGTGCTTGGAAATCTATGATTACTGCTGGACTGCACTGCGGGTGGCAGGCTTTCATCATTGCAAGGGAGGTGCTGAGAAACACATTGGCTTTTGCATGGCTGAAGAAAAGTCACATAGCTATCTGAACCATTACTATATACCTATTTGTTTACTTGCTATGTATTTAAGTTTTTATATTCAAATAGGGTTTTCATACCTCTCAACTTCTTACAGCAAGAAATCTGGACAAAGGCAAAAATAGTTGGGGGGGGGGCAAAGGCTCCAGAATAGGAATAAATTTTAAATATCACTCTTATAAACTTAGAAAGTTGCTAGGATAACAGGACTTGTGTTAACATGCATTTTCTGAAGGATGCAAAGTCTGAAACTCAAATGTATACAATTATTTAGTGAATTCAATCCTTGCCAGAAAACCTAAAATTTTATGTGGAATGGACCAAAAATAAGAGGCAAAAATCTGGGCTTTCTGTAAAAATCTGGACAGTTGAGAGGTATGAGAGTTCTGTCAGCAACTAAAAAGCTTCAGGCCTAGCCAGGGTTGCAGTTTACAGCAAAAAACAGGTAAGACAAAGATATATATATATATATATATATATATATATATATATATATATATATATATATATATATATATATATCTTTTCAAACCATAACATTTAAAAGTCTGCCACATTAACTTGATTAAAACATATAGAATTAACATGATTACAGAGAGAAAAAAGGCAAGCAGAGGGGTATGGAGTGACACAATAGATCTGACAGAGGTAAGAGTGATGTGATGTGGATGTGGATGCAGAGCATTTGACATAAGTATCAAGAGAAATTGTGTATAGATGTAGAAGCAAGAATTAGTGGAGGAGCTATGTAAATATATACATGTTTTAGCCAACAGTTCAAGACAGGAGGATTTTGAAGACAGGTCAGAAGAGAGGGTTAAAAGAAGCAGTTAAGTAATATGGTTGGAGCTGTCTACTTGAGTAGGCTGAAATTCCACATTACCGAAACTCACTTTATCAAGACTAAATCAGAAAACCTGAATTTACTGAATGTTGACATCACCAGAAACTTTAACAGGGTATGGAGGCACTTGGCCTACATGGGGAAATTTGCCCTTTTCCCCACTGTAGTGTGATCCCAGAGCTGGTATATATAGTTAGGGGGGTGTGGAGGGGGTTCAGCCTCCCACCTGGGTGGGTTTGACATACTGCCGTGTGTTTTTAGCTTTAATGTTAGCCAAGTACCTCCATACCCTGATAAAGTGTTGGGTGATGTGAACTTTTGGAAAATTCAGGTTTTGCTGATTTCGTCTTAATCTAGTGAGTTTCAGTATTGTGGAATTTTGGTCTACTGAAGTAGACCTGGTTGGAGTTAGGTCTACTGAATTAGACCAGGTTGGAGTTAGGGCATTTGCACTTGCACTATTTCCACAGGAATGCTTTGTGTTGCAATCTGGTATAGGATGTAATATCCTTGATGTTATGTGGGAATATAACAAAAGATTCTGAACTAGGAATGAAAAGTTGTGGTTGGTGCAATGAAGCCTTGTTTTTAGGGTTTGTAGATCAGACCCTAAAGAGGGTTGGCTTTTGAGGCTATAGAATGGGTTTACAGGCATTTATTTAGCTGACAGGGGAATGACCTTGTCTTGATGTAAGAGTTTAAAGACTAGGGATCCAAGTAAGAATTCATCTCTTTGTCCGATAGGCAGCCAGTTAGCCTTTTTAATAGCAGTGGTGTACATTTTTGGAAGAGTGAGCAATAACCCTACATTTTTTTTTGAGTGTCTGCAGCATAGTGCAGTTTATTTTCTTTTGTGACATGTCATTCTGAGAAAGAGATATATACTTCATTAACAGTATTACAGCTTTAATAAAATTATGCTTATGGTTAAGGAGTATTGGTTGTTAGAGACTGAGGCAAGCGGAAGTCCTGGATGAGGATTCTTAGAGATTGAGGCAAGTGGAATTCCTGGATGAAGATTCTATATTATGGGCTTACGACTGATGTATGCACAGAGCGTGAGACTTATACTGGTGTAAGAAATTCACAAAAACAAGCCAGTGTGTGTGTGTGTGTGTGTGTGTGTGTGTGTGCGCGTACATCTGTGTGTGTGTGTGTGTGTGTGTGTCTGTGTGTGTGTGTGTGTGCATGCGTCTGTGTGCATGTGTGTGCGTGTGTGTGTGTGTGTTTGTGTGTGTGTGTGTGTGTGTGTGTGTGTGTGCATGTGTGTGTGTGTGTGTGTGTGTGTGTGTGTGTGTGTGTGTGTGTGTGTGTGTGTGTGTGTGTGTGTGTGTGTGTATGTGTGTGTGTGTGTGTGTGTGTGTGTGTGTGTCTGTGTGCATATGTATGCGTGTGTGTGTGGGGAGTGAGCAGTGGAGCTAGAAAGAAAAAAGAAAAGGGAAAGATGACTGCCTGGTTCTAACAGAATTTCACTTGTTTTCTCCATTGCAATATCTGAAGTAGAAATTTATGATTCAGAGTACACATCCAAAGTCACTCTCTAATTGTTTATTCTGATAAGGTCAAGCCTTGGCATTAAACTTACTAAATAAAGTTAGGAAAACACAGAAACAACAGAAAAAACAAATCATGATCTTAGTAGGGCATGAGCTGTATTAAAGATTCAGTCATTGAAAGATACAAATATATGAAATAATGTTTACCTTCAGGTGTTGTAGTTGTAGTTGTGGAAGCTGTCAAAAAGAACAATAAAAGGGAAGTCACTATGCTGTTCTACTACTTACTTGTTCATGTAATAACTTATTTCAGACCAAAGGCAGACTACATAGTATACCCCCTAGCCTTTTATGACTGCGTGGAAGTTTTCCATTTTCAGCAATATTCTGTGGTGATGACCTGCCTACCACTTTATGTTGCTGAGTCAGCCATCTTTGTAGGTTTGCCAACTTTTCATGTCAAAAATTCTGGACATGTATGTGAAAGCAAAAGGCATGTAATTTTGGTACCCCTGTCTCCTCCCATGCAGCCATTCCAGTGTCCCATTACTTGGCTATTTTTCCATTTCTTCCCAGTTGTCATAAACATTGTTCAAAGTTCTCAGTGTGAATACTGTTTTCTGCTTTACTTCTACAATGATTACATATATTTGGATTTAATTTAAAACTTTTATTTCAAATTTTATAGCAGAAACACTGCTAGACATTTGCTAAACAAACTAATACAGTCTCACAATGAAAACAGACTTAGCATTAAAACTTTTCTGCCTTTAAAACTCACATTCAATGAAACAGCATTGAACTCCGCATTCAAAGAAAATGCATCTGGACAGAGGCAGATTCAGTTTACCTTTGGGCTGTTTTCAAATCATAGGCCCCTTGCACACATTTTTAGGACCATGCAAAGTTTTTTGATTCACCTTCCTGATTGTAGTAAATTATAATATATAATAATCAAATGATATCCCTTGCATAATACAGCACCACTTGTTAGAGCATTTTAAATATATAGTTTTGAACATTTTTCCAGTAAGCAATGAAACAAAACATATGGATCAATAATGACAAAACTGCCCATCTGAGAACATTTCAACCATAAAAGGCCACTCAAACTTACATCATTACAATCCACCAATATCAGTCAATATGCATAATCTCTGCAGAAGTAAAAGTCATCAGAATAATTCCACATTAAATTCATCTGTAACTAATGAAAAGGTTGCTGCTAGCAAACAACTTTATATTTTAGAGTTTCACCTACAAATTCAGGGCCTGCTGCCCTTGAAGAACAAATTGCCTGTGTTACATTAAAAAAATGGTAAGCTGGTAATATTGCAATAAGGAATTGATGGCAAACTGAAAACAGGTTCAGTAAGTTCCTATGAAATATTGAAGTCTACAGAAGAAGCGCTTGATGGTTTAGATAAAAGATAATCTGCCATCCTGTAGAAAATCTTGTGTAGCTACACTCTGAAATTCAAGTCTGAGAAGCACAGTACTTGAATGATTTAGGTTATTTCAAACAAAACAAAAGAATTAAGTACAACAACCTAGCAGGATTCAGCACAATACATATAATGCAATTCTTCTTTCATTCCATATTTGCTAGTCTCCATAAAATGCCCCAAATACCAAGCGTCTTTGCCAGCTGTTGTCACAAAGTGATTCAAAAAAGCCTCTGCTAGAGAGGAACATTTTTCAATACAACACAGTTTCTGGTTCAGTAGCAGTGAGGAAAGATAATTTATTTTGCTATGCTCTGCTTCCCTTCTAATGCAGGAAAGTATATTTCCTGCATTAGAATGATTATTATAATTGATTCTCCGGCTGATACAGACACCCTCCAGATGGGTCTCACTGAGACGGATACCTGGTGTCAAAATCATTGCCTCAAGCTAAATGCCAAAAAGTGCATAGTCATCCCCTTTGGAAAAAACAAAGTACTCGTGAACTACCACATACGTGGTAGTCACCTAAATACAGAAAATGTAATAAGGGATCTGGGGACCCAAGTAGATAGTAATCTCTCCTTTGATAATCATATTGCCAAGGTGGTTAGAAAATCCTTCTATGTGGCCCACCTAATCACAAAAGGGTTTGCATCTAGAACAAAAGAGGTTATTGTGCCTCTCTACTCATCACTCATTAGACCCATCTTAGAATACAACACCCCATTTGGGATGTACCTTAAAAGACACCTGCAACAGCAAAAGTACCTCACCAAGAGGATTACTGGCCTCAAACAGATGCCCTATGCAGCTCGACTCAAGAAACTCCAGCTGTACTCAGTCGCATACCATTTACTCAGAGGTGATCTCTGCCTGACATACAAGGCCATGTCCAACCCAGAATTGATGGACATGCTCCACCTAAAAAAAAACAAATCCTGGAGAGCCACACACTCTAGAGATATAAACCTCACCACAACGACAAATAGGACATGCTGGAGGGATAGATTCCTATCCCAGAGACTCCCCATGCTTTGGAACAGGATTCCAATATACATCAGGCTGAGCCCCTCCCTAACACTCTTCAAGAGAAACCTTGACGGGTGGATAGGAAACAGAAAATTTACCCTGGCGATCACTGCAGTGGCTCTGCTGGACAGTGGCACAGGGAGCTAATGGCTCTGCTGGACAGAGGCACAGGGAACTAATCTAACGGGGGTGGCGAAAGCCAACACATTCTGGCTAGGCTTATAAATGCCCTTGGGCAGATAGCCTAGTACTTACCTATGAACCTATATATTTCTAGATTTGTTAATAAGCATCTAGAAAAGGAGATATCTAATGAAAACAATGTGCCAGCTGAGATCTTAACACAATATTCCCCTCACCTTGAAAAACAAATAGACTGAAGGCAAATGTACATATTAGCCATTTATACAGCTCCCTAAATGCTAAAAATCTGTCTAATGATAAAGATGTCTGCCAGGCAATTAGTTAGATTTTAGCAGTTCACATAGGAATGAACAGAAGTTACAGAAATTTGACCAGGTAAAGAAATATGCTGAACTCTAGTTTAATACAGTCTAGGCACTGACAGCATAATTGAAAAAAACTTAGTAATACTATGCCTGGGTACTGTTCATATTTACAGAATAATGCCACTGTGCCAAGTTCTGAGCAGTTCTGCACTTTTCAGCTTAACGTGCCCCTTAAAAAAATAGCCATCTGTATAATGGATGTTACCCAGGTATGAAGGGGTTAAGAGGTGAACCTCTCCCTTCAAGAGTTTTATATATATATATATATATATATATATATATATATATAAAAAGAGAGGGAGGCAGAATTAAGAGTACTTAAAGTGAACTAATAAGACTGATATTTAATGATGAATCGCTGGTGTTTCTACCAATATATAAATTCTGTTAGACCACAGAAAGTCCAGAGCTGCAAAAATGGCTTCGTAATATAGTAAGACCATATTTTCACCACCATTGTGTCAGACCTGGAACATCAGTCCTCCTCAATATGAATATCAAGAAAGTGACATGAAGGGGAATAACCCGGGTGGCCACATAGAAAAGCACACAAATACAGACATATTGGCCACAGTATATTATATCTGCATGTGAATTAGTCTGCTGGGTTAACAAGTTACACAGGTCAGTAAACTGGTCTGAGAATCCTTTTCAGCCATGCCCCAGGCTAAATAAGCAGATACAAAAGAATGTTGACAGCTGTATTACATATAATGCATTTACAACTGGTTTAACATGCACAGAATTATTGTTGCAAATAAACCTTATATCTAAAGTATAGAGCTATATAAGCAGCAATATACAATAACTAAATTATGTACATTTATAGAAAAAAAACTATTTACAATGTCATATGATAACATGAGAATCACAACTGAGTTATGTAGTCAGCTTTGCACCTCCATACCACTTTAATAATGGGTGCAAACCCTATAATGCTGCCCCTTTCCTCAACCTTAACCCTACACCTTACCTTTATTAAATCCATCCCATAACACTGCCACTACACAAAACACACTTGGACACACAAACGATACTATGTTATCCCCTAACCTAACTCTGACACTAACCTTAAAATACACAAACATACACAAATAGATAACACCTATCTTTACTCATCCCTGATCCCAACCCTACCTCACATACGCATGCAGAAACACTCTCACCCCTCCAACCTCAATTACTTATCTCGACATTACACAATATCAACATTTCCACTGCGTGGCTATTGTATCATTGATATTAAACCACACCCCCTGTGTTTGTTGAAGAAACAGCATTCAACAAAAATGTGGGGGACCCATATATATATATATATATATATATATATATATATATATATATATATATACATATATTTATATATATATATATATATATATATATATATATATATATATATGTATATATATATCTGTGTGTGTGTGTGTGTGTGTGTGTGTGATCATATGATCTTCTGACATGATCCCACTGAATACTGGGGTTTGGCAACCATCATTGCTGTAGAGAGAGGGGTGTGCTTAAATTGTCTGTCAGTATTTGATGCAACTAGATTTGATTAGTACAACAACATTCTCAGGCTTGTCACACTTGTATTTTTGGATACATTACATCTGCATATCACTAGTTACTAATATTTGTCAGAAGTCTATGACTACATCTATCACCAGAAATGAATTCACCCACAAAAAGAAACATTTAAAAGACTTCTTTGATCACATTAAATGATTGAGTCCCCACCAATAATACTGAAATGGATAATCAAGTCTAACAAAAATATTATACTTAATCACTTAGTGAAAACATGAGTAAAATAGCATCATAACTAAAAACAGTATCATAATTTGGTAGCATTCTGTTTCAAATACCTTTAATATTCATGGAGTCCTTCAGACCTAGTATCTTTATTGCATGCAACTTTAGCTGCCAACATATCAACTTAATATCCAATAACAGTACTTTGAAGTATTACTGTATAGCTAGGAATTCCACATTCTGCTTCATCTATATATGCAAACAAACTGCGGAACAAATAGATAAAACTGCAACATTTCATAAGTACCTTAACCATATTTGAAAATGTCCATTTCTGGTCTGCTGCACAGTTCAAATGTCTTCAGGAATTCAAATTCCATGTACGAGGAAGACAAAGATGTAAACAATCAGTCGTACAGACGCAGAAGACTGTTATTGTCTTCTGTGTCTGTGTGTGACCGGACCCAAAAGGAGTTCAGAAAGAAGTAATTTTTTTTTTTTTAATTAAAAGAAAATTAATCTCCGGACATTTTTTCTGGACAATATGCTGTCCTATCCATTTTCTGGACAGTGTCCCTTAATTCTGGACAGTCCAGAAAAAATCTGGACAGTTGGCAACCCTCATTTCTGAAGATTGCATTCAATATTTTAGAAAAAAACAAGGAAATCACCATTTTCCAGATAAACTCGAGTACAATTAAATCTAATGAAATTAATCTATTAAAAAGTCAGAATAAAATAGATACTTAATTACTTTGACATAGCCAGAGTAGCTTTATTAGTTAAATTCAGCATTCTTTAGATTTACATAAGGAAAGACATTGTCTTATTCTTTCCCCTCATAACTTTTATTCTACTTACAATGTATAGAAACACGTATAAAGCAATGCTAGCACCAGTTTTCCTAAACACATGCCTTTCACTACCTTTATTCTATTATCCTGTTGCATGTACTTGATCAACTTCGTGTCTCAGTTGGTTCTCACTGTAGAAGAACCCTGTGACTGCAAATCCCCTGCCAACCCTTCAAAACCCCCCTCTACTCTGCAACCCCACTTTAACATACTTGCTGCTCTTCTACATGTCCTTTCCTTTCCCACTCCCACACTGTTTTTTTTCAGAATATCTAGGCCAGTCTCAGTGTTTAGGCTTTAGGCAATACCCTCTCCCTACCAACATTCACTACAACAGTTTCTTTTCTCATCCTTGACAGATTTTAAATTTTCTCAGCAGTCTCTGCATCATGGTAATATTTATTTGATCTGCCTCTATTCCATAGTCTGATATGTTTTCTTTCTAATGTTTTATTATACATTGCTTTATTCCTTCCACTAGGCCTATCATCTGCTTAATTTGGTACTCGTGAATCCCTGTTCTTGAATCAACACAAAAAGGCAGTTTTCAGATATTATCCATCTGAGTTCCCCTTGTTGTTCCCCACTCTACTACTGATTTATCCTGCAATTCCTTCACTTCCTCCCACCCCCAAAACATGTGTTTGTTTTATTTATTTATTTTGTTTGACATTTGTTAACCAGGTTAGTCCAACTGGGCAGATGCCCATTTTCAGTGGAGACCCGAGAGGAGAAAAGCTCCAAATGAACGTTGCATGAAAATAAGTAAATGAGAAAATATTAGATAAGGAGAAAAAACTGCAAATAAAAAATTTAAAAAAAAATTACATGTAAATAAGAAAAAGCAAAACATGCAATAAATGTGGCAAACAAACACGTTAACAATATTTCCTGGTAGTAAGAATATTAGGATATAGATTTAGTAGGAGTAAAGTTACAAGTAATACAACAGTTAACAATAAAGTTATATCAGCAGCTGGACCAAAAATGCTATTGCTGGCAATTATGAAACAGGAGATGGGCAATGCAGAGGAAATGACAATAAGAGTGAAAGAGAATTAACAGGAGATGATATATGTCAGGTATAATAGATATTAGGGCAGGAAGGATGAAGAAAGATGGAGTGAGATAGACATTTAAAGAGGAGGAGGGACTGGGAAAGAGGTCATGTGGAATTGAGAGGGCTGAGTACAAGAGCAGGTCAAGGAATTTATTACATGTTCCTTGAAAAAGTATGTATAATATCTGGATGCTCCTCCCCATATTTCTAACATTTTTCATATGTTGTCTTGTCTTCCCAATTCAGCCTGACTGATGTGAAAAGATATCTTTGAATTAGCGTAAGGAGTAGGACCCCTGGATTAGCCTAAGGTGTAGAACATTCTGGATTAGCCTAAGGTGTAGAACTGCTGGATTAGCCTATGGTGTAGGACCCCTGGAAAGGCCTAAGGTATAGGACCCCTGGATTAGCCTAGTGTGTATAACTCTTGGAGAGGCATAAGGTATAGGATCCCTGGATTAGCCTAAGGTGTAGGACCCAAATGTTTAAGAAGCTCTTGGTTTCTGAAACAACTGCCTATACTTCTTTCTCTGTCTCACTTCTTTCCACCATCCTTTCTCCTTCCAGACTTGTTGCATTTAGTTTATTTTGTCCTCTTGCCTCTAACTATCTCACACAACATCGTAAATCATTTTTTCACTTCTGTTCTCTTTCCATAAAGCCCATTGTGACATCAGTATTTGCTCTTTTCTTACTTCATTTATCATCTTCTTCCTGATATTTTCTCTTATTTCGTTCAACGTTTCTTACTTTCACTGTCCTCCATCATCCTCCCTTGCTTTTATTTCAAACTTCATCCCATCCTTGCCCTTTATTATCTCTGTTTTACATACTTATTTAATACATATGATTTGATAGAGTGTTTTCTACCCATGCTCTGCCATCAGCCTAAGTTCAACTTTCCCATACCCTATAGCCTATTCTATTTTGTACTAAATGCCCCTCTTTCTCTCTCTCTCTCTCTCTCTCTCAGCAACCTTGTCAGGGCTGTAAGGTTTACCTTTAATCCTAGTCTTTCAATGTGCAACTTACCTTTGTTCATTGCCGGCTTCCTTCCAAGCTCCTAACATGTTGGTGAGGGCTGCACTGTTGTTCATTGCAAGCTTCCTTCCAAGCTCCTACCATGCTGGTGAGAGCTGCTCTGTTGTTCATTGCAGGCTTACTTCCAAGCTCCTACCATGCTTGTTATGGCTACAGTTCTGTGAATCATCTTCTCTGCACATTTGGCTTTTTGCCCACCTGCACACTGATTTACGTTAACAATTCACTTATACCTCTCAAAAACTTGGTACCACCCACACTCCACTGTCATCTGCAGTGTCCCCTTACATTCGCCTAGGCACTCTAACCTCCCAAATGAATTTATCACATCTCCTCCACATTTCTTTGTAAAACATTCCCCCTACTGACTTGTCTGTCTCTTTCCCCCTCCAATGTCTTTCCCCTTTGTTCCTCCATAACTGCTACAATAAAAGGTCCCACTGACAGTGAGTGTCTCTCTCTACTATTTTTTGTCAGCCTCCGATTTTCCAATAAGTTGCTTTTGGCTTCCAATATATGGCCTCTTGCTGTCTCCAGAAGTGAGTTTTACACCTATCCCTTTGAGTCGATTGTGTAGGATAATCCCCATCTTTTTTGTCCCTGCCTTCCTTCCACTTGTTTTCTGATGCTGAAACTCCACACCTCCTCTGAGTTATTTAAAATGTGCTGTTTTCCATACATTGTTACTATCATCCTTGCAAGGTATAAACATTTTTCAGTGATTACTCTCTTACATCACTCTGTTCTCAGTGCATCAGAGGCTTTATGTTTCACCAGAAGATTCGCTAAATAAGTCACTGATTTAAACTGGAAACTGTGCAGACTATAAGTGTTTTGTATAGTAGCCCCTCTTTTGTATTATATGAGCTGGCTCAACACAGGTGAACCTGTATTACTGTGTTCAAACATTTATGGACTCAAGATATTCCAAAGCTATTGAGTTTTATGACCATTTACATTTTACCAGTGCCCTCTCTCAGGTAGCACCTGCTTTTTGCCAGAGAGACATATCAGGCAATCCTGGAGTGAATTTGTGGATACCCATTCAGCCATCGAATTTACGTTTAAAGCAAGACATGCTTTTCCTGCCCTGTAACTTCTGTTTGTAGAGAACAGTCTAGATGTTGGTATGGGGTTAGCTGCTTCTATGTTGAAAAAATGTAAGAAGTCTTAGTTTTTGACCATCTCTCACTGATTTTAGGATCCTGATAGTTCCTCTCCTGCATCTGTTTTCCTGTAAGTTCAAGTCTTGTCTCACTCTTGTTCTTGTCTCCTCCACCATTCTTATTTTTGCCACTGAGACAGCTGCTTCTCTGCTCTGTCTAGTCAGAGTCTGTGCTCCTTGCTGGGGGGTGGGGGGCTACTGTTTGTCTAAAGGCTCACTTGAGGTGCTTTACCACTGCATCCATTACCATCTCCAACATTATGCATATATTTCTAAGGCTGTCAGTGGAATTATCTCTCATTACAGGATCCATTCTTTTGCTACTATTATTTATTTATCAAATTTCTTCTTTTTTCCTGTTTCTCTGGGAACTTCTCTGATATTCCCGTGATATTGGGACAAGAAAGCCTAGAGCTCAAAAACAGGTAGTCATTATGCTAGGTTCCTTCCTCAAAGCAGCTGTGTTCTGACTGATAATAATTCTTCTCATAGTTATGATTAAATATGCTGCCTAGCTTTTAACTTTCCAGTCATAGTCTCCTCGGTAGCTACTTTCATGGCGTCTATTTTACATTAACACTATTTCATCGTACTGATAATGTCTAAACCACAAAATATTGAACACGGAACAGCAAATTCTTTCCCAGGGGAAAAAAAAATTTGCTGCTCCACAAAAAAAAAAAAATAAAAATAAAAATAAAACCACTTAAACACAAAGATAAGTAGGGGGCTTCACCCCCACACCCCTGATGTGGGGGGTTGTGCCCCCCACACACCTCCTACTTAAATATACCAACTCCAAGATCGCACCATTGTGGAGGAAATGGCAATGTCCCGAAGACGGCCCACCGAAGTTTTTCCCTGGGAAAAAATTTGATGTTCCATGTCTTCACTATTTTGACATTTCGACAGTATCGAATCGACTAAATAGCTTTCGCTGTTTAGTCCATTTGATACGCTAATATAGACCCACTTTCATGTACTTCTCTACAGAACTGGCAGTATTGCCTACTATCAGTTTAGCTTTCCTCATAACTGCAAGTACTAGCTTGTTTTGGTTTTCTTGCCGTATCATTAGTTACTAATTCTAACCCATTTTTGTCTATCAGTCCATGCTTACCATACTTCCTGAATTCCAACACCCTGGTAAGGCTGTAGTGGGAAACCATCTTGGAAATACCAGTATTTTTACTTTCCCTCCCTCAGTTGCTCCAGAAGACCTTTAGAATCTTTTTCCCCCAAGTGCTTGTGGAGTGGGTATCCCAAGCATTCTTAAATGTGACAGCGATCTTTTCCAAGAAACTAAACATGCACAAGAAAAAAAAATGTTAAAGTTTGTACCAAGACGGTAAGTAAAGCCTGGCACTTGTGCTTCCAACTCGGCTACTGGAATCTCATATCAAGGACAATACACTGATATGAAACAAGGTAAGTGAATAATCTCCCTCAACAGGCCTATAATATAATGGCCCCTTTGGTATGTATCTGTCTAAGCAAATGACCCAGCTTAAGGGACTGTAGTACTTCCTAAGGATAATCGAGGGCATGTCTTTTTCGAACTGCACAGGCCACCTTAAATATTCTCTCTGCTTTCTGTTTTACACAGTCTTGAGAGGTAATCTATGTCTAGCTAAAGAGACTGAAAGATCCACTCCTATATATCATTCTGCACATCTGCTAAGCTAATAACACCCGCAACGACCACTCAACAGATTTTAAATTCCACTGAAACATAAACAGGACCTTCTGGCAAGATAGACACATAGACAGATAGATAGATAGATAGATAGATAGATAGATAGATAGATAGATAGATAGATAGATGGATATCCCAAATAATCTATCATTTATGGAATAGGCTTCCTTTGAATGTGAAGCAAAATAACTTGCTCACCATTTATAAGCTTAACCAGCATGAATGCATAGGCAATCATAAATACACCCCAGGTCTGGCCCCTCAAGCCCTTTAAAAGGAGCAGTAACTAGGTGTAACTTATTCATGTGAATGGGTATCTATGATTTGGGGTACTGTGGCTAGGCTACTAATAATCCACTGGACCAACCACCTAGTATTGACCAATAAGAACATAACTGCAATACAATATGACAAGATCAGTCATAATAATTATTGGTAAAAGTCTGCCATGCATTAGGCAAACTTATGAAACATGATAGCTATTAAATGACATGCACAGCACAACATGTACAGTATGTGTAATATGCACTGTCATTCTTATTTAAAGAGGAGGTTATGAATTTCTACTATAAAACACCAGATAAGGAAGCGTGCATTTCTTATTAGTTTGAATTTAAGAAAGATATCTAGCATGCAAAGCAAATATATACTAATTGCAACAGATAGTCAAATTTTCCCACATCCTGTTCACAGACAAGAGTCATACCAAGAGGAGACAGATAAAGGATAACATCAATTATCATATCTTCTGATATTTCAAACATTAAAAATTATAGATATGTACTCACGATAAGTCTGTATCTGTTGTCTGTTTTTGTCCTTCCTCAGTTGATAGGGCTGGTACCCAAACTCGAATCCATCCCCAGTCACTTGATAGACTTCAGGTTCCATAACTTGAGCTGCTCCCCTTACCCATAATCGCCCAACTATTTCAGTGACACCCCAGATTGGGTTTGCCTTTTATTTAGTTAATCACAATGCAAAAAATGTAAAAAGTAGGCAACATTAATCTCCAAGTTAAGGGACACAGGTGGTGAAAAGGTGGAAAAACAGAGGGGAGAATCAGAGAAGGAGAAGGCTGGAGCCCCCATATCAGGTCATACCAGGAACCAGACAAAAGGAAAAGGGGGAATGGTGGGTGGGGATTTGAGGAAGGATGAAAACAGACAACAGAGATGCAGAGTTATGGTATGTAACTATAATATCTGATGTTGTCTTTTTCGTCCTTTCCTCAATTGATGGGACAGAGTCCTCACTAGAGTAATCTTGGGTGGGCCTCATGGAAGCCAAAAGCTACCCTATTTATAGCAGCTACACAGATATCATCTATAAATGCTTTAGATCAAAAGGCAGAGGTCAGATAGTGATAAGCCTTTACTCCTGTAAATAAAGGTAATACAATCAGTGAGCCAACTGCCTAGAGTCACTTTTGTCACTGCTGCGCCTAATAGAACTTTGCAAAATTACATGAACAGCTGTTCTGATTTCCTTAAATCTTTATTTATGTGAATGTAAAATCTGAGCTGTCTATGAGCATCCAGTAGATGAAGTATGTATTATTTGAAAATTTGGTAAAGAAGACTGGTAAATTAATTGACTGGTTAAGATTAGCTTCAGACACCACTTTAGGTAGAAAGAAAGAGTTAGTCTGAAGGGAAACCCTGTCCTTGTGAAAAATCAAGTAAGGTGGTTGAGAAGAAAGAGCTTAGAGTTCGGATACATGTCTAGCTGGGGTAATGGTAACTAGAAAAAGGGTTTTCCATGGCAAAAATTGTAACTGTGTCTTTGCTAAGGGTTCAAAGGGGGGCTGAGTGAGGGCCTGAAGAACTAGACTATGGTCACATGGAGGTATAGTATCTTTAATTGGGGGGGGGGGGGGAGTGAAGCAGCAAGGCACCCTTAAGAAAAGCTTTGCACAATTTTAAGGAAGCTAAGCATGAACAATCTACACCCAGGTGAAAATATGAGCCGGCAGCCAATTGCAACCTGACAGTTGAATAACTAGCTCCCTCATTGAAAATGGAGACTAGAAAATCAAGAATAGCTGGAACTGATGTAGAAAACTGGTCTAAGTGTCTCTGAATGGGCCCAAACAGAGAATATTTTCATTTTACTTTTATAAACTTACCTGGTAGAGGCTTTTTGGGATGACAGAAGACTGTGGCAGACAGGGGAAGAAAGCCTGGAACAACTAGCCATCACCGGAAGTGGAAAAACCATCTGGCCAGTTTGAGGAATAGTATTATGTCCAGGTAAAGCAGCCCAGATGAATGAGACAGAAGGCCTTGAACAGGATCCAACACCCAGTGCAATTGGTATTGATGGGAGAGGAAAAGACATTGCAACACGGTTGACTCCGTCAGAGAAAAATCCTGTCCGCCACTGATTGACTGAGAAACCACTCGTGAGAGAATAAAATGGCCCTGCTCAGTTTGTCTGCTAACACGTTGGTTTTCCCTGGAATATGCCAAGAGAATGGAGTGGGAAGAGATCACTCACTATAAAATCTCACTGCCTCCCTGCAAACTGAACAAAATCTGGTTCCCCCTTGTCTGTTGATGTACCAGACCACTGACATGTTGTCCATCTGAACTGTAACCATCCCTAGAGGGAGAATATCTTGAAATGCCTGCAATGCATATAGGACTGTTCTTATTTCTAAGACATTGATGTAAAGATGGGTCTCTGTTAAGGACCACATACTTTGAACTTTCCTTCCAAAGTGATGCCCCCTCACCTCAGTTGGGAGGTGTCCATAGTCACTGTGGCCTTGAGAGAAGGAAGAATCAAAAGGCGGCCCTGGGAAACTTCCTCTGCATGAATCCACCATGCTGTGTCATATGTAAACACTTGTGATGTGAATGGGAGTCATCACTGGCTGATGTCTTATCGACCACTGTACTGCTAGTGCCCACTGAAGTATTCTCATATGGAAACATGCTAAAGGGACTAGTACTATCAAGGCTGCCAGAGAGACTAATAGTTGGAGGATTAACTTGGCTGGAGGTGAATCAAGAGTAAGGATGTGTGACACATGTTTCCTTAAGGTCTCCAATCCAGCTTCAGGTAGACAAACCACGTGTAATTTGGTAACTAGACAGATTCTGATGAACTCCGAAGTTTGTGTTGGGTGAAGACTTGGAGAGGTTTATGGTGAGAGGAACACAGATGGAGCAAGTGATCCCTGGCTTGAAGTAGTAGAGGCTTGGTGGAAGCAGAGAGGAGACAGTCATCTAAATATGGAAACACCCAGAATCCGTGCATTCTCAGGTGAGTTGCAACCACTGCCATACACTTGATGAACACCCAGGAGTTATGATGAGACCAAAGGACAGCGCTCTGAACTTGTAGCAACTGGCTGCCAGTTATCTCCTGGAGTGCCTATGTATTTTCATATGACAGTACACATCCTGGAGATTCATAGAGCACATCCAATCATCCTTCCTTAAAGGAGGCAGGGTGGACTGAACCACGATCATCTGAAATTTTGAGTGTTTTGCAAACTGATTTAAATTGCTGAGATCCAAAATTGGTCTGAAGTCTCTGGTATTTTTTTGGCACCGAAAAGAATCACAAGTAAGGTCAGGATCCTTGTTGGTCTGGTTGGACCGGCTGGATGACTTTTTTTTTTTCTAGCAGCTTTTATATTTTTGAAGTTGTGTCTTTCCTCTGACTGGGTGAAATGTTGGGAATTCTTCTGTTGCATTTGGAAGGAAAATGGTATATAATAACCTCTGGATATAATACTCTGCGCTCAAGAATCTTTGGTAATTGCAATCCAGGCTTGTGGGTGCAGGGAGAGGCATCCCAAGAATGCCTCCAGAGTGCAGCAGTTGGGTATCCTTTCAGGGTTGCTAATAGGGCATGTCCAAGAAGGAACTTATGAAGCCCTGATATTGTGGTCCACCTTTGACAGAAGGACGGTGTCTCCTATTACAGTTCCCCCCCCCTCTGCTGTGAGGGGATCTTTCTCCATAGGAGTCTTGGGAAGAACCTTGCAACTTTCTGAACCACAATTTTCTGCTCCCTTTCTGGTTTCAGGAAAAGATCCTTTGAGGAATATAAAAATGGATTCCCACAACAGAAAGAGTTTTCCCATCTTACTCACTCCTGAAGAGAGTCTCTTTCACCTTAGGACCAAATAAGGTGGCTCCATCAAAAGGGACATTGATGAATGAAGACACAGTGGCACATCCAAGCATGCCTTTTAATGGTTAAGCCTGAACCCACCACTGTAGCAGCTCCCTCTGAGGCAGGAGCAATCAATCTTATGGCAGCAATGGATAAAAACTGAAGGGTGGCTAGTTGTGAAGAAACTGTTTTCTTATTCTCTGCAAAAAAGGACCCAGAGAGGGTATTGGAGACCTATTTAATCAATTCCCTTTGAAATCTCATAACATGTGCCAAATTATTCAGAGACCTGAGGGGAAAACTCACTGACATGGAGACATGCTTCCCAAATCTGTCCAATCCTCTAGATTCCCTATTAAGGGGACATAAATTAGAGTTCTATTGTGCTAGCTCTTTCCTAGGGGCTGCTGTCACCACCATAGTGTCAAGAGGGGAATCTCGCTCCAATGATCCCTATCTTTAAATGCAACAAGGTACTTGACTGAGCATTTAGGGATGGGATCCATGACATCTGGATCCTTCCAAGCCCATGGGAGGACAGGTCTGCCATCTCATCCACTGGGGAAATTACCCAAATTGTAGCTGAGCCAGTCCCAAATGCCTCAAGGAACATTGACTTCCCTTGGGAAGGGGGCTCAGAAAACCATCCTCCTTTCTGTTTCAAAAGTTTGAGTATCTTTCCACATAAAATGTCCTCAAGGTGGAATTCTAGGGGACCATTCCCCTTCATCGAAGTTAATGTCTTCGGTTAATGACTGTTGTGAAGAGTGTAGGTGCCTTCTTTTACATGTCCACTTCTGAGGGGGCACTTTATTGGGAGGTTCTGGTGTTGACTCACAAGTGCCAGCAGTGTCTTAAATGAAGACAGTGTTGAGGCTTGACTTGACGGCTGTCCCGATAGGGCAGGATGAAAAGACCTAGCTTCCACAGTAAACAGTCGAGTGCAGGGCGGACCTGAGGGGGTAAGGATGTCTTTTCCTCTGAAGAGGAGAAAGCTCTCTCAACTATCTTGAAAGCTGAAGGCATAGGGGACCTCAGTCTCATCCCCACCAGAATCGAAGAAGCCTGTGATGGCCGAAATCCAGTCCTCCATGGATCCATTCGATAGGCAAAGGTCAGAGACAAGCTTTCCATCCCTGAAGCTCTGAGAGGAAGAGATGGTGCTGAAACCATCCGAATCAATCCCAATCCACTGGATCTGACACCAACGCTAAGGCCCTGAGATCCTTCTGGATCCAACATGGTCAGACCCATTTGGTTCACAGAAAGTGCCACAGTTAAGAAAGGCAAGTTTTCAGATTTGATACAGACATGCTTGGAAATCTCGATGCAATGTTTGCTCTGAGAGTGTTGATGGAGAAGTACAGAGAAGGTCAGAAGGAGTTGCACTGTGTTTTTGTAGACTTAGAGAAAGCTTATGACAGGGTGCCTAGAGAAGAGTTGTGGTATTGTATGAGGAAGGATAATGTGTTTGATGGATACTAGGTATTCCCGTATCTTGTGGGAGAAGGATAATGTTTTGATGGATACTAGGCATTCCCGTATCTTGTGGGAGTAGGATAATGTGTTTGATGGATACTAGGCATTCCAGTATCTTGTGGGAGAAGGATAATGTGTTTAATGTATACTAGGCATTCCCGTATCTTGTGGGAGAAGGATAATGTGTTTGATGGATACTAGGCATTCTCCTATCTTGTGGGAGAAGGATAATGTGTTTGATGTATAATAAGCATTCCTATATTTTCTGGGAGAAGGATAATGTGTTTGGTGGATACTAGGCATTCCCATATCTTCTGGGAGAAGGATAATGTGTTTGATGGATACTAGGCATTCCCATATCTTGTGGGAGAAGGATTATGTGCTTGATGGATACCAGGCATTCCCATACCTTTTGAGAGGAGGATAATGTGTTTGATGTATACTAGGCATTCCCACATCTTGTGGGAAGAGAATAATGTGTTTGATCTGCTGGCTTTACAGACAGATGTGTGTGAAGATCTTATCTGAATGTTGTTTTCTAGGGACCAATATCCACCAAATATGAACAAGCACCAGCTTCCTTGTATTGCTAGAGGATTATTAAGAATATTTAAGAAGGCAGCTGCAGTCAAGCTATTGGGAGTCAGGGTCCTTAGTAAGTATTACGTATTATGCTCAAGTATACTATCTTCAGTAATTGTAGCATTTTTCACAGACAAGTTATAACAGGACACAACTGCAGTCATAAGGTGTTATGAACTGTGCTTGAATAAACAGTCAAATTGAAGGAGCCAGGGGAAAATTCATTAACTTGAATGTAGATGTGTAAAATACATGCCTTATTTACAGATATTTTCAAAAATCCCACTTAGGGAGCATGGATCTTTTACTTAGAGTGGATTTTGTGTTTAAATGATTTTCTTTTGAAACATGAACAAATAATTTTATATATAAAAAGTATTATAACTAAATGCTTAATTGTTTCTGTATGAAATTCTTCTGAAATTCTGAATTTTCCTTTCACAGAATGGTGGTCTCTGTGAATTACAGAATTTATGACAATATTGAAAATATGTAACTAATTTACATTTTCCTATATAACCATTTTTTCTTATTGCTGAGAGAGGGGTATGGGAAAGTGTAACTTCTTATTCAATATTTATTTAATTGTACATTTAAATTAAAAAAATAAAAATAAAATAAAAAAATTACATGGATTAACTAAAATTGTGAGGTTAAAATAGAGGCATTCTTTGAAACCAGCAACAGTTGAGGGAAAGTGCAGTTGTGTAAGTTGCACTTTCCACAACAGTACATGTTCAAATCCCTTGTTGCTACGCTAGCCTTTATGCTATATGGTCATTCCTTGCCTAGGAAACAACTGGCCAGATTCACAAGTCCCTGTCATCCCCACATATTTACTCTTACTGCTGATTGGCTAGTTCATGGATGGAAATCATTGGTCACAGTAAAGATTTCTTCAAGACTTTCTTGCAACCTCAAGGAAAAGCAGCTCAGAGGCTTTAGATAAGCAGCAATGGGCTAAAAACTCTGTTTATTGCAGATAAGTCCAACTTGGGGAACCCTTCTGCACAGAAAGTGTTGCCCTTTTAATAAAATTCTGTTTAAAATAATTTTCTGACTGAAAGTGGTATTTGCCCATTAAGAAACAAGGCATTTATTCACAATATAACTATGAACCTATGAACCCATAATATTGCAAGCTTCTTGTCAGGGACTGCTCTTTTTAGCTAAAGGTGTTTTATAATTACTTGGAGGTGATTTTTGTGGGAAAATAACTGTACTGCTTGTGTAATTTGTAATTTTGTAACTAAAAGTTTTATTTTTGATGGGCCAGAATGCGATTTATTTGTGTAGTGCTTCTGGTCACTTCATGACAAACTACCTGCTATTTTGTTTTTATGTCAGGGTAATTAGAATTTTTAAAAACACTAACACAAATACAATCATGTATACGATGAAATACACAAAACACTAAAATTTAGCTCTAACGTTAACCCTAGCCAGCACTCACTCATACACTCCTACACCCTAATGCTGAAACTTCTGTTAATCCCAAAATGTTTAGCATTCATATCACAAACACATACTTACCTTTCACACAGGCAAATACCAAAAATAACTGCACATTCACAGCACTAAATCTATCCTGTTACTTAGCCTGTACTCTAACTTGCAAATGTTTCTCTTACACACACACACACACACACACACACACACACACACACACACACACACACACACACACACACACACACACACGTTTTGGCTTCCCAATACTGAAACTTTCTGAATATCTGGTATTATACGCAAGAAAGAAAACTAACCTTCTGCAATGCAACTTCCTACTTTCCACACAAACAAAACTCAAGCACAGCTGCACTCTACCAAAACTTTATTCACCCAAATGTTCATATTCTACACTAACAAATAACACATACACTACATTTATTCAAATTTTCATTTGACAAAATTTACCTTCACTATTTACACATCAACACCACTACATTTGACTATCCATCATTTAACACAACATAAACACATAACCAAAGAATTAGATATACAAGTTGAAAAATTTTATTCAATTTCAGGACTACATTTTAACAAAATGAAATCAAATTTTATGATACTGAATAAAAAAATGATTTTCAAATAGAGGATAATCATATAATTGGTAAACAAACTCTCACTTTAAACTATCTAGGTATAACATTGAGTACAACATTAGAAAAAATATTAAACAAATTATAGGGAAATCATAGACACAATAAAGTCAAATATAATAAAATGGACTAAAATATATATAACATTTGAAGATAGACTGCAAGTAATAAAAATGATATTATTCCCAAAAATACTATATATAGCACAAGCCATTCCAGTAATACCAGACACATATTTTTTAAAAGAAAAAAATGCATTATTATTAAGATTTCTCTGGCATCCTAATAAAAACAGAATAGCTCTTACACACCACACTAGACCTTGGAAACTAGGTGGAATCAATTTCCCAGATCTTGAAACCTTGAATCATTAGAGCCTCCATTTTTAAAATAATTATAAATTGGATAGATCCGTGCTATTCTTCTACCTGGAAATCTCTCCACACTGTTATTTATTCAAATGAAAATACCATTATAAAGAATTTAATGATAGACAATCATATTAATAAACCATGGCATATCTTATGTGCTAGCCTTCAATACAATCTAACAAAACCTGCTAATCTAAAATACTTAACTGATATGTATAATTCATTTAGAAGATTTGTAATTTCTAATACAGATATAAAATTATGGCTAGAACTTTTATATCCTTTCAATGTAACAAGAAATTTTCCAAACAAAATGCATAGGATGGTTTTCATTACTTGGGAAAAGAAATTATTAATTTGCTGGCAACAATGCATTAATGAACATAAGGTTTTGGATAGTCAAATTATAATAAAAACTTATAATCTCTTTACATCAGATTGGGCATTATTACAAAGTATATTACAATACTCACAAAATCTATGCAGAATAATTCACAATTCTTCTTTTAGAGATAGACCTACACATATAACTCATTTATATGAAATAGTATATAATAATCAAAATTGGGAAAATTTGACATCAAAATTATATAAAATTTTAATAAATTATAGAGTTAAAATCAATCAAAAATTTTGGAATTATATAACAAAAGGTCATTCAATAAATTTATTTTTGGAAAATAAAACCAAAATACTAAATTCTGTTAAATTGACATCCAACATGCAATTCTGGAGAATCTACACATGGAAATTCCTGCATAGATCTTTTTTTTACTCCAAATAGATTAAAAAAATGTAACACCTCTAATAATGTTATATGCTGGAGATGTTTGCAAAACTGTAAAGCAGATTGGATACATGTATTCCATGACTGCATTAAAGTTAAAAAATTTTGGGAAGATGTCAGCAACTTTATACAAGCCATATTTTCAGATACATTTATAGTAAGTAAATCTCTAATTTTGTTAAATGTTAATGAAAATCTAGAATTAAATAACAGCAATCTCTACTTACTTTGGAACATTCTAGCAAATGCTAGAAAATGTATTACTAGAAAATGGAAGTCAAATCTGGAACCATCATTTAAAGAATTTCTGTCAATATTGAAGGAAACTGCATTGTTGGAAACCAGAGTTAAAGAACTAAGAATAGCACCAAGACGATGGAACAAGAATCCATGGGAAAAAATGCTATCACTCATCGAGACACTAAACTTGAACTGAAACTCAATGAAGATGAAAGAAAAAGGAACAAATGATCTCACATTAATATGATGTTACTTTGAATAGACTGATCAATATAATAATTAAATTTCAGGCCATTTGTAAATATTGTATATAGTTAATAATATTGTTCCATTTTTCAGAAAATGTATTAAGATTATTATACAATGGAATTATTTGAAAATTAATAAAAAATATTTGAGCATAAACACATAACCAAAAAGATGTGTGTTGTATGAACCAACACAAATAGATACCACTGGAAATGTATTTAAAAAAATATATATATATATATTTTTCATTGAATAAATGAATAGTTAAATGCTTTTATTTCATAAAATAAAAAACTTCATCAGAACAAAGTGCCCATCTCATTTTAAATAAATGTACCAGCCAATCATGTTCATAAATTCATCTAAAACTATACAACATAAAAAAAACTTTTAATAATTAATAGACAAAACTATAAAAATATCCAAAACTGAGTATTCAAAATATAAAGCATTGATAAAAACATATACATTAAGTATGAAAAAATGTTGTAAGTATACAATTAACCCATGTATATATATATATATATATATATATATATATATATATATATATATATATATATATATATATATATATACACATACATGTGTGTGTGTGATATTATAGCTTTGCTTCAAGACAGGAAGAATCGAGATGTTCTCATTCAAACCAGGGGCAACAGTGACATTTTATTTATGCCAGTAAAGTTCCCTGTACTCAAGCTACATCTCCCAGTCACTTCCCCAGGTGGTGTATTATTTTTTTTCTATTATTCCAAACTCAAATTTCTCAAAACACACACATATATCTCACTATATTTGAAAAGGGCATTATTGACACATTTGGTAAATATATCATAGATATGCTCATGTATCCTTCTCTTAAAAATCCTTTCTGTTTTTCCAATATAAAAACCTAACAAGCTGAACATTTTGCTATATACACTATAGCTTTACTTAAACAATTCCCGTCTTGCAAGTAAATTAAAACTGCTTGGTCCTCCCCATCACCATATAAGCCACCTCGTAAATATATGAACAGTAATTACAATGGCCAAATTTTCAACTCATTGGCTTTGTTTCCCCTATTACATTGTGTCATTATGGCATATTCAAACATACCCTTTAAAGTTCTAGAAGGGGATAGTGGGATTAATTCTCAACATGTTCCACTTCTTTTTCTATAGTTTTTTAAGTGTTTCTGAACCAGTACTATGCTGATTTAGAAATACCTTTTCATATGGACCTTTTAATGAACAATTCGAATTAGGAACATATCAATGGTTAAATTCCCTATTACCTAAAAAGGTTTTATATTGTATGCCCCATTTGCTAATGATGTCTTGAGTTATTTCATCTATTAATGTCTTAGGGTATTTTAAACAGGGTCTATATCATATGAGCGAATTTTCACAATCTCGAAAGTGCCAGACCTCGAACTTGCTATTGTGGGGGGCTGCGCACCCCACAGCCCCACTACATATATATTCCAACTCTGAGATTGCACTACAGTGAGGAAAGGGCAAATATTCCATTCTTCACTGCACCACGATCTCAGAAAAAGAACTTTGACGTCCAGTACTTTCGAGATTATGAGTGTTCACGGTTTTTCCTATTCGCTCATATGATATAGACCCCTTTTAAACACCTTGAATTATCACTTAAGACACAGACAAACATACATTAGCAGAAAAGAAAACAAACCATATTAACATTTTTTTTCATTTACATACAATATACATCGCATATCTTTTCCTTCTAATTATTATCAGTCCAACATTACATAAATTGCTGAATTCCTGCCTTCCCTTAAATCTCAGTCCTCCTCCTGCTGAACATTAATCTGCATGCATTGCTCAGAATTTTCATGTATTTCTGTGCAATTTGCTCATTTCCTTTTCTAATGATTTCTCTTACAGTTCTATCTGTTTTGTAATATTTAATACTTCTAATACAGTTGGTCTAGACTTTGGATTTCATTTTCTAGTAATTGCTTTTTGGCAGCCAGCATAATTAAACTTAACTCATTACACCCTAGTGATGTCTCTGGATGTTTCTGCAGTTATGTTCTATTGATACCCCTGGTGTCAAGTATTCACATTTGCATTAATAATTCTAAAACCATACTATGTACCAAGTATTAACATATTTTATCTTAAAGCTTACAAAATGGTAAACACAGCTGCACTGATATACGACCTTTGTATAATGCAGGTAAAGAAATATTAATTCTTCGTGTAATATTTATTTATATGGTCATAAATGTTATGTTCCTCTATGTAATAGTTTTTGTGTTTACAGTGATTTACAAAATCAAGTTTAAGACCTAAAAATCTAAAGAATACTTCCATGATAAAAAATTATATGTGCTGAAGAGTTTGACATTTACATTTCTTTTGTAAACCCTGTGTAGATCAGAGTGTAATATGTGTGTGCTATATCTTTAAGAAGCATGCGAGGCTCTATGTGCACATATAAATTACAGACACGTGCAATTCATGGTGCCATTTCGTAGAAGCAGCCAGAGAGTGAGCATGCATGATTGCAGTTTTTAGTTTGTATATAAGTTACTTAAGTTATAGTCAGTAAGCCTCTATAGTGATGTGTTTATATAAAATAAAGCTGCTTGAACAAAACCCACGAAGATTCGCTTGTGTCCTAACATGAAAGCAACATGGTGTCAGAACCGGGATGGAAGAGAGAAGAATAATCAGAGCCGTGAGATGTAAAGATGACAGTGAAGGTAAAACAGAGAGAAAAAGAGTACAGACATAACCAGAAAGAATCAAAGGTAATGATAAATAGTAGGAATTGTTTAATCGATGTGAAAAAAGGCAAAAAGGGGTATTACAAGGGCTCAAACTGTATTATCAGGCAAGTGGAAAGTACAACAAATGTTGCTAACAAAAGAAAATGTTTAAGATAAAAGTATTTGTTGAAACTACTAACAGTAAAGCAAAAAACAAGCATGTTTAAAGCAAAACAAGTGTGTTTAAGGCAGAATTGGGCATGTTTAGATTAAAAAGGGCACAAGGAAAGTACATTGGGCATAAAAAGGGTTTAAATGAGCAAAACAAATATAATAAGAAAAGAAAATGGCACATTAAACAAAAATAAAGCAAGGCAACTATGTGTTTGGGTAAAGTGCTATGTTTGGGCATAACTACGACTTCGTATTGCATAGAGTGTAATTAAAGTTATTCAAAGTATCTCAGAATGTGTAAAAGTGCTTACAGTGTTTGCTTATTACTGTGCATGTATTTCAAAGTGTTTGTTGTGTGCAAAGTTCAACTAGTTCATGCAATTCAGTCAAAGCATAGTCATTTCAAAGAAAAGTTCTTGTGCTGGGTGTGTCTATTTGCAAAGTGCTGACATTACAGTGTGCTTCTTGTACTGTAAAGAGTTGCCTAGCAAGGTACTGCCATTTTGGGGACATTTCAGTGTGCTGTATGCAGTTATGTGCAAAGTATAATTACTTCAAAAGCTATTGAGTTTTGGGTAACAGATGTTTGATTTATTTGCATTGTAGAGTCGCTTGATATGTTTCTTGTATTGATAAGAGGTGTTTTTTACAAAAGACTACAAGAGTATTACAGTGCTTGTGAGTTACTCAGTTGCACCATAAAGTTCTCAAGTGATTACTTTATAGGTTCATAGGTAGGTACTAGGCTATTGGCCCTGGGGCCTATACAAGCCCAGCCAAAAAGGTACTGTGGCTTTTGCCACCCAAGAAAATTATTTTCCTGTGCCACTGTCAAGCAGAGCCAAAGAGGTGATCCCCAGGGTGAATTTCCTATTTCCCATCCAATCATCAAGATTTTTCTTGAAGAGTGCTAATGAGGAGCTTTGTTTGATATAGATAGGTAGTTTATTCCAGAGTATGGGAAGTCACTGGGACAGGAATCTATCCCTCCGGCATGCTCTGTTTATTGTGGTGACAAGGTTTAGGTCCCTAGAGCGTGTAGCTCGGAGGGATTGGGATTTCTTTAAGTGGAGCATGTCCAACAGCTCTGGGATTGACATAGTTTTGTATGTTAGGCAGAGATCACCTCTGAGTAGGCGATATGCGACAGAGTAAAGCTGGAGTTTTTTGAGACGGTCTGCATAGGGCATCTGTTTGAGGCCGGTAATCCTCTTTGTGAGGTATTTCTGCGGCCTTTCCAGTTGTTGTAGATGTCTTGTGAGGTACATACCAAAAGGGGTGTTGTACTCTATAATGGGTCTAATGAGTGATGAGTAGAGGGGAACAATGACCACGTTTTTTTGGATGAGAAACCTTTTGTGATGAGGTGTGCCACGTAGAAGGATTTCCTGACTACTATGGTGATGTGATTATCAAAGGAGAGACTACTGTCCACCTGTGTCCCAAGGTCTCTTATCACACTTTCAGTGTTAAGTATACTACCACCTATGTTGCAGTTCATGGGTGCAGAGTTTTTACCAAAGGGGATGACAATGCAATTTTTGGCATTGAGCTTGAGGCCATGGCTTTGACACCAGGCATCTGTCTCAGTGAGGCCCTTGTGTAGGATGTCCACATTGTTAGGAGTTTTGATTATGGCTCCTAGTTTGCAGTCATCTGCGAACTTCGTTAGCCAAAGACCTTCTGTGTTAGCCTGTACTTCAGAAAAGTAGATACAAAACAGGAGAGGACCCAGGACTGAACCCTGTGGTACTCCACGTGTCACTGGTCTGAAGTTGGATTTGGAGTCTGCTACTTTCACAGTGTGGGCTCTGTCAGTGAGCCAGTTGGTAACCCATCTTGTGACACAGGGATTTATACCTAGTTTAGTGAGTTTATCTATAATTCCAGAGTGGGGGATGGTGTCAAAAGCCTTGGCAAGATCTAGATAGGCTGTGTGAACCACCTTACCCTTGTCTACAGCTTTGGTGACTGCTTCAAAGAAGTCTATCAGGTTTAGGAGACATGATCTGCCTTTTACAAACCCAAACTGGGTGAGGTCCAGAGTTTGGAGATTACCAATGTCTTTGTTTATAAGTTCCATAATGATATGTTCCATAGCCTTGCAGGCCAGGCTCGTCAGGCTAATGGGGCGGTCGTTCCCGGGGTCCATGGTGGCTCCCCCTTTATGGAGTGGGATAACCGTCACTGTGCACCATTCAGCAGGCACAAAGCCTGAGGTGAGGTTATGATTGAACATGGTACTTAGGTGGGGTGCCAGTTCATTCTGTAGTTCGTGTAGAATGCAGCCTGGGATGTTGTCTGGTCCCATGGATGCTGTGTTCTTGGCTTTGGAGAGTGTGGTTTTTACCTGTGCAGCTGTGATTACAGGAACTTTGCATTCTTCCGGTATAGAGATGGGCTATTTAGGGGGTGAGAGAGGGGTAAAGTTAGCACTGAACCTATCTGCCAGGATGTTGGCAATATCAGTTGGGTCTGTATATTTAGTGCCATTGTGCTGTAACTCAGAGCAGATCTGAGTGTTGCCATTGAGATTCTTGACATAGCTATAGAATGCTTTGTGGTTGTCTTTAGAATCAATGGCGATTTTGTTTTCGTAACTAGCTTTGGAGGATTTTATCAGGGATCGCAGCTTCTTACTGAGGCTGACCAGGGAGCTCCTCCACTCATGGGATTTTACTCTCCTTTGCAACAGTTTCTTCCTTCTGTTGTACAGTTTGTTTATGGCAGGAGACCACCAGATTGGCTTCCTTTTTTTGGAGGATAGTGTCTTGGTTCTGTTTGGGATAGCACGATCCATACACTCAAGTAAGTGCTTATAAAGTGCAATTGTGCAGGATTCAGTAGTCGTAACTGTATTGTCCATCTGCATGGGTGTCATGAAGTTCACCACTTCTGTCTTAAGAAGCATGAAGTTGGCTTTGGAGAAATTTTTTACCATGGTTTCCTTAATGGGGGGTGGGGGCAGGATGTGGATATCTAGGGTAATTAGCTTGGGACAATGAGGCGTTGACTTCTGGTGTGGAACACAGGTCACTCATGTTGGTAATGACTAGATCTAGGATATTGTTGCCCCTGGTGGGGGTGTGGATAAGTTGATCCAGGGCATTGGCATTTATGAATTCCAGAAAGCATTGAGTGAAGAAGTTGGTACATGAGTAGTTTTCCCAGTTAATGGTGGGGTATTTGAAATCGCCCATTATTAGGGTGTTTGGTTGAACCCTAATATTTTCCAGTACATCAAGAAAAGAGGAGTGGGAATCCTGGGGCATGGTGGGTGATCTGTAGCAAGCTACAATTTGGAATGCAGTTTTGCCCAGAGTTAGTTGCACTTGGATAACTTCGGCTGCATTATGCTGAGCAACTAGCCTGGAGGTGTGGATATTCTTAATGAATATGGACACACCTCCGCCTTTGGTGTTCCGGTCCAGGTTACATGGCTGAAAAGTGTGGTATGAGTTATAACCTGGTAGTGCAGGGGTGCTGTCTGGAGCCTTGAACCAGGTCTCAGTCACTGCACAGATATCGATGTTCTCCATTTTAAGGAGTGCCTTGAGTGAGTGCATTTTGAGATTTAGACTTCTAGCATTGAGTAGCATCACCCTCAGTTTTTGCTTGCCTATTCCTGTTATGGTGGTGAATTTGTCATTTAAACCTTGCCTAAAAAAGGCACTATAGGGGCGACAAGAACCTTAGCCAGTATCCGGAATCCCAGGGGTGACAGGTGCAGGCCATCTCTGGCAAAGCATCGTGGTTTGTTGACCATGTCATCCCAGGCAGACAGATACTGGTTCCTTTTAGAATGGCACCAGATGCTTAGCCAATTGTTGAAGTCAATCATTTTGTCCTTGTACTGCGGCATCATTCTGGGTGGTGGCAGAATGCTACTTAGGGCTAGGGTCATACCTGCCTGCGCTACAAGATCTGAGAGCTCTTCCATGTCTCTTTTCATGTAGTCCAGGGAGGTACATCTCAGGTCGTTCACACCAACATGGACAATGACAGAGTCATATTTGTACTTGTTGTGGAGTGACCTGAGTGCGTGGGTTATGTGGCGGATCCTGGCACCCGACAGGCAGCTGACAGTAACCTTCTCCTTGTTTAGCCTGGTGAGTGGGACATCAGTGTGCCTGACTATAGAGTCACCTATGACTAGTGTGTTGGGTACGTTGTTTTGCCTTATTGGCTGTGGTTGAGTGGCACACTGAGTCTGCGAGCTATGTGTCATTTGGGTTGTGTTGGGGGGTGGAGGTTGCTTGCATTTCTGTTTTGGAGGTCTCTGTTGCTTGAGCAGATTATTATTGAGAGCCTCCTTTAATGTTTTTGTGTTTCTATGTGTGGATTTTGGTGGTGTAGTGACTATGTGATGAATGTGGTGTGGTGCAAGTGTTTACCTTCTCCTCTTGACTGTCAAGTTCAGTCTTGTTTGGAGAGAGTTTTACCTCCAGTTTGGCTAGATAAGTGCATCTCTCACAGGTTGTATGGTGTTGGGTGGTAGGAGGAGAGGGTTGTCTGTGTACATGAGGAAATTTCTACATTACCCCAAGATGCCCAGATTCATCAGACAGGAGAGAACACTGGGAGCTGACCCTTGGACATGCCTGAATAAAAAAAAACTATTTTCCTCTAGATAAGTGAGGAAAGTGAGTACAAGAACTGTTTTTCCTCTAAGCAAGTGAGGAAAGTAAGTATTAGCATTTCTACCTTTACCAGTTCCGAGAGTGTAGTGAGTGATGATAAATAACTTTAGCATTTCTGCCTTTACCAGTCAAAAAATCTGTAAAATATTGAGAAACTTGAGAAATAATTTTGCAAAATACAGTAAAGCATCAAACAGTTAGAAAAGTTATTTCGCAAAGTTCAGCAAAGCATCGAAAAGCTCAAGTTATTTTGCAAAGTCCAGTTATTCGTAAGTACTATGAGTTTGTTCATTCACATAATTCCAATAAGCTTAACGAAAGTAAGTAAAAGTTCAGAGCATAAAGGCATTGAGCAAGTACTGTGTATGTCAATTACTTATGCACATGTGTATGTGTGTGTATTCATGCATAGTTGCAAGATCCTTCGCTGGTATGTGTTAATATGACAGACGGATTTCGAAAACCTCAACCACTTGTGTTTTATCAGAATATTGCAGAAAACTGGGGAATAGTTCAGCAAGAGTATGATATTTTCATACAAGCAGCTTAGGCAGATAGATGCACATACCAGGGCATTCATTTTGTGAACCTAGCAGGGTCTGAGGCTATAGAAAGAGAGCATTCATTTGTATATGCACAAGCAGTGTATGAAGGAGAAGGTGCAGACTGCCATATTGTTGTGCAAGCTGAATCAAGGGAGGACCCCAAGTGTTTGAAGAGCAAGTTTAGAAAAATGTGCAACCCTCAGATGAATATTACATTAGAGAGGCATTTGTTTTACACAAGAGATCAGAAATCAGAGGAAATATTTGCAGCTTATATAACTGACTTGAGAAACAATGCAAAATATGTCAGTTTGGTTATTTAAAAGATGAGCTGATAAAAGACAGACTTGTATGTGGTATTAATAGTGCTGCTGTGAGAAAGAATTTGCTTCGTGACAGTGATTAAACATTAAGCAAGGCAATGGAGATTTGTTAGATGAATGAAAGACATATGAGTATGTTTGCAAGTGACAAAGGCATGGTTTCAGTGAGCTCCAGAGCAAGCGTAGACAGTATGCGACACATGACAAACAAGAACAGGCCTAAGCACGTGGCAGCTACAGGGTTTCCAAAGAAGCCACAAGGTTTTCTAGCAAGTTCCAGAAATAGTGCAAGCTTCACCGCAAGCTCAGTGTAGTATAAGCATGAATCAGCAAAACTCAAATCTAGTTTAATTGGTAACTGTTGCAATTGCGGTGCGAATCATGAGTCTAAAACAGCGAAGTGTTTAGCATTTGGTCAGCAATGTCACAAGTGTAAAAAATGGAACCATTTCCAAAAGTTTTGCAAATCAAGTAAGCGTCACACAGTTGTAAAGAAAGGTCACACAAAAAAGCAAGTTGATCAAATAGAGCCAAAACAGTCAGCTTTTTATGTAGATGGTGTATCAGTGCTTGGAGAAACAGTTGCTGCAATAAACTTATTAACAAGGAGTGAAGTGTTTTGTACGGTCCAGCTTAATAAAAAATCCACAGAGCTCAAAGTGGACACTGAGTCAAAGTGTAATGTTATATCAGCAGACACATTTTCAAGAGTGAGAATTAATGAGCAACTCAATGTGACCAGCAGTGTGAGACTTGTTGCTTATGGAGGTGAAGAAATTCAAACTGAAGGTTTAGTGATACTTTCATGTTATTTGGCCGAGAACTGTTAGAACTGTTAGAAGTTGTTATTCTTTGTAGTTCAATGACCAGTGCAATCTTTATTGGGTCTCGAAGATAGTTTAAGAATGAATATGCTTTCTTTTGCTAAAGAAGTTCATCATGTGTGTGCAGTTCCAAGTTCCAATTTTTCTGAAGCCGTTTTCATAAAGTATGCTGATGCTTTCGATGACAAATTGGGCAAACTTCCAGCTGTGTATTCCAGCTGTCAGATCAGCAAGAAGAGTTCCGATAACAATGCAAGATAAAGTTAACGCTCCGTTGGATAAAATGGTGCAGTAAGGTGTGATTTGTCTAGTCACTGAACCAACTGAATGGTGTTGTCCATGTTAGCCGCACATAAGAAAGGCTCAGATGAAATCAGAATATTCATTGATCTAAGAGATTTGAACAAAGCATTAAAAAGACCATATAATCCAAAGGTGCACAGCTAAAGAAGTTGCAGCTCTATTACCGAAAGCCACTATATTTTCTGTTTTGGATGCAAAGGGTTAATTTTGGCTTGATCGCAAATCCTCATTTCTAACTACTTTTGGTACTCTATTTGGCGGATACAGATTCCTAAGGATGCCATTTGGAATAAATTCTGCAAGTAAAGTTTTCCAGCGTGCAATGGAACAAATTTTTTCAGCTTATCTTTGAGCCATAATCGTAGATGATCTATTCGTTGGAGGCAATGGTGAAGCAGAGCATGACACAAACCTCAAGAAAGTTCTAGGCAGAGCACGTGAAGCAAACTTAAAGCTTAATCCTCTGAAGTGTAAACATAGTCTTCCAGAAGTTTCATACGTAGGGCATTTGTTTACAAGTACAGGTTTGAGACCTGACCCGAACAAGCAAGCAGCAATTTTCAAGATGTCAGCACCAATGTACAAGGTTTACAGCATTTTCTGGGCATGGTCAACTATTTAGGAAAATTTATACCAGATTTCACTGAGTTGACAGCACCTTTAAGATAGCTGGCACACATAAGTGTTGTATGGTCCTGGTTGGAACTTCATCATAATGGATTTAATGACCTTAAGCAGAAAATTGCCACCCCACCTACGTTAAGATAGTATGATGAGAATAAACCAGTTGTTCCTTTCTGTGATGCTTCATAATTTGGTCTTGGCACAGTTATTCTCCAAGAGTATAGACCAGCAGCCTATGCATCTAGGACATTAACTCAAACTGAGATGCTGTATGCTCAAATTGAGAAAGAGCTTTTGGTGATTGTATTTGCATGTTCCAAGTTTCATGATTATATTTATGGTCGAGCTATTCAGATTTAAACAGATCATCAACCTCTAGTTACTATTCTAAAAAAGCCTATGCATTCTGCTCCAGTAAGATTACAAGGGATGATGCTCAAATTGCAAAAGTACAATTTCAAAATGATCTATACGAAAGGCAATGATCTACACGAAAGGCAAATTTCTCTGTCTGGCTGATACCTTATCTAGATTGCCTATTAGTACAACAGAACAGCTTGATGCTGAAACTTTTGACTTTGATCTGTTGTTAGTGAGCAATTTTTCCACCACTAGACTTGATGAGTTAAGACAGCACACTAAGAATGATCCAGTTTCACAAAAGCTTAATCCCTACATTAATGTCAGATGGCCGTCAAAGCAATCTGGTGTATCAGCTGAGGTGCAAGCGTATTTTTCTTACAGAGATGAATTGTTGATGGAAGATGGCATTATTTTCAAACGTCCTAAACATGTTGTACGTGCTCCTTTACAACAAGAATATATTCAGATTTTGCACCATGGTCGCCCAGATTTATCATCCACTAAGAGAAGAGCAAGAGAATTAGTATTTTGGCCTTCATTATCAAAAGACATTGGTAGAGTTCTTTCTTCTTGTTCCGTATGCAATAGTACTAAACCGCATTTGCAAAGAGAACTGCTTCAGCTAAGTGCAGTTCCTGAACTATCTTGGTCTACAGTAGCAAGTGATATCTAACAAGTGGAACAACCAACACTACTTGATTTTGGTAGACTTATTCAAATTGGTTTGAGATTGATCTGCTACCAAACTTAACCTCAACTGCTGTTATTACTAAGCTGAAAAATTATTTCTCAGTTCATGGTAGTCCACACAAACCTTTTTCTGATAATGGTACTCAATTTACTAGTCAGTTGTTTCAGAAATTTGCAAGAGAATGGGACTTTGTACATGTCACAAGTAGTCCTGAATATCCTCAGTCAGATAGTCTAGCTGAACGTACAGTGCAGAGTGTAAAGCAATTACTTGAAAAGTCAAAGCGTGACAATACCGATGTATTCTTGAATTTGCTTAATCTCAGAAACATACCCCGTGATGATATTCTTGGCTCACCTGCTCAAAGACTGCTTTCCAGACAAACTAGAACTACGCTACCTATTTCATCAAGTTTGTTGCAGCCTAAACCTAAGAACAATAAAATCATCAAGGCTCAATTGTTTAAGAAGCATAATATCTGTCTTTGTGGACTAAGAGAAAGCACATGACAGGGTGCCTAGAGAGGAGTTGTGGTATTGTATTAGGAAGTCGGGTGTGTCAGAGAAGTATGTAAGAGTGGTACAGGATATGTACGAGGGTAGTGTGACAGTGGTAGGAGTGACGGATGCGTTTAAGGTGGAGGTGAGATTACACCAAGGATCAGCTCTGAGCCCTTTCTTATTTGCAATGGTGATGGACAGGTTGACAGACGAGATCAGACAGGAGTCCCCGTGGACTATGATGTTTGCAGATGACATTATGATCTATAGTGAGAGTAGGGAACAGGTGAAGGAGACCCTGGAGAGGTGGAGATATGCCCTAGAGAGAAGAGGAATGAAGGTCAGCAGAACTAAGACAGAATATATGTGTGTGAATGAGAAGGAGGACAGAGGGATGGTGAGGATGCAGGGAGTAGAGGTGGCAAAGGTGGATGAGTTTAAATACTTGAGATCAACAGTTCAGAGTAATGGTGAGTGTGGAAGAGAGGTGAAGAAGAGAGTACAGGCAGGATGGAGTGGGTGGAGAAGAGTGTCAGGAGTGATTTGTGACAGATGAGTACCAGTAAGAGTGAAAGGGAAGGTCTACAAGAGGGTAGTGAGACCTGCTATGTTATATGGGTTGGAGACAGTGGCACTGACAAAAAGGCAGGAGTCAGAGCTGGACGTGGCAGTGTTAAAGATGTTAAGATTTGCACTAGGTGTGACGAGGGTGGACAGGATTAGGAATAAGTATATTAGAGGGTCAGCTCAGGTTCGAAGGTTTGGAGACAAAGCCAGAGAGGCAAGATTACATTGGCTTTGACATGTGCTGAGGAGGGATGCAGAGTATATTGGGAAAAAGATGCTAAGGATGAAGCTGCCAGGTAACAGGAAAAGAGGAAGGCCTAAGATAAGGTTTATGTATGTGGTGCAAGAGGACATGCAGGTGGTTGGTGTGACAGAGGCAGATGCAGAGGACAGGAAGAAATGGAAACAGATGATCCGCTGTGGCGACCCCTAATGGGAGCAGCTGAAAGAAGAAGAAGAATATCCATAAATCTTGTTACCACAGATCGAGCAGATTACTTTGTCCATTGAGGGAAGGAAAGACGGTATGAATCAAGACGACAAAAGGTTTTGATCGAATAGGACAGATTACAGGTATCTGTGCCGAGCCGAGATCTTATTTGGTAGACTCCAAAGGTGTGGAGTATAGGAGGAATCTCAATCATCCTGTACCAGAATCATCATCACTGCAGTCACAACATTGTATCTGTGATACAAACTCTAAATCAAAGAATGGGTCAGACATTGTTTCTAGACCAAAATATGTTCAAAAGTCTGATTCTGTTCCAGAAAGTGATTCGAACATTCCACAGGCCAACCATTTTGTAGAAACTCTCCCAGTTGCTAAATCTAATTCCCAGTTTTATGTCACACAATATGGATGGGTTTCTAAGCCTAGTGTGAAATATGCAGCGATGTGGACTTGATTGTACATATATGTGTACTTAGTATTGTGAAATGTATGTCTATAGATTACCTGTGATTTCTGCATGCCAAATAATCTCATGACAATTGTATGATCTATTTCTCAAAGGGGAGGATGTAGATCAGAGTGTAACATGTGTGTGCTATATCTTTAAGAAGCATGCGAGACTGTTCGTGCACATATAAATTACAGAGACATGCAATCATTGGTGCCATTTTGTAGAAGCAGCCAGAGAGTAAGCATGCATGATCACAGTAGTTAGTTTGTATATGTTACTTAAGTTATAGTCAGTAAGCCTCTATAGTGATGTTTTTGTATAAAAACAAGCTGTTTGAACAGAACCCCCGAAGACTCGTTTATTCGTGTCCTAACACAAAAGTGACACCTGTGTCTCCAGAGAAATAAACATTTGTTTGAAATGTGAGGACTTAATTTGATTTTATCAAAATCTTAAGCTCTGCCCATTGAAAGTTACAGCGCAAACTTTCAGAACTCCATTATAGGGAATGGATTAATAAGGTTCTATGCAATTTTGATCCTGTGTAACAGCTCAAAAAATCATATCCTTAGTTACAGCCATTTGCTCACCAAATATTAATGACAGCATAGTCTGTAAGGAACTTTTATAGTCTGCCAATGCATTACATTTACAAAACACATTTCCAGTTACCTCTTTCTTCCCCATTACACCTCCAAGATTTGCTATCTATATGATGAAATTTTTTTTGAAGTTTGCTTGGAGTATAAAAGTACTTATGTTAACTCTTGCAAGTAAAGATCCTAAACCTTCTGGACTTTGTTGCATTCTTGGAAGTCATGTATATTTCTGTCCATTGTTCTCTAGTAAATTGCTTTTCAGTATCTCTTCCCAAACTTTTCAAACCTCCTCTGATTCATTCTTATAGTTATCAACAAAATTTTATATGTCTTACTAATTATCTCTTTTTTAACAGCAGCTTCTGTTTTAGCTTCAACTAAAACTCCTGCCAGAGCAGGTCTTTCACTTAAGATCCTCCAACCCTTTTTGTTTGCCTATACTCTGACATCAATCCTGGTAGGGAAGGCTGTCTCTAGCCTGCAGTCCAAACATCTTCTTGGCCTCATCTCACTCTAGTGCAGTTCCTTCTCTAGTTACTTGCTCCCATTACCTTGGTTCCTTTACCAGATTTCTCCAGTAAATTCCAGCCCTCTCTTGCCTATTTTATGTACCCCTACTTGCAATCATCCCTATTGGCAAAATCATCTTTCTCCATTCTCATGTTGGCTCAGTTCTTAGAAAACATTCTGCTACTGTATGAATATAATAATATGTGTGTTTTTTATTCTCCTTAAGTATCTACATCCAAAATCTCACCCTCTTTTTTCCAGTAGCTGTAAAATATCTCTTCAAATCAGGTAATTCTGAACACCTTGTTCTATTGGAAGGATCATCCTATTCTACTAAACTCTTGCCCTCTTCCCCTCCCAAATATATTCATTCAACTCTTTAGTATTTATTGTCCATAACTCCTCTGGTTGATAAAATATGCCTGACCCATATATAAAATTAAAGGGAATAAAAACATTTTCATTACTTGTATATTACTATCCATATCCATGAACAACAGCTTCCAGTTCCCCAGTTTTTGCATTTTCTTTTGTTTAGTCTCCTCCTACATATCCCTAGGTGCCATAACAAAAGCATTTTTAATCCATACTGCTAAAGACTTCATCTTATAGTATATTGCTAAACCAGTTCCTGTGTGGGTACATAATTTACAGCTATAGCCTTTGTTTTATTCTGGTCTACAATTAACTCTATCCTCAGCCCTGGCAAAGTAAACGGGTCTATATAATAAGATTGATGTTTGAAAACATTGAACAACTTATAGTCTACACCATATGGTCGATGTCTTCAAACATCGACCTTATAAAAAGACAAAAAAAAGAAAAAAGTACCTAACAGGTTTAAGCAGGAGGGGGCAAGGCCCCCCCCGCACCCCCCCACCTTAAATATACCAACTCTGAGACTGCACTACATTGCAGTAAACGGAAATCTCCCCTTGTGGAGATTTCCGTTTACACACTCGAGATTCTGAGCATTCGATATATTCATGCCGACAATGTCAGATTCGACATTGTCAGCATTCGAGAATATAATATAGACCCAAGTAAACACCCCCCACCATCTATCCCTCCCAACTCCACCAACATAGCTGAATTCTTCAATAAATATTTCACAGAAACCATACTCTCTCTTACCAAACAACCCTTCCCTACCTCAACTCCCCCTTCACCGTACACCAATCAACCCTGCCCTGCTTTCTCCTTATCAACAGTTCCCACCCTCCTACATAAAAAAAGTCTGACAAAACTCAAACCCAACAAACATGCTGCTGACAACCTCCCTGCTGAATATTTAAAAATAGCTGCTGAAGTCCTAGCATATCCTATCTCCATATTAATGAATTGCTCCATATCGGAATTCCAGGTACCATCACTATGGAAACATATCCCACATAATACCACTTCACAAAGGTAGTCTCTCCACCGACCTCTCCAACTATTGCCTCAATGCCATCCTCTCCCCTCTCTCCAAGATACTAGAAAAATGTATCAATTCCCAAGTCTCTAACTACCTCCTAACCAATTGTCTAATACCCAACATGGTTTCTGGCCACATCACAGCACAAGCACTGCTCTGCTCTCCTTCACTAACACTATCCTTCAGCACAAAAACAATGGCCTCTTCTCCTCTGCTGTATTTCTTGATCTATCTAAGGCCTTTGACATTGTATCTCACGAACTTCTACTCTCTGCTCTCTCCAACCTCTCTTTTTCCAAATCAGCCACAAAATGGTTCCAGAGCTACCTCCATGGCTGCCAGCAATCAGTTGTCTGGGAAAACACCCTCTCCCCTAGTCTTCCAGTAACACTTGGTGTCCCCCAAGGTTCCATCCTCAGCCCCCTACTATTCTCCCTTTTCATCAACAACCTGCACACTGCCTCCAAACAAGCCTCACTCATACAGTACGCTGATGATTCCACCCTCATTTGCTCTACCTCCACCTTACCTGAACTCTAACAGATCACACAAGAATCTTCTCATCTGTAGAAAGCTGGCTATCCAACTCCCAGCTCCTACTTAACCCCAATAAGACCATACACCTCATCTTTCAACCATCCAAATTTACCCCGAACCCCCCTCATTTCAATATACTTGCCAAAGATAATACCTCCATCTCTCCATCAGCTCACACCAAACTACCCAGAGTGGACATTGACAATACCCTCAAATTTGACACCCACATATCCCTTATTGTAAAAAAACTTCACAAAAACTTAGCGGCTTATTTAGAAACAACCAATACTTCACCAAAACTGCTAGAATCTCTATTGCAAACTCCCAACTAATCTCCACCTTACTCTATGCATCTCCCATGCTTACTAATCTTAGACAATCAGACTTAAACAAACTACAGGCATGATACAACAAAACAACTAAATTCGCCACTGGTGCTCCCTACCACAGCCACCACTATGTCTCCCTCAGAGAACTAGACTGGCTCCAGCTCCCACTATTCCTTCTCCTGAATCAACTCTCCTGTGCCCACAAACTTGTAAACCACCCTCCCAAATATATTCATTCAACTCTTTAGTATTTATTGTCCATAATACCTCTGGTTGATAAAATATGCCTGACCCATATATAAAATGAAAGGGACTAAAAACATTTTCACTGCTTGTATCTTACTATCCATATACATGAACAACAGCTTCCAGTTTCCCAGTTTTTGCATTTTCTTTTGTTTAGCCTCTTCCTACATATCCCTAGGTGCCATAACAGAAGCCTTTTTAATCCATACTGCTAAATACTTCATCTTATAGTATATTGCTAAACCAGTTCCTGTGTGGGTACATAATTTACAGCTATAGCCTTTGTTTTATTCTGGTCTACAATTAACTCTATCTTCAGCCCAGGCAAAGTAAACGGGTCTATAGTATAAGATCGATGTTTGAAAACATCGAACAACATATAGTCGACACCATATGGTCGCTGTCTTCAAACATCGACCTTATAAAAAGACAAAAAAAAAAAAGAAAAATGTACCCTAATGGGTTTAAGCAGGGGGGGGCAAGCCGGCTGCACCCCCCACACCCCCCGCTACTTAAATATACCAACTCCAAGACTGCACTATATTGCAGTAAACAGAAATCTCCACTTATGGAGATTTCCGTTTACACACTTGAGATTCTGAGCATTCGATATTTTCGTGCCGACAATGTCAGATTCGACATTGTCAGCATTCGAGAATATAATATAGACCCAAGTAAACACTTCCCACCATCTATCCCTCCCAACTCCACCAACATAGCTGAATCCTTCAATAAACATTTCACAGAAACCATACTCTCTCTTACCAAACAAGACTTCCCTACCTCAACTCCCCCTTCACCATACACCAATCAACCCTGCCCTGCTTTCTCCTTCTCAACAGTTCCCACCCTTTTACATAAAAAAGTCTGACAAAACTCAAACCCACCAAACATGCTGCTGACAACCTCCCTGCTGAATATTTAAAAATAGCTGCTGAAGTCCTAGCATATCCTATCTCCATATTAATTAATTGCTCCATATCGGAATTCCAGGTACCATCACTATGGAAACATATCCCACATAATACCCCTTCACAAAGGTAGTCTCTCCACCAAACTCTCCAATTATTGCCTCATTGCCATCCTCTCCCCTCTCTCCAAGATACTAGAAAAATGTATCAATTCCCAAGTCTCTAACTACCTCCTAATCAATAAACTCCTGTCTAATACCCAACATGGTTTCAGGCCACATCACAGCACAACCACTGCTCTGCTCGCCTTCACTAACACTATCCTTCAGCACAAAAACAATGGCCTCTTCTTCTCCTTTGCTGTATTTCTTGATCTATCCAAGGGCTTTGACATTGTATCTCACAAACTTCTACTCTCTGCTCTCTCCAACCTCTCTTTTTCCAAACCAGCCACAAAATGGTTCCACAGCTACCTCCATGGCTGCCAGCAATCAGTTGTCTGGGAAAACACCCTCTCCCCTCATCTTCCAGTAACACTTGGTGTCCCCCAAGGTTCCATCCTCAGCCCCCTACTATTCTGTCTTTTCACCAGCAACCTGCACACTGCTTTCAAACAAGCCTCACTCATACAGTAGGCTGATGATTTCACCCTCATTTGCTCTGCCTCCACCTTACCTGAACTCCAACAGATCACACAAGAATCTCTCTCATCTGTATAAAGCTGGCTATCCAACTCCCAGCTCCTACTTAACCCCAATAAGACCATAACCTCATCTTTCAACCATCCAAATCTACCCCGAACCCCCCTCATTTCAGTATACTTGCCAAAGATAATACCTCCATCTCCCCATCAGCTCACATCAAACTACCCGGAGTGGACATTGACAATACCCTCAAAATTGACACCCACATATCCCTTACTATAAAAAAGTTCACAAAAAACTTAGCGCCTTATATAGAAACAACCAATACTTCACCAAAACTGCTAGAATCTCTATTGCAAACTCCCAACTAATCTCCAACTTGCTCTATGCATCTCCCATGCTTACTAATCTTAGACAATCAGACTTAAACAAACTACAGGCATGCTACAATAAAACCGCTAAATTCGCCACTGGTGCTCCATACCACAGCCACCACTATGTCTTCCTCAGAGAACTAGACTGGCTCCAGCTCCCACTATTCCTTCACCTGAATCAACTCTCCTTTGCCCACAAACTTGTAAACCACCTTCTCAAAATCCCATCACTGCAATCCTTTCTCCAACCCTACCACTCCTCCAGACCCCTATGCTCCAGCAACAAAAATCTCCTCCAGATCACCAAAGCCAAAAACACTGCAGGGGAATCTCTATTTTCCTGTGCCATCTCCAAACTTTGGAATAACCTGCCCCCCACCATTACTACCCTAACTTCCTCCAGTGATTTCAAGACTGCACTGAAACTGTACCTAAAAAGTCACTGTCACTGTCCTTGCTCAAACCCCGACTTAATACCCCCCACCCACTTTTGCTCACTTCTGTTCACTCTGCTCATCCCCCACTCTGGCGGATCTAATCTTTGTTACCATAAAGGCAATTTAATGAATACACACTAATTTCCTTGCTTAGCGTACTTCAAAACCCATTAATACCATATACTATGTACAATAAGCTGTTTATATTGTTTAAACTGTACATTAAGCTTTTTATATTGTTTAAACTGTGTGTCTGTGTTACTGTTCATACTTTATTGTTTACAGTTTTATGATTATAATCTGTACCTAAGGACTCTCTAAAATATGTCACCAACTTTATTACTGAGTTGTCATTTTACAATATGTGGAGCTTTTCTCCCTGGGCCTCCACTGAAAAAGGACATGTGTCCAGTTTGAATTTCCCGGTAAACAAATGTAAATAAATAAATAAATAAATCTTTATTAATTTTATATCTTGAAAAGACTAAACTGTTCCCCAACACTGAAATGTCCTCTTATGGATTTATCAGGTACAAAATAATATCATCTGTGAATAAAACCTTTTTTTTTTTTTATTACCATACCAATTTTACCCTTGCATTTCTGAGTTCCTTATTTTCCTTGCCATTGAATAACCCTACCACTTTAATTCTTGCTGCTGATTCTTCATAAATTCCCCTAATTAAACTTATTATTCCCGTTCGATTCTCGGCTGGAGCGCCTTCTGTGTGGAGTGTGTATGTCCTCCCCGCGGTCGAGTGGCATTCGAAAGACATGCGTAGAATGGGCGTGCCTTTGTGGAAGGTTGGGCGTCGAGCTGGCACCTCGGCACCCGTAAAAAATCTACTGCCAATCATTAGCGGACCGGAGTTCCGCTGTGGTGACCCCTAACTGGGAAAAGCCAAAAGAAGAACAAACATTGTATCAGGGAATGCATTTGCTTTCATTGCCCTACTCATAAAATCCCAGATTACTTTGCCAAATGTTTCTCTGCAACAAGATCCAGCATTAATTGCAATATTTATATACATTCTGCTTCCTTTTGGATCATTATTGTTCTATCAATGTTGCCGAATGTTTGCCTAACCTTCAAGAGCTACAGTGATCGATCTGTATGAATTTTGGCAATACTTTTACCATTCTTTCAGCTAGTATAGACATAAACACTTTACAATCATAGTTTAAAATTTAAATGGGTCAGTATGAATCTGGGTCTGATGGTTCCTTACCATCCTTAGGTAATAAAGCCATCCCAGCTTTCTTCCACTATACTGGTGCTTCCCTTCTTTTTTAAATACTGTTAAACAAAGTTTTCAAGTTTTTTTTTATCATTTTTTTCACTCCTAACTTCCAAACTTCCACAGGAATACCCTCTGTTCATAGAGACTTTCCTGAAGATTGATTATACATCAAATTTTTACCTTATTCCCTCCTATCTTAACTGTTAACTATTGAACCTCATCTACCTCTAACCTTGGTATAATTAAGTCTTCCATAAATACTTCCACTTGTGCTCTTTCTTAATTTCTACATTTCTCTGCTTTATATAAAGTTTCATACAATTTCCTAAACATCTTTAAATCTACTACAGGATTTCTGGTTATTTTTCTTGTTATTTGGCTCTGTAAGTTTGGCAACAACCCTTTCTATTTTCTGCTGCCTAAGCAATTGTCCTAAACATTTTTGTGCTTTGGAGTTATTATCAAAATATAGTTGCTTAATAGCAATATTTTAAACCCATACATATTATCCAGATTTGCCATTATTTTCCCTTTAACACTCTACATTTGTGCCTGTTCTTGTTCTGTGAGATTACCCTTATTCTGTAATATTTTAACCTTTGTCAGCCTCTCTAAGTAATTCCTACTGCTTCTTAGCTATATCTATTTCTCTTTTATTTCTACCCTGTTTTTAAACTCCATTTTCATATTATCCCAGTTACTAGCTATAACATCTACAGATATTTCTATCTTCCCTAATGACTCTCAAATAATTTCCACTACCCATTCCTTAAATTCCTCCTGTTTAAACAGGTAGGTGGGAAAGTGCCAGTGTCTCATTTTAATTCATTGCCCTACATTTTTATCTTAGTTTTTTTGTATGATTTGTAATAATTATTGGATGTGTGTCAAAGCTTTCAATTAAATGCAAAAGTTCCTGTGAAATATAATTTCTATTTACTCTAGCCTTGTTGTTTACTCTGGAGAACAATATGCAAATTATTTCTGAGTTTCTACTGCTGATTTCACATCTTCCATACCAAATATTTTCATAAATTTCTTCAGAAATCTACCATATTTTGTTATATTTTCCCTTCTAAGTCCCCTGATACATCCTTAGTATTGTAATTCAATTTCCAGTCCCCACCTATAAATAATATTGCCTGTAGAAAGCTGATTATTTCTCCCCACATTATTTTAAGCTCCATAATATCAGTTTTTAGGTGGAATATAAGTACATGCCGGCATAGTCCTCCTCCCTTGCCAATAGACACTTACTACCAGAAATCTACCATTTTTTTTTTGTTTCTCTTCTATCACTATTGGGGCACCTCTAGCAATTAGTATAATTACTCCCCTTTTCGTTTGTCCCTGATATTCTGCTGAATATCCATCTTGCAATCCTTTCCTTGTTAAAATCACATGTTCTTTTCTTTCCGAATGTGTTTCCTGCAGCATTGCTATTTATAATCTGGGTTTCTTAATAGAATTCATTATTCTGTCCTTTTTTGCTTAGAGCTGTAAGGACATTTATATTTCAAGAAAATATGGATATTGTAGCCATTATGATAAACAGTTGTTGTTACCACTTATTATACATGACAGGTTTTTGGAATGTGTGCTTCCAAATTTCATGTTACATGCATACTCTAATGTTTGGCAGGCTGATCTTGTACACAGTTGTTTCTTCTCATCTCCATTTGAACCTATGTCATGATTTTCAATAGTTTTGTTTTAATGAAAACACTCAAAGAAAAAAATGAAATACATTTTCAAGACACCCCATTCCTATTAGCTTGCAACAAACACACAAAATGATGTACATCTACAAAACTGAAGTTTAACCCGCAAGATAGGAACAATTACCCCAAATTGACAGCTGCAGCCACAAGTATAATGTAACCTAAATTAAGGTTACTGATACAGCCCATGTCACCATGTTGTCTGTTCTTTCCTTATATCTATTCCTCACCCAAATGTGAAAAAACAGATTTATTTTCCCTCGGAAAAAATTGCTAGGCCGAAGAAACACAACACAAACGTACAAACCCTACAAAGTGGGGGGCTGTGCCCCCACATCCCTCTAACTAAATATAACAACTCCTAAATTGAACTACAGTGGGGAAAAGGGCAAATCCCTGATGACAGCCAAGCATTTTTTTACCTGGGAAAAAATTGAATTGGCCTGGCCATTCGGCGATTCCTTATTTTGTTGTTTATGTGTCGATGAAGACGTGTTCGCTGAACACGTCTTTCAACAACATAAAATAGACCCATGAAAAACAGCTTGTATGCCTTCAGAAAACATTAACTTTTAGTCCCAAGAAAAAGTACACTGGTTATTTTCAAATAAAACTAAACTGTACACTGCTTTATTACATGCATTAAAGTTTTAAGCCTGCTAGGGAGCTGCCATGTCTTACTACCTTCCCGTACTTTCAAACTTTATTTTTCGCTGAACTGCTTGCTACTGTACCTTTACATTTTGCATTTCCTTCAGCAAGGAGTGCTCAGAACTCTCAAGATTAATTGCTTGCACCTGTAGACAGCTCATCTCCATGGAAAATTCTCTGCAATGAATCTTTATAAATTGAATTCGGAAAAGAATGTACAGATGCAGACTACTTGATTCCCACTGAACATCCGATGATGGAAAAGCTAATATCTTTGTAGAAGGAAGAAACTTTGCATTTTTCATGCCTTTGATAATTTTGTCATGTTTCTTAAAGCCTACTTGCTTACAAAAACATTTGTTTATAGCTTGTCAATGATATTAATCTAGATATTCACACTCATAAAAATAAGAAAAAAATCATAATTCTATATTTAACATAATCAGTACACTTTTACACCCTACCCACACTCCAGTAGCCCAAGATCACAGCTTATTAACATTAAACTTGCTTTTATCAAACCATTCTTCTCTTGTTATACTGTAAAGCTTATATTTCTTACAACTTAAACACTACTTGTTTACTTTAATATCTTTAAAACTTACAAAAGTCAGTGAAAAGACTCCCCCCACATTTAAAATACCCCTGACTACACCCAACACAAAATGTTTTATTATATAATATGCAGTTTATGTTATGAAATGTTTTCTGCAAATATTAATAAGAACAGAATTGTTTTGCTTACAGCTATTATTTTCCCGTTAGTGTACGTCTAAACATTAATAATATAAAGTGGAGTATATGCTTTACAGTCCACTCAAGTTAAATAAAGTCAACAAAAATCCAATATTTTTCTAGCACATTTTTCTTGAAAAGCTATATTTTACAAATGTGATTGATGCTTAATAGTCTTCCATTTATTAACAAACATTTGTGTTTTTGGTCTTCTTCCCGTTCACCCTATCACCTAACACCAGACTGTGGTTCAAGTATAATCTAATTTTCATTCTTTTAGTTAACTCCTTTGCTTTTTTTCTGTCTCTCAAGCATTTTCTGTGGAGTACTGGAAAAAGTTTCCTTGCCAATGTCTCTCTATGAGCTTTATTGTCAGAAGAATTGAAAAGCAAAGTCTTCCCTTCTGCCTTCTGGCTCACTTTTTGTTGGATAAACTTTTTTGTTTCCTCCTTGGATACATGTTGTGTTTTATTTGCATGGCAAGTTATTGAAACACATTTGAATTCATGGAGTGCAGTGATTACTGGCAAAAAGATTAGCTGCTTATGTGCTTTGTTGATATCAGAAATTGCACAACTACTTTGGTATGTACTTTTGAAGGTTGAGTGTTATTATCTTTTCTCAGAAGGCAAACTTCTCAGCCTCTCAGATTTGAAAACTGTAACACCCTTTGCACTGACGCATACATGCACATACACACACACACAAATACAATGATGTGGTGTCTAATAGGTACAGTTTGTATATGGCTGCTGTTTATGTGGTAACTCTAAGGGTGCTAGAGCATGTGCACACATTATTTGCAACTGGTAAAACAATAAGACTGACTGGATTTCTTCTAGCATAATCAACACTTTCTGTGTTCTCAAAATGGATGCCTAGATTCTTTTGGATGTGAATTTTCTGACATTCATTTCTTGAACACATAAACTGGTTATGATAAGAAACATGGTATAATCTTCTCTTTACTGGATGGACATAACTGTTGGGTTATGGGCAGTGCAAACTGCAATGCTAGGGGCGATTTATATTTACTAGCCCTCTTCAGTGAATTGTACTTCCTAGTATCATACTCAGGCTTTTCATTATTCAAGAATATGGCTCTTCTAGAGCAGTGATTTACTTTTGGAAGGGGACTTGTGAAACACTTCCCCAACCTTCTTAAGTACAGCCCTAACTCAGTTCTACTTAAGTCATATGAATCTCTGAACTTTTAACTTCTACAGTTCATGGTACTGCTGCATATGTTTGCCAAGATGTTACTCATTGTTTTTTCTTGCAGAAACTGTCCATTAATGCATCTGATGTTCAGTTGCCTTTTTTGTTTGGAAATTTAATATGAAATGGTCACCATAGCACAATAAAGCTTGAAAAAGTACAGATTAACTCTAAAAATAAAAGCACTCTTTTGGATTCATTAACACCTACACTAAGTGTACATAATTCTGAGTGAACAGACAACACAAGCATAAATCAGACCTTCTTCCTCCTAATTTTAGTTTTTCTATTGATTTTCTTGCAGCCATAAATATTGGGAGGATTCATAAAGATTACTGCAAAGTACAGACTACATGTACACTTGGTGTAATCTTTCTGAGTGACTAGAAAGCACAAAAATTGTGGTAGAGGTGTCCTTGAATACAGATCGTGTACACTTAGTACACATTTAATGTAGGTGTCAATGAATCTAGCCTATTATATCTGATAACTTTCTTAATACTGCATTCTCTTGGGTAGAAAAAAGCGTGTTTGTTAGATATGCTTCCTCATTCTAAAATGAAAAACTAATATTTGACTTACAGAATAAAATCTCATTTGTTTTAGCTTATATTTTGCCTGTGGAAAATAAAGCAATCAATGTTCAGTTTTTCTGTCAAAATGCAATGGAAATCTGTAACTGTTCAATTGTTTTGACAGTGCTTTTTATAAATAGAAGACATTTACCATTACTTAATAGAATAAACAATATCTATTTGTGATAATTTCAACAGCCCATGATAAAAGTGTTACGATCCACTGTAGGGTAAGGGGTTACTGGAGGACAGTCAATGCCTTGGATGCTGATTGAACATTTGGTTTTACCTTGTTCTTCACAATGTACCCAACATGCTGAGCAACCCCCAGTGTCTGTACATACTGTCATTGGCTATTCATTGCTTGAAATGATAATGTTATGTGTTAAATCAGGCTTCCATATCTTACTTCATTGATTGCATAAATCATTACCTTTGGTAGTAGTCCAGTCAAATTGTATTGTTCTTGCTGCAAAATAAAAATGAAAAAATTACCTGTTGAAAGTATAACAGCTCTGTTTACCATAGTACCCTTGATCTTAGTGACCTTTTCTTATTCAAACTCACATTGCTTATGTTTCAAGAAGTTTGTTCTTTTAATGTAAATGTTACCTAAATCCTAATACAGCATGTTTAACTTGCAGATGTGGTACCTGTTTTGTGGAATTTTACATTAAACATATTTAACCTTTGGGCTTTAAAATGAACTAGTTATTTGGCATTATAAAGCTACCCACATTTTTTCTAGCAGTGCTCTGCTTTGAAAGATAATAAAACATAGCAAAGCTCAGGTTTCAGAAAAGTAAACACAATGGTCCATTTCAAAATAATAAATAATTAATGTAACTATAACTTCATAAAAGGAGTATTATAACTGTGTGCAACATTCAGGTCAAGGCAATGTGTTTTAAGCCTCAAAACAAAAATTATATTAGCATGTAAATTTTATACTGACAAAGAGATGCCTTTTTCTCAAAATAAAGTGCCTTTATGTTGAGGTTATTTAGTGTAGATGAACACTGTAATCATATTTTCAAATATGCCTGTAGTCGTACAATAACTGACATGATGGTGTTAGACACACAAATGATGCTTTCGTACTTAAGATTAAATTCATGGCACTTGGAGCAAGTGATTTCTCCTGAGCAAAGTTTATTTACTAGAAGAGTCCTCAAATGAAAAAAAAAAAAAACAAGCTAAACTAAAGGAGTTTTGAAAAAATGCTTAATGATATTAATAATTGTTGGATACTGATATTTTTCATGTGCTTCTTCTGTGATAAAGATGTTTATTTCCCATACATCATACACAATTGAATCACGATGTATTGAACCACTGCAGCATAGCCAGATGCCTCATAGCTGCAAGAATGGTTATAATACAGAATTTATGCACCAAGCATTAGTGTTTAGATAGTAAATTTCTTTGTTATACTAAGTTTGAAGCAAGTCTTCAGTTAATTTAAATGTTATTTTCAGACTGAAATCTGCAAAATGAAGCCCCTGGGTATTCATAAAAGTGTCATTCCAATTCTTTCATATAAAATTCATACTATTATCTATCTATCCAGCTGTCTATTTATCTACCTATCTATATGTCTATCTAACTACTTATCTATTTTTTATTCGGTGGGAAAATTGTTTGAAAACACCCTTACAAACATGATCTGGGTCAGAGGCAAAATAGTACAATTGTGATAATTAGTAGAGTGAATTAAATGATTGCTGAACCATGTGTTGGCTATCAGTACTACTGTATGGTATAGACACCTGAGCAGTGAAGGCAGAGATGATGGAGATGAAGTGGCATTAAATCCAATTGGTGACAGCTGACACAACGCTTTGACCCCAAGTAGAAAATGAGGAAAAAGTGGGCTGATGAGGATTGATGATTTTGATATAAATGAATGTATACAATATGAGATCATATACTTTAGATATTGTCTTGTAAAACTAACATATTGTGACACGAGAAAACATGAAAAGATACATGCAGAAGCAACTAAAAGGTTTTGCAGTATAAGCCACAGGAAATTGCAAATACATCTGCGATAAAAATGTATAAAATGAAAGGCATTATTTCTAGAGTAATTGTAACATTGTGAAACATGAAGGATCAATGCAGGAATATTTCTTAGGGTTTGAGGTGTATTACAGTATTAAACTGGTTATATTGAGAAGTTCTTATTTCTAGAATAAAATCAATTTGTTACAATTTTTCATATTATAAAACTATATTTAATGAAACAATGAAGCAGCTGGAGAGAAACTGAGGTGTGTTAAGAATGATGGGCAAAGACGAGATATACAGGAAGACATCTGAGAGGCAAAGGTAATAGAGAAGAATGTGGGGAAGGGAAGGGTGCTTGAGGAGTTAAGGTAAAGTTTGTGTGAAGCATTTGTATGAAACGCATTTAACAAGGCAAATAGGCAAATTTGGAGAGAGCTTTTATAATGTGCCAAGAGAATGACACAGATAAAATTTTACGTGGGAGGAAGTGTCAGAATACAAGAAAACTAATGAATGTGCAGGCCTGAGATCTTTTGAAGAAAGATGTTAACAGGTGGCATTTGAGAATAGCTTAAGGGCTACAAAAGGATAGAAGTTTATATTAATTGGCTTGTGGAGCGAAATGGCAGACAACATTTTGTCTCTTTCAGTAAACAAAAAACAGTTTAATTGCTTTAGCAAACACAATTCCGAGGTCTATTTTCTCATAGAAGAATGATGTGAATTTTTTTAAAGCAGTATCTAAAGTTTTTTTTTATTTTTGTGGACATAATAGACTGTAAGAGATATAGCTTTGTGCAGTTCTGGCAGGCAGTTTTTGCTTACCACTTTATGAGATCTGGTGTACACAGGCAGATGATTTTATATGCAGATTTCAACTGTAGAAACACTTTAATGTCTGAAATCATTATGAGAGGCAGGGGAAGGGAATAGTTAAGGAAAAATGCAGGTGACAACAGGAAGATGAGGTATGGATGACAGGATACCAAATGAATCTTTTGTCTGTTAATGGGGAGGAATATAGTAACCTCTGGGTAGTGATTTACAGTATGGCACTAGTTACTGAAGACTTCAGCAGAGGTTTGTTGTTTGTAAGCAAGATAAATACAAAAGTTATGTATATTCATCATAATGATAGATATTCATGATCCATGTCCATCTATTTCAAACTAAATAACTGGTCATTGCAGATGTTACTGATTTGGCATTGCAGGCTTTCCTCAATGTTCAGTCTATTCTTCTAACTTCCGTATGGTCCTTGCTTCCCTGCCTCCTCTACATCAAGTTTGCCAGAATAAGTCTTACAAGATACAGCTAACATAGCCCAACTAAGGATGCTATATGTCCTACTATTTTAAAGGTCTCAGGTGTTGTGAAAAAGGCTAGTACTGAGATGGTAGGTGTCAACTAGAAGGTGAAAGAGGGCAGGTCTGTTGAAGTGGACAGGAATAGATTATGAAGCTTTGGGCATGGAAAGGGAAAGTTGGATAGAGCATATAAAAAGAACCCACCACCAGAATGGAAGCACTGATGTCTGAGCCCCCCAAGATGCCCTTAGGATCCAGGACCAGCCCAGGCAAACACCGGAATAGTCCAGGGGTGTAGAAGGATGTCTGGTAGACCCAGCATGGGAGTCAGGCTGGTTCCATGAGGTCCAAGGGGAAAAAAATTTAAAAAAAAACCTTTTGTTCCAAGGCAGTGTGTGCCAATAGTGGCAGGATCAAAACCACTAATGAATGGTACAGAGATTATACTTTGGTCTGATGTTCCTGATGTTGAAACAGGGCCCTGGGAAGTGGAAGACATATATCAAGTAGAAGTGCCAGGTCCTTCTCAAGCTACACTAAGTACTGACAGGAATGAATGGAAACCAAACTCAGTCTGTTTCTGGCTTTTGTTTTTCTCAATGCAGGACATGTTAAGGTTCTGATATTGCTTTATCATTGGAATTTCAAGATGCCTTGTGTATCCTTGCTCTAGTATGTCCACAATATCTTATTGTGAGGAGGAGGACACAATTAAACATCAATAAAGCAAAAACAGGATGGAAACAGGCATTAATCAGGTACCATCCCACAAAGTACAGGATTTGAATCTCACCTGGGGTGTATGGCTAGGCTTAAAAAGGCACCTATGGTAATTAGCCAAGTACTAACCTATGAGCCTCTGAAGTATAATGCAATAAAATGGAAAATTAACACTTTGAATCCAAAAAGGAAAGCATTAATGTCACACTTGTTAAGATATTTGTCAGCATTTGTGTGAGCTGTCTCTGAACAGATAATCTAATGCTACTAGGAATGGATTGTAATGGGTCTATATACAAAGATCGACGATTGAAAACATTGAACACCCGAACTTATAAAAACAACAAAAAAAAAAAGAAAAAAGTACCCTGACGGGTTTAAGCAGTGGGGCAAGTCCCCCAGTACCCCCCACACCCCCTGCTACTTAAATATTCCAACTCTAAGGCTGCACTACATTGCAGGAAATGGAAATCTCCTCTTATGGAGATTTTGGTTTACACGTTCAATGTTGTGCGCTTTCGCTATTCACATGTCGACAATATCAGCTTTGATATTGTCAGCTTTCAAGAATATAATATAGACCCAATTGTAACAACTTTGCCATCATTTGTGTGAGGTGCCTTTTACAAAAAAAAGTAATACTATTAAGGCTGCTATTAAGAAATGCACATTATGAAAAACTCAGTGGATAGTAAATCTATTATATCTGTCACTTTGGAATATTGGAGCATATTTATGGCAGAGCCACAAATACTCAGTAATTTAAATGGCCTTCCAAAATTTGTGCTTAAAGGAAAAAAATCTTAAATATTTACTGATGCCCAAAAAAGTTAAAAAGGAATGGGTTAATATGATTAGTGCATATACATGCAAGAAGGTGTTCTTTGTGTCAGTAAATTAATAAAGGCAACATTTTGTTTATCCTATACTAGATAAAATGTTTTTATGTTTTTTTTTTTTGCAACAGTGGAACTGAGAATGTGATTTATATTATGACATTTGGTAAACAACTATCTTCCTCAATGTGCAGTGCTTACAATCCCTTATACCAAAATGATAATACAGTCAGGGGTCATGAAGTCTGGGTACATAATTCCCTCTCCTTTGACCACCATGTAGCCGCAGCAGTCAGAAAGTCCTTCTGTTTAGCATAATTAATATCTAATGGCACACCATTCAGGTCAGAAGAAATTATTAACTCTCTTTACGCAACTCTGATTAAACCAATTAATGAGTATAACACTTCCTTTCGGAAAGGCCCAAAAGGTTCCTAACTAAGATGATTGTTGGACTAAAGTCCCTGAGCTATCAGGAAAGGCTTTACACACTCTCTCTTTACTCAGCTTATTATAAAACCTTGTGTGGTGATATATGTCTTGCATTTTGACCAATAGGGACCACAGCCTCATTGAACTCCTGTATCTTTGCAAGTCTAATATCTCTACTAATACCAGAATTAGGGATTTAAGTCTCCACCAGTGCATAAATAAAATATGGTGGAGAGAGAAATGTATTACCCACTGCCTACCCCTCCTCTGGAACAACATTTCTCTATAAGTAAAACAAAGTGATACCCTAGCTTCCTTCAAATTAAACCTGGAAGGTTATATGGGTACCCACAGATTTACTCTGGTATTGACCTGCTTTGACCTTTTTGAAAAGGGGAGCTTGAGGGCATAAATGATCTTGTGACTCAACAGTCTTGTATTTCCTATGGTCCTGAAATAGGTTCATAGGTTAGTACTAGGCTAACTGCCCTTGCGAGCCATTTTAAGCCTAGCCAATTATCCCCTGTGAGATTCAAACCTTGTACCTTGTGTTTGTAAGGCAAACACCTTAACCATTAGGCCACCCTCCCAACCAAAAATAGTTTTTAAGTAGTGCATTACAGACCATATACATGGCTGCCATTTAAAATGGTGCAGTGAATGTTTAATTAAGCAGCTGTATAAAAGTGAAGCAAATATAAATATATTTCTAGTGTTATAAAAATTTTACACAAATGAGAATGGTGATATAGATAATCAGTTAATATTAATGGAATCAAGATGGAAAGCTTAGCTTGGGCTACATTATGCTCAAGGACAGAAAAATACTTTACTGCCTCTTAAACCTGGTTGACTTCTTTGAGACAGTCACTAGTGCCATCGATGAGGGCAAGGCTGTCCACACTGCCTATTTGGACTTGGCTAAGGCCTTTGACACAATACCACACTCTGGCATCATCGACAAGCTCAGCAGCCTAAATGTAAATCCATATGTCACAAGATGGGTAGCAAATTGGCTAAAAAACAGAACCCATAAGGTTAAAATTGCTGGAGCCATGTCAGACTCAAAACCCGTCACAAGTGGTGTCCCACAGGGCTCAGTCTTGGGTCCACTCCTATTCGGCATTTATTTTTCAGATGTGAAAGCAAACATGGAAGGATTATGGCTGACAAAGTTTGCAGATGACTGCAAACTCGGGGCCATAGTGGATTCACCTGCTGACACACACATCCTACAGAAAGGTCTCACTGAAACGGACAACTGGTGCCGGAATCATGGCCTCAAACTTAACGCCAAAAATGTATAGTCATCCCCTTTGGGAAAAACAAAGTACCCACAAACTATCACGTAGACGATAACCCACTGAATACAGAAGATGTAATCAGAGACCTGGGGACTCAAGTCGATAGTGACCTCTCCTTTGACAACCATGTTGCCAAAGTGGTCAGAAAGACTTTCTACCTAGCCCATCTCATCATGAAGGATTCTCATCCAGATCAAAGGAGGTCATTGTACCTCTGTATTCCTCCCTCATCAGGCCCATGATCGAATATAATGCTCCATTTGGGATGTATCTCACCCGGCACATGCAGCAACTGGAAAGACCCCAGAAGTACCTCACCAAGAGGATCATAGGTCTAAAACATGTGCCTTATCCAGCTAGATTAAAGAAACTCCAGCTCTATTCAGTAGCATACCGCCTGCTCAGAGGTGATTTGTGCCTAACATACAGGGCCATGTCCAACAAGGAATTGATGGACATGCTCCATCGCAAAAGATCCAAATCCACCAGAACCACACGAGCTAAAGTTTTCGACCTCTGCCCAAATATGAATAGGACATGCTGGAGGATAGATTCATAACACAGAGGTTACCCATACTCTGGAACAAAATCCCAGTTCACGTGAGACAGAGCCCTTCATTGGCACTGTTCAAGAAAAATCTCGATGCATGGATGGGAGATCGCAAGTTTACCCCGGGAGTGACCTCAGTGTCACTACTAGACAGAGGTATAGTTTACTAAATAATGGGGTTCCACATGTGTCACTACTAGAGAGGCGCAACTACATAGTATGGGGTGGCGTAAAGCCACATCACTGTTGGCTAGGCTTGTAAATGCCCCCGGGCAGATAGCCTAGTACACTACTATGAAACTATGAAACTATGAAACAAAGTGACTGGTCAACAGTGCAATCCCACAGCGTTAGGTACTACGACCTCTCCTGTTTGTCATCTACATCTCTAAAGTAAAACTCAATACCAAACGGCAAAGCCTGACTAAGTTCGCAAGTGACCACAAGATAGGAGCAGCTGTTGAATACCAAAATGACTTAGCCATCCTGCAGGAATTTTTATCCCAAACAAACAACTGGTGTCGGAATCATGGGCTGAAACTAAATGCTAGAAAATGCATTATTGCATCCTTTGGGAAGTAAACTACCCATGGGAAGTACCACCTTGACAGTATGCCTCTGAGAGTTTTCAGGATTTGAGAACTTATGTGGACATTGGCCTAACTTACATGTAGTCACTGTCATAAGAAAGTCCTTCCATATTACACAGCTTATTAACAAGGGGACTGTGACTGGGTATAGAGATGTCACTGCCCCCCTTTATTCAGCCCTCAGTAGGCCAGTCATTGAATATAATGCCCCCTTTGGCATGTATCTGTCCAGACACAAGCAACAACTGAAACGCCCACAGAGATGCCTTACAAAAGGATACATAAAACAATATGCCCTACATGGACTGTCTCAAAGCCCTGTCACTATACTGAGTATCCTACACACTGCTAAGAGGTGACCTGTGTCTGGCATACAAGGCATCCTCCAACCTGATCCTGATGAATCTTCTGCATATCAGCAAGTCAGATGGTATAAGAAACACTCAGTCCAGGGATCTAAACCTCTTCTGCAACATCAACAGAATGATTTAGTGGCACAGGTATATCCTGCAGAGGATACCACATAACCCATTTATGTAAAACAAAGTTCATCCCTGTCCACATTCATGTGCAATGTGGATCTATGGATGGGTAATAACAAAATTACCCCACGATTTCCCACTTATTACTAATGGAAAGAGGCAGCTCATAAATGCTTTATTCACATGTACGGGTCTCCTCAAATTATCTATGGTATGATCGCAGGAAATGAATACACAACTGCAAGTTGTCAAAACTTTTTCAGCTGATATAAGAATGTCATTTGGTTTTGTTAAATGTGCAAGAGCAACATTTAACGAAGGCAAACTGCAGCACCAAGAAAACATCAGTTTTGGACAAGAATGTCATATAAAAGAACTTGAGCAAGAGGGATTGTATAAATATTTGGGAAATCATGAAGGATCAAGAATAAAACATGAACAAATGTGAATAAAACTTAGTAAGGAATACTTTAGAAGACAAATTAATCCTGAAAACAGCATTAACATCAAAGAACAAAATACAAGCTATAAACCAATTTGCTTTTCTTGTCCTAATTTACAGTTTTGGAGTGATTGACTGGTCCCAAAAAAAGTGATGGGTATATTAGACAGGAAAACAAGAAGGATGATTCATGCTCACCAAATGATTTATAAAATCAGTGTATACCAAGATTATATATTCCCCATTCTGAAGAAGACTTGAAATTTTGCCAGGATATAGCAAGAAGTTGGCCTTAGAGTAGTCCTTAAATGTTCCAGAGTTAGCTGGGGTTCTCGGCTTTATTTACACTTCAAAACTGACCATGTTGTGATCTGCCCTTATTAGACAGGATATTACAGTAAGATTGTGCAGCACTCTCAAATATTAGTCAGGACCAGATCCAGTATGTGTACTCCTCTGGTCGGAGTATTGACAATCTGGTCCTGGGAGTTTTTGCTTGCAAAGTCCAGGAATCTCAGTGCCTGCACATTTGTAAGTTAATAGTGAGGTAAAAAAAAAATATGGTATTGGTTTGGATGGTGAGCATCTCTAGTAAGTTAAACATATGTGTTATGAGTTTCCTGGGTCATGGAGGGGGACCTTTAGCTTGCAAGGAAGTGGTATGGGATTTTGCTTATGGTGATTTGAATGTGGAGAAGCTCAAATGCATCATCTTGTTTGATTACCCTTTTGGTATATTTATTTTTGATGTAAATCAAGACACCTGCACCTTTAGTCCCTGTCTGTGTATTAGCAGGTCTAAATGTGTAGAAAGCATTATAACCATGCACTGCTGGAGTGCTCCCCATGGTTTTAAACCTGTCCCAGTGACTGCACAGACATTAGCATTCTCTAGGGTGAGTATAGCTTATGGGGTGTGGAGTTTCTTATTTAGACTCCTGGCATTGAGCAGTAACACCTTTAGTGTTTCTTGGTTTTGATTTACTAAGTCAGAAAGACTGTAAGGTTGGCAGTGTCTAACAAAGGCACTGTAGGTGAGGACAGTGTTTTAGTAACATTCAAAAGCTTGGAGGAGAGAAGTGAAGACTGTTGATCATCCCTTTCCATTCTGACAAATAGTGCTCCCTGTTAGAATGACACTAGAAACTAAGCTAATTATTAGTCTGTCATCTTATGTTTGCATTGTGGCATCATCCTTAGAGAAGGCAGGAGCTGCTCAATACTAAGGTCATGTCAGCAGGGGACACATATTCCAAGAGCTCCATCATGTCTATTTTCATATAGTCTAGGGAAGTACATCAAAGGTCATTTACACCCATGTGGACTATGACTGGATATGGTCCAGTAACCTGAGTGTGTTTAATCTAGCGGATCCTGGCCTTTGATAGGCAATTGACTGTGACTTTCACCTTACTCTCCCTGGTGAGAAGGACATCAGCATGTCTCACCATGGAGTCTTCAATGACCAGAATGTTGTGCTGTGTGTTGGCTTGCCTTATGGGCATTGAAGTAGAGGCTGTATGAGATGTTGCTGTATGTGTTGATGTGGGTGTTATGTTTAAACAGTGTATTTGGGGCTGCTGAGGACATTTGTTATGTGTATTTTTTCTAGGAGGTCTTATTTGTCTTGTTCATGCAGTGTGTGATGGGTGTAGCATGTGTGCTGTTGACAATCTAGTTAACATTAGGCATGTTTTTCTTTGAGAGCTTTGCCTCCAAATATTGTATAAGCACATTTCCTCACATACCTTATCAGTTTGTTTGATAATTAGCTGGCTGTCGGTGACTATGAGACAATTTCTACATTGTCTCAACAGGCCCTTATCCACCAAACCTGCAATGGATATAGTGGAAAAGTCCATACCATGACAATGGGCCTATTTGTATTGATTTGATGGTTGCGATAAGAATAGAGTGTGAAGTCAGAGTATCTGACTGACAATTCTGGGAGAAATGCTTGTCACTGCACATACTTATTGCCCTGTGAGCAACTAGGTACGGGTAAAATTTCAAGGATACTTTTACAGGGAAAATGTCAACTCAAACTGCATGTTCCATACAGGGCACTGACAAGTTTTTGAGGGAAACTATAGTAGTAAGCCCTGAAGATTTATGGATGAAGTATTTGGGGAGATACTCCAAAGTTATATTAGACACTAGCTAATTAAGCAGAAAAAAAAAGAATTAGCTTTGTCAAGAATGATGAATAATTAGGATTCAAATAATTGGTTACTACCTGGTTACTAGTAGTGCTAGTCTCACCACAGCTTCATGTTTCTCTCACAAGAAGCAAAATAGTAGCAGTAATCCTAAGATGAGAAGCAGGCCACAGGCTCATTGTTGATCAACGGCCTTGCCCCAGATGATACAGGGATCAGTAGGTTTATTGCAGCCTTTTCCTGATAGATGCCATGAATAGCAACCAGACCTGTCAGAAAGAAGTTCCCACACAGGCACTCACTGCTCAAGCAGAGACAGTTGAGGATCAACGGCCCTCTGTTTTTTCACTCAAGAGGAGCAAAACAATAACTGAAATTCCAAACTATGAAGCAGTTATCAGGGTTTCCAGTGATAAGCAGTCTTCAGGAAATAATGTCTCTGTGCTCCTTCTCTCACCAAGAGCAAAACAGAAACACTAATCCCAGGATGACTACTGAGAAGCAGAATGTGGGCTCTCCCATGATTACTGTTCTTAGACCAGATGTTGCAGATTTTAAAGGTAATGTGAGAAAAATGGGTTAATGTCGTAAATGTTGCAGTGTGCACTAAGCAGTTAGGAAAATATGAAAGAGTGGATAACTTGAGCTTTAGCAGTCTGAGGGCAGTGCCACTAATTTTAAAAAGCAAAAAAAAAACAATATTTAACTTACTAACTAACTAACTAACTAACTAACTAACTAACTAACCTTTCCCTCTAAGCAGTCAATGGCAGAGTCTGTGTTAGTTTTTCCAGTAAAGGAAAGAAAATTAGGGAGAGAAATATAATGGCTTAAATAAACTTTGATACCCCTTTAGGCATAAAACAGAGTAGTTGTCAGATACTTTTCTTCTAGAGGTCAGCGCAATCAGCAAAACTGTTTTCCATGTTAATAACCTCAAGTTACTCAGATGAGCTGGTTTGAATGGAGCAAATATTAGCTTCTCTAGCACAAAATTAAGATCCCAAGAAGGAACCACCAGTTCTCCTGGAGGCTTCTTATGTAGTACCCTTTCAAAAAACATTTTACATGAGAATGCATTGAAAGAGGGGGATCCATGGGCAGACATACTGAAATGGCCAACAAATGAACTTTGTTAGAGGAGTAAGATAGGCCATAGCATAATAACTCACACAAACACTATAAAACCAGAGAAACACTAGCTCTGAATAGATGCTAGTTATTATGTCAACAGCTAGAAAACCTTTTTACTTGGTTATATATTATTTTCTAGTGGCAATCTTTCTTGTCTCCATAGTACCTCTTGCAGAGCCTCAGAAAATAGGTGAGTAAAAGGTATTAAAACTCTATCATGCAGGCAGTCATATTTGTTTGGGGTCAGAATGTATCAAACACCCCTGATTTTTAGTATGTAAAGCCAGTCTGTGAGGAGGTTTGTGGCAACTGTCTCTGGCCAGTTCCAAAAGAAGGGAGAACCTCCATTGCATGGGCCAGATGGGAGTCACCACAATGATCTTTGGAAATAATTTTGAATGTTCAGAAGTACTCTAGAAATCAATGGAAAGGGTGGAAAGCATACAGGAACATTCCTGTCTAAGGCAAAAAAAAAAAAAAGGAATCAGTCTTCCAAGGCCTTCCTGCAAGATGTCCTGGAACAGAATTTTGCCAGTTGATTGTTTAGACAGGAGACAAAAGGTCTACATGAAGAATTCCTCACAGATAAATCAAATCTTGGAAGACCCCTAATTCAGTTTCCATTCATTAGGGTCTGCCTTAGTCCTGCCCAGCTTGTCTGCTAAACAATTTTCATCTAACAAAATGTAAGATGCCTGTAGAGTGAAACTGATATAAAGTTATATCTCATGATAACAAGGCTATCCTGCATATGGGCTAAGACCTTTTTCACCCTGGACTGCTTATGTACCACATCACTGTGGTGTTGTCTGTAACCACTAGATGAGGTTCCAGAGACCAAAGATGAGCTGACACCCTATACAAGAGCTAGCATTCCTTTTATGTTTATGTGTTCTGGTAAGAATTTCTTGTCCCAAAGACCTTGTACTTTGATATCTATTGACAAAGATCCACAAGTGAAGTCTGAGGTGCCTGTTGTGACTGACTCCTTTGGAGCAAGAAGGAAGAATTGGACATCTGGATTTTAAGAGATTGATGTCTCCACCAAATAATTTCCCTTTTCACAAATTCCCAAGGACCGCAATTAGAAGAGATAATGGGTGTTGATGATACCATAGTATCTTTCTCATGTGGGGTCTTGCAAGAGGTATCAGGGGAGTCGTGGAGGTCATGAGATCCAAAATTCTGAGGTATTCCCTTATTGTGACATAAGTCTAAGTGTAAAGCCTTCAGAAGAGATCTAAACATAAACCTATATTTTCCTGCGGAAGAAAATTTCGTTGCATTGATGTCTTCAGCAGGCACCCCAGAAACAACAGCCTTGTGTGGAATTTCAGCCTGGGAAGCAGATCTCTTACACAGGAAACAGATTACTGCACTTTGAAAAAAAACTCTGCAAAGAAAGCATGTTGTCTAACTATGCAAAAATGTGGATATCCTGTAGCCTGCAATAAGCTATAACTTTTAGTTATGTACTTACCATAACTTTAGATGTATGGGATCCATCTCACCTACATTCTCTACAGATGGGTTCGGAGCCGATCCTCGGCTCCGACTCGGCCGCTATACAATAGAACGCAGTCTCTTATTGACTGAGTTACCTCATATCCCAGGATGCACCACTACTGCTTCCCCAGATCTTGTTTGTCCGCACACATGCACACACACATAGACTATTGTTATAACATTCCCAGGTGTTTCAAGAGAGGAAGAAGTTGAATTCGGATCGTCCGGTCTCTTCTGGTCTACGAGGCAGGGGGAAGGAGGGTGGGTTATTAGAATGTGGCGAGATGGATCCCATACATCTAAAGTTATGGTAAGTACATAACTAAAAGATGTAATGTGATCCTATCTCGCCTACATTCTCTACAGATGGGACAGCGTCCCTAGCACCTAATTTCTGGGTGGCTCACTGGAAAACGCTCCTGAGAACCGTGGAACAGAAGGAAGCTCGACCCCTAGATGCCACATCCAATTTGTAGTGAGAAATAAAGGTGTGTAGAGAAGACCACGTAGCAGCCGCACAAATGTCACTAATAGAGATCTTGGAATGAAAGGCTGCCGAAGTGGCCATAGCCCTGGTAGAATGAGCTTTCACTGGAACTATAAGCTCCTTATTTGAAATGAGATAAATATGACTGATACAGTCTCTGATCCACTTGGCAATAGTGACTTTTGTGACGGCTTTGCCTAATTTACTATCCGAAAAGGACACAAACAGTTGATCTGATTTTCGTGCTTGGTGTGTCCTATCCAAATAGAAACGTAATTGTCTGTGCACGTCTAAGCTATGAAAGGTATATTCAGCTCTGTTTGAATACTTAGGGAAAAAGACCGGTAATTCCAGTGATTGTTGCAAACAAAAGTTAGAACAAACCTTTGGTATAAAGGATGGGTTTAGTCTAAGAGATACTCTATCCTTGTGAAATACCAGGTATGGTGGTTTGACACATAGGGCTTGAAGTTCTGAAACTCGCCTGGCTGATGTAATAGCAACTAGAAGAGCAGTCTTCCAAGAAAGAAATTTTAGATCACAGGTTGCTGCCGGCTCAAAGGGAGATGAGGTTAATGCACCTAACACCACGTTAAGGTCCCACGGTGGTGCAGGATGAGACATAGGGGGCCGTAGAAGCCAAGCTCCTTTAATAAAAGCTTTGCACAACTTGTTGCTCATTAAAGGTGGTTCTACGCTCTCGTGAAAATTGGAAATAGCAGCCAATTGAACTTTGATGGTAGACACCGAACAACCTTGGTTGAACAGGGAAGCTAAAAACTTCAGTACCTCTGACACCGAGGCTGTCATAGGGTCTAATCCTCGGAGTTGGGCCCAAATAACAAACCTCTTCCATTTATTGCTATATATCTTTTTAGTAGAAGTCTTGTGGGCCGAGGACAAAATATGCATGACTTCAGGGTCGAAAGAATGGCTCCTAACTATGGTCGGAAGAGGAGTAGCCAAGCTGCTAACTTCAATGAATGGAGGGACTGATGAAGCTGTCCTGACTGATGCATCAGGAGGTCCGGAACTTGGTCCAGGAACCAGGGACCCTCCAATGCATATTTGTGAAGAAAGGGGAACCAGACTTGACGAGGCCAGTATGGGGCGATTAGAATCATTTTGCTTCCCAAGCGAATCGCCTTCTGAATCACCTTGGCGAGAAGGGGAACCGGTGGAAAACCGTATAGTAGACCGGGGGCCAAACTTGGACTAGAGCATCCTTGGGGATCTACCCCGGAACTGGGGTGAGAGAGAAGAACTGCTGACATTTCACGTTGAGGGGAGTTGCGAAGAGATCGCAACAAGGAGCTCCCCATCTCGTGAAAATCTGTGCTACCACTCTGTCATTCAAGGACCACTTGTGAGGGGAGAGAATAGTTCTGCTCAGTCTGTCGGCTATCACGTTGGATCTCCCCGGAATGTGTGTTGCCACTAGGAAACATTTGGTAGCAATCGCCCAATCCCATACCTTCATGGCCTCTCTGCAAAGGGGGTAAGACCTGGTCCCTCCTTGCTTGTTTAAGTACCAGACTACCGACATGTTGTCGGACTGAATGGCAATCGTACCCTGGGGTAGGTGATCGTGCAGTGCTTGCAACTTTAAAAGCACCGCCCTCATTTCCAGGATATTGATGTGGAGAAGACTCTTGGTGCGCAACGTGCCTTGGACCGACCTGTCCAGATAATGTCTCCCCCACCCTGTCTGGGAGGCGTCCGTAGTCAACGTGGCCGAGGGGAATGGGGGAACGAAGGGTCGCCCTAGATTCAGGTTGGAGGAAAGAAGCCACCAACGAAGATCCTGTCTGCACGTCTCTGTGATCAATATGTGGTGACTGAGGGGAAGGTCTTGATAAGACCACTGGACTGATAGGAGCCACTGGAGTATCCTCATATGCAACCTTGCCAAGGGGACCAGAAGAATGGTGGCTGACATGGAACCCAACAGCTGCAGGACCATTCTCGCTGGAGCACGACGTCTGAGGAGTAATGCCCGAACCTGAGACTGCAGCGTTGCTATCCTTTCCGCAGGAAGATAGACTCGCATCTGCCTTGAGTCTATTTCTGCACCAATAAACAGAATACGCTGAGATGGCAGCAATACAGATTTTGTCCAATTGAAGGTGATTCCTAAGGAGTTGCCAAGAGAGATAGTGGCTGCTAGAGTTTTCAAGAGTAGATGCCTGGAGGTGGCCGTTAGGAGCCAGTCGTCTAGGTATGGAAACACCTGGAATCCTAGACTTCTCAGGTGAGCAGTCACCACCACCAAACATTTGGTGAACACCCTGGGGGCTGTGGTGAGACCAAAGGGCAGTGCTTGGAACTGGAAATGACTGTCTCCTAGGCTGAAGCGCAAGTGTCTCCTCGATGCCTGATCTATCAGAATGTGATAATAGGCGTCTGAGATCTATGGAGCACATCCAAACACCTTTCTCCAAAAGCAGGAGAATGGATTGCAAGGTGACCATCCGGAATTTGGACTTTTTCACTAATCGGTTTAACTTGCTGAGATCCAAAATGGGCCTCAAGTCCCCGGTCTTTTTTGGTACCAAAAAGAATCTTGAGTAAGTCCCTGATCCGGCCTGATCTGCGGGGACAGGTTGGATGACTCCTTTTTGAAGCAGCTTCGATATTTCGCTGGCTGCATGATTCCGTTGACTGGGTGGTGGGTCCGGGATTCTTTGGGATGGTGGGAGGGGGTTGAGAGAAGGGAATGGTGTAACCTCCGGCGATGATTCGGAGCACTCATTGGTCCTGAGTGATATTTTCCCAGGCCTTTAGGTGTCTCGAAAAACGACCCCCGACTGGCTCTGGAGCTGCACAGTCGGGTACTCCTTCAGGGATGCTGGAAGGAGGAGGAGCCACGAAAGGACTCGCGGTCTCCAGTGTTGCGGGGGCCTCCGCCGCCTCTGGGACGGCGTCTCCCTGAAAAATTTCCCCCTCCTCTGCCTTTAGAAGGGGAATCGCTCTGCTGCGACGAGTAAGGCTTTTGAGACTTACGGAACCACATTTTCCCTCCTCTTCGAGTCTTGGGATAAGGTCTGAAGGGAGTGGAAAACCAGGCCCCTACGGCAGTTAAAGTCTTACCCTCCTGTTCGCAGCGAGTCAAAGTGTCCTTTACCTTGGGTCCAAACAGTGAGGACCCATCAAAGGGGGCATCGGCAAAGGAAGACTTAAAGGCCTCCGCAAAGTGACACAGGCATAACCAGGCTTGTCTCCGTAGAGCAACACCTGTTCCTGCCGCTCTCCTAGCTCCTTTGGCTGCATAAGAAATGAGCCTCATGGACGAGTTGGATAACGAGGACAGGGTAGCCAACTGGGAGTTAACCGTCTGGGCCACCTGCTCAGGTAAGTTACCGGAGAGGGTATCCAAAAGCTCCTTGACCAGATCCCTCTGCAGTCTCGTGAAATGCATCAAGTAGTTCAGAGACCTTAATGTAAAGGTCGCTGAAGAAAGGGTACACTTCCCGTACCGATCCATGCTCCTAGACTCCTTATTAGGAGGATGGACAGACGTTGAAGCCTCTGCCACATCTTGCTGGGTGGCAGATGCCACCACCATGGCATCTACAGCCACACCTTTCGAAAGAAAGTCCTTATCAGGGGGAGCCGAAAGGAATTTATTGGGGCGAGCTGGCACCGGCTCAACAGAATCCGGGTGTTCCCACGCCCTTCGAGAGATCAAATCCAGAAGCTCATCGAAAGGCGGAGACACCCAGGAGGCGGAGGGCTGAGCCCCGAAGGCCTTGAGGAAAACAGACTCCTCAGCAGAAGGGGGTTTGGACTGCCAGTCGCCTCGTTGCTTAAGGATCTCCAAGATGTCCGCAAAGGATACATCATCCGAGGACGACTTGGGGGACCCTTCCGCATCATCGAGGTCGGTATCCGAGGTGAGAGACTCATCAGGGGAGTCGACGTGCTTCCTCTTACACTGTTTCTTCCTCGGAGGTTCCTCCGAAAGCGTTTCGGAGGGACCTCCAGGAAGAAGGGAACCCCCAATAGGGGTAACCTCAGGCCCAAGGGCTCCGCTGTGGTGAGACAGGGGGATTGCAAAGAAGCCAGTCTCCGTGCCAAGGGAAGGTGGTGGTGAGATGGTAGAAGTGGCCAGAGAGGATTTGGCCAAGGCCCTCCTCATGGCCTCGAAGGCGGGACCCCCAGAGTCCTGGGATGGTTCAACCCCCGAGGCCACAACAGCAGTCGGAACTCCCGCAGCCAACGCACCGAGAGGGAGGCTCGGAACCGAAAGGATCGGTCCCGAAGCGTCCCCCCCGGGGCCGACAGAGGAGGTCCGCGTACCGAACCCCGACCCAAAGGGCGGGGTTGGAGTTAGGGTTGGAACCGACCCGACAACCTCCACCGGCTCCACCAACACTGACTCCAACGGCACCGAAGCTGTTGGAGGAGGAACCGAGATAACAGGATGGGAAATCGGCTCCGAAGCCGACTGGGCTGGAGCCGAGATCAATTTTGCAAAGACGGGAGACTGAAAAAGCCTTTGAAGCACCCTGTCTAAATCTGAATCAGACATCCTCGATGACCGAGAAGAGACCGACCGGGTCCGAGTCGACTTCTCCGCCGGCTCCGAAAGACTGGGGGACCGGCTCCGTATGGGTTCGAGAAGTATCGGCGCCGAGGGAGATTCCACTACCACTGCAATTTCCCTCGGAGCCGATGTGGACTTTGGCACCGAAGGGGAAGAGTCTGAGCGGGCAACCTCCATCGGCTCCGAAGGCAGTGGAGCCGATGGAGATGACTCGCCTCTCGACGCCCGAGCTCTCGACTCGGGAGCCAGAGGAGTCGAGGCTGGAGACATCGAGGCAGACCGTTCCGCCCTCGGCTCCGAAGTCCGTGGAGCCGACGGAGAAGCCTGCTGTGACTTTTTAGCTGCCGGATCCAACGGGCTGGTCGGAGCCGAAGACTTTTTCTTCCTCGAAGGGGAAGAAGAAGACGATAGGGCTTCCTCAAAGGAAGGGGTAATAAGCCCTTTCAAAATTAACTTATTTTTCCTCTCTTGGAGGACGCGAGAGGAAAAAGCGTGGCAAACGCTACAGGATTCTTGGAGGTGCTTCGGGCCCAGACAGTAGACACACAATGAATGGTCGTCCGTAATGGACATTTTATAATTACATTTTGAACATTTCTTAAAACCTGATGGTCTATGTTCCTTCGACATGGCTATCTAACTACAAATGCACTAAACTACAAAAACTACACAAGGACAGCCTAGACTCTAACTAAAACACCTAGGATAGGGCAAGGCCCCTCTAACTTAAACGGGATCACTTAAGTACCACAAAAAATACAATTTTACCACAAAAAAATTTAAATACACAGTCACACAACAATAAGTAGCTGTTAAAACAGCTTTTGGGTAAGTTTTAGCACAAAACTAGACAGAAAAAATCTGACTAAGAGGCACTTAGCTCAGCCAAGTCCGAGACCACGTCTATGCTTCAGAAGCGGCAAACGAGATCTGGGGAAGCAGTAGTGGTGCATCCTGGGATACGAGGTAACTCAGCCAATAAGAGACTGCGTTCTATTGTATAGCGGCCGAGTCGGAGCCGAGGATCGGCTCCGAACCCATCTGTAGAGAATGTAGGTGAGATAGGATCACATTACATCAGGAGACAGTTATTTTCTGAGCACACTTGGAGCACTGGATAGTGCAAAGGGTAAGGCGAAGAATGGGTAATGTGATACAAAGAAAACCTTAAGAAACACCTAAAATCTGGATGAATAGCAATGTGATGATATGCATCTTTTAAATCTAAGGTTATTAAAAATCAAATGAGGAAGAAGGGGTAACGGTGAAACGTGAACGCATTTTGAACTTGGGAACTATAGCAGACTGGTTTAGGAAAGAAATATATGAACTGATCTCCTGGAATTTTCTTTCTTTGGCACCGAAAACATTCTTGAGTAAAATCCTTTCCTTGACTGAGGAGGAAGAACAGTTTATGTTGCCCCTGAAACAGAATATGATGTAACACAAGAGAAAAGAGAAGGGTTTGGTCTGGTGGGTGAGGAAGAATTTCCTCCCACTGCCATTTATATCCTATATGGATCACATTCAGGATCAATTTGACTAAAAAAAAAAAACAAATCTGTTGCCAAAGAGAAAAATGGAGATTCAGATTTTCTGGAAGGGGTAAGGGACAGCCAAAGCAGGGTGGGTGGTGGCCAAGGTTCCCTATATAGTATTCCAACTTGTTTTGAGAAGTTTGTGCTTTCCTTTTGGAACCCCTCTGCCATTGTTTTTTAAATGTCTGCTTACCAGCATCCTGCTTGCTGTTTATCTTGCTTCTTGCCAAAATTAGATGAGGAAGCAGAAAATGCCTTGGTAAATTTAGCGAAGGAGGGATGAAGAATCTGTGTTTCCAGGAATCAGCTTATCACTTTTGTGATGCTATCTGATAACCTCTGCAGCAGAGGATCAAAAAAATAGATCTCTATTCAAAGGAGGATTTAAAATTTCAGTTTTGACCTCTTCTAGGAGATTCTAAGAACGTATCTATTCAAGCCTTCTTAAAATCATACCAGTGGCAACAGCCATGGAGTTAGTATTTACAGAGTCATAAACACATTTCAAACAATGAGTATTGACCTGAGAAAGAGAAAAAAAACTAAACCACACAAAACAAATATTACCTCACAAGAAGAAACTGAAGCCAAAACATTCCTCATACTTTCACAATCAGGATAAACTTTAACATTTGATTCTGACAATTCAGAATTCTAAAAATAAATGTTGCAGAAACACAGCCCTTTCCCCCAAACTTATCAAAAGCTTTACCATCCTTATCAGAATAAATGTTAGAAATAACAAAATGCTTGGCAACATCTGGATTAACTAAAACTATAGTTGCTGGGTCAGTTCTGAGACTACTGTATAAAGACTTGAAAGACTGCGGTACATTGCTCATTCTGTTTTCTAAGGGACAGCAGGTTGGCTGTCAGGGGAAACCACAGGCTGTGATAAACACATCCTCTACTGCTGACAGAACAGGGATGATGGATGAGAGTTCTGCAAATTACAGTTGTATCCAATGATAATATTTTCTAAGGCGCTGAGAAACCTCATTATTTTCCCACTAAAAACAATGGTTCATTCTGGAAATAGTAACATAGAAAGAGAATCCCTCAGAGGGAGGAATCAGATAACATACTCTCCTCAGAATGTGAATCTGAAACCTGTGGAGAAAGCACTGCTTCAGTCCCTTCAGATTCCCCCACAGATTCCACTTTCGTACCTCTTCAGGGAAAGAGGACTCAGTTTTTCTTTTACTAGAAATCAACTTACAAGAAGGGTCAACAGCCTGAAAAAGACCTTGAGTCAAGCCAAATTACTCCTGCCCACAGCAACCAACACAGAATAAGGTAAATGTGTAGTTTTCTTTCTCTTTTTGATAGGAAAGTTAGGGAAGACAGACTCAGTATTGCCAGCAACCGCTTCCTCAGAGATGGTTAGAATATTCTGAATAAACAAGGGCATGGACAACACCAGAGGGATTCAAATGAAAAGATGAGTGGTCTGAGAAACCAGCTTTGGCCACAGAAGAGTTACTCACCTGTGGGTGAGGCAAATTGCCAATCTGCTGTGGTGGTAAAGACTGCTTAACAATAGCTATTTTTTTGTGGCTTGAAGAAGGTCCAACTAAGGGACCAGTACTTTGTTCCACTGTCAAGATGAAAATTGTGCTTGCTTCCAAGTGAAGCTTAGTAGCAATAGTCAATACAACAGGAAAGTAGCAACAAAAGTCACTTTTTCTAACAAAACACAGTAAAAAGCACTCTCAATTAAAAGTACATAAAACTCATAAGACAGTCAAGAAAAAGCCTTCTCCAGGCTTAAAACTGCTTGTTTCTCATAAAAATAAATTTCAGCAAGTGTAAAAGTATTGTGGAACATTTTTCCCTGAAGGGAACTTATCTGCCCAGCAATTGAGCAGAGTTAGCCAACTGTTGATCCTTGAAGCATGTATGCAAACACTTGTCTGTGTGTCAGAAAAGATCAGAAGGGCTTGGGGTATAGACCACAGCTCAGCTCTGACAGACTAATGGTTTGGGTGTGTGGAAGGTACCCTTTAACTTTGGAAGGTGACCAACTGTTATATCCTAGGCAAGATATAAGCTATATACCTTAGGTTACTGCAGCAGTGCTCAATATGAAGAAAATATTAGAAACTGTAGTTATGTTTTGTGTCTTGACAAAGGGAGATATTACTTTTCATAGTAAATCTGAATAATTCCATCAGGACACAAATTAAATGAAGCTTTCAACTCCTTTTTATTTTACTTTACTTATTTTCAGGTAGTTTTAACTGTGTGTTCAAGCAATTATTTCATGTACTGGATGATTAAGTTCCCAAACCATTTCTAATTTTGGGTTACTCATTCTGGAGGACAAATCATGCAGAAGTTAAAAAAACGACTAAAAGGTTTGTACAATCACAATTTCTAACTGAGAAGAGACAAACATTTTGAAGTATAAGATATTGGTTCACAAAATAAATTAATAGGTAGTACCCCAGTTATATTTTATATTTTTATCCTATATTTGTTAAGTAAATCATGGCTGAAGACAGGGCCACAGGTCCAATGTGAATAATTTAAAATAAAAACACAAATTAGCTTCCTCTCTGTAAATGTGAGTAAGTGTACATATTTCCATGTAGTTATTTATGTGGCATACTGGATTCTAACATAATTTATAAAACAACTGATCAATAAGTCACAGAAAGTTGCAAGTGGTCTCCAGTGCATAAAGGTATTTGGGAGTATATATATCATCTGACACTTGATGACATTACAGGAGGTAGAAAACACTATGCAAATCTTGAGAAAGCTGCAGTGCTAGTCTATGATTTCAGATGTGAGATTTATTTACTGCATCTTCATGTATTTATACAACATATTTCTAAAGAAACAGTAAAGTCAAAAGTTATAAAGCTATACTTTTGCAATGAGAGAGGGAACTGTAATGTACAGAACATAAATGCAGTCTCTACACTGTATTATGAACCTATATCCTGTAGCCCCTAGGGAACATAAATTGGGTAAATCTGGTAAACATTATCTAGGTTTGTAAGGGCTCTTATACTGTTAGCCTGTTAATCTCCTATGAATCCATTATTTCCATGCCATTTAGAAATCCTAATATTAACTAAAACGTGTAAGCCAAAATTTGACAACATGTAAGGAGGCTATCATGCTGAGCAATATAGCACATATCCTTCTACAAATTAGCCTGAGTATGCCAAGCTTTAATTTATATCATTTGATTTGAGAATATAAGCATGGACCATAATTTATATGCTATGGGACTTTGAGAATATAGGTATAAATGATAATATTTGCTATACTACAGCATCTTACTACTAAACAACTACTACATAGTACATTAAGAACAGTCATTGTGGCTTTCCAGGCTACTGGAGTAATACTGGCTTATCATTCTGTATAGAACTGTTAGACTGGAAAGCTTCAAAAGCATGATTTGACTCAGGTACTGTATTTTTCATAGCCTACTCATGACTTGTTTTGAAGTCTCACAGAGTCCTTACTTTAAATAGAAATTAGTTTAATCCCTAAGCAAAACTTGTCTTTTATATTTCCCTCATTTTCCCAGTTTTTTACTTATTATTTTTTTATTTCTACCTCAAAAATGTATTGTTTGTATGGCAGTGTTGACTCTTTGGCGCTATAATGACATCTTTAAATCTGACATTATTAGAAATTGTTACCTGTTCAAGTGGGATTCGGTAAGCCACTGAATCTCAAAAGACAGAACACTATTTCAATTATGGTGGCGGAAAAGGAGCAGTGATATCAATTTTTTTTCATATAACTCTTCTTTTGGTTACAAAGAGAAGGCAAAGGTAGGGAGCTGGTGGATCAACTGAGATTAGAGTTTTCAAAAAAAAAAAAAAAAAGTTCATTGCAATATCTCTAAAGCAGGGGATTCACTTTTTATGGGGTTGAATAAGCTTGCCATTGGATATATTTAGTAGGGGGTAGAAGAGGGCACTGGCTTCACCTGCATTATGATATAATGAAAGCCCCCTACCTGCACCAGAACAACAAATGTCATCCATTTGTTGTTGTATTTTTTGTCTTTGTGTACTTTTGGCTACAGTGCTGTAGAATGATTAGGCAAGACACAGTAAACCTGATGAGTCTGCTAGTTTTACATAATTTATTTTTGATTTATCTTAGGAACTGATTATACTATATCATTTGGATATACTATGTCTACCTGAGAGACTCTATATACCAGAGCAATGGAACTGAAACACGTTCTACATGCTCAATTCCATATCATGTGTTAAATACAAATGTTTGAAAAACCTCAAGCAATATATGCCGTTCCACAAATTAGTAATTCTAAGCATAATGGCTTAGAAGGTTAAGCAAAGGCAGTACTTACTTGTAGGTGGTGTTGTGGTTGGAGTTGTTGTAGCTAAATGGAAAATAGAAAAGAAATAGAAAATATAATTGGCTTAATTCACCAGAAATGTGGAAAATTATGTTCCTCTTATATATATGCACTGTACATATTCTCAGTAATATCACTTGTATTTGTTTCTGTCAAACTAAAATTAAATTGTAAATTTCACAGAATATAAATTTGCAGAGTATATGATTCCTGAAATCAATATTTAATGCTCTTTTTTTGAGGTTTGAATGTTAGGAAACTAATAACGTCAATGAAAACACTAATGGCTTATCATACGGAAAAAATGTAAAACAATAGCAGACTATGCTGAAAACCACCCACAGCTAGCTTTTTCTTTTGGAAAATCAATGCAGAGTTGAAATTTCTGAGCCATTCTAAATAATATTAATAATATTAATAATAATAAATTAAAATATATCTGAGAAGAAGAAAGCCATTGATACATTTATAGCTATATCCTATTCAAAGGATTGAGTTCTGTCAAGCATGTGCTCTCTGTTGACTCAAAACTACTATTTTGCCTGCTTTGAAAATTAAGCCTTGTGTATGATCTTTCCTCACTAAAGCTGTTTTTCCAGGCCATCTTTTTTACTGTAAGGTTTTGCAGTAACTGGATTTCTAACATTTAATTATTTTACTTTCCTTTGTGTTATTGGCAACTACAAAATTATACAAAGAACCTCAAGGACGACTTCCATGAGTTCTTCATGCTTCAGTGATGTAAGTGCTGTATTCAACATATATGCTACATGTAGTTGCCCAGGTAGGATTTCACATTTAAGTCATACTTTTGGAGCTGATACCAGAGTCTGCAACCTTGGGGTTTACTTTGTACAAGTACTTTTTAAATAAGATTTGCAGGGGTCTGTGATTTGTTCATTTGTGGAATTTCTCAGTATCATATTCTATTCCTTTTCAGTTCCTTTTCTATATGTACATACCTCTTTTGTGCATCTGTAAATGGTATATTTTTAGTATGATTACAACTCCAAATGCCATCTGACATTGATTTGCAAAATAACTGGCTTATTCACATCATATTATTCTAGTGTTGATGCATCTATTATTAAATTATTGAGCATCTCATCACACATTTCCTGTTCATATCTTTATTTCCAACAAGCATCTTGCTCAGTCAGCTTTCTTGCAGGCATTATCTCAGATATGTTAGGCATAAACACTGATATATATATATATATATATATATATATATATATAAATATATATATGTGTGTGTGTGTGTGTGTGTGTGTATTTTTCAAATATATATATATATATATATATATATATATATATATATATATATATATATATATATATATATATATACACACACATAGAGAGAGATAGATAGATATGGGTCCTTATCAGAAGCTTGAGTTTTCAGAAATTTAAAATTGATATTGATGAGACAATATGATTGAGTTTATTAAAATGTGAAACTTTTGAATGGAGACCACAGTACAGTGCAGATTGAGGAATTTACCCTTTTCCCCACTATAATGTGTTGTCACTATTTGATATAAATCAATTGAACACATTCACCCTGTCCTTTAAAATACTAACAATGGATACTGAATTGTTAAGCCCTGGGGGGACATGCATTTAGATGCAGTTGTCAAATCAGTTCCTTCATTTCTAACTAATTGTCATTGTCACCTCATCATACAGATTTGAAAATGTGATCTATAACAAAAAATGAAGTTTTCTGTAACTCAGACACCCAATGGAATGTTTATACAAGGCACTTGTAGGATTATGTTTTTAATATCATAGAGGTGTTCCCTCATATGATCCTTCAGTTTACAATTCATCTTTGCTACATAAAATGCTGAACAATTGTCATAAGTGGCCACATAAACCGCCTGGGTAGAATTATAATCACATTTACCTGGACAGGGTAAAGTGTGAGGATAGTTCTCCACTACCATATATGGGCCCTCATATACAGACCTACAAAACTTATATCTTCCACATTTAGCCATACAATGGACCTGATTAACATTCACTTTGTCAAGAATTCTTTCTAAATAATTTGTAATGTTGGAGTCCCTGCTATAAACAACCACAGGCTGTCCGCCCATCAAATCCACTATATCATGTGGGTATACTTATTGCAAAGTTGTCTAAACACACAAGCATATTTTGCTATTTCTTGCCTGAAAGGTATAACAAATGGTACCATACAGATAGTTTTTTGCACAATTCCAGTTTTAATATTAACATTATCAGACGTAAAATCAGCAATTGAGTCACACAATAAGGGGCAAACCTGGTTGTTCTACTCTTAACTACTTATTTTTTACAGTGGTAAGTAAATTTTTTGTATAACCTCTATCCGTTAACATATTCCATAAGTGTTGACTCTCTCTCTCTCTCTTAAAATTCTCATCATCACTTATTAACCTAGATAAGCATAAACAAGCCATAAACAAACTATACAATAGAAGGAGGAAGCTACTAAATGATAGAGCAAAATCCCAAAAAGGGAAGGCATCACTGATCAGTATTAGCAAAAAACTACGGGCACTCATAAAATTGTCTAAGGCCAGCTTCGAGAGAAAAATTGCACAGGACACTAAGGATAATCACAAGGCTTTCTTTAGTTATGTTAGGAACCTGGGTGGTAATTCCCAGATATGCTCAGAATTAGTCCAAAATGACAAAAAATATACTGAACCCACAGACATTGCCAACATCCTAACTGACAGGTTCAGCGCAAACTTCTCCCCACCAAAGGGCAAATATCTATCCCAGCAGAGTGCTGCCCCCCTGACATCTCAGATGCTCAGGTAAGAGCCGCCCTCTCCAAAGCAAAAAACACAGCATCAATGGGACCAGATGGTGTCCTGGGCTGCGTCCTACATGAACTCCAAGAAGAGCTAAACCCAAACATAAAACTACTGTTCAATCTCAGCCTTACTACAGGATATGTGCCCAAAGAGTGGCGTACGGCAACAGTGGTCCCTCTCCATAAAGGTGGTGCCTCAACGGATCCTGGAAACTATCGCCCCATAAGCCTGACTAGCTTGGTCTGCAAAGCTATGGAAAGGATCATCATGGACCTCATAAATAAAGATATTGGGGACCTACAGACACTGGATCCTACCCATTTCGGCTTTGTTAAGGGCAGATCCTGCCTCTTAAACCTGGTTGATTTCTTTGAAACAGTCACCAAGGCCATTGACGAGGGGAAGGTGGTCCACACAGCCTACCTGGACCTCACAAAAGCCTTCGATACAATACCCCACTCGGGCATTATAGATAAGCTCACCAGCTTAAATATTATCCCCTATGTCACTAGATGGATTGCAAACTGGCTCAAGGACAGAACCCACATGGTTAGAATTGCTGGAGCCATGTCAGACTCCAAACCAGTTACAAGTGGCATCCCACAAGGCTCAGTCCTGGGACCTCTCGTTTGGTATATATTTCTCGGAGGTACAGGCCAACATGGAAGGACTGTGGCTGACCAAGTTCGCAGATGACTGCAAATTGGGCGCCATATTCGACTCTCCAGCCGACACAAGCATCCTCCAAAAGGGCCTCATAGAAACCGACAACTGGTGCCAGAGCCATGGCCTCAAGCTAAATGCCAAAAAGTGTATAGTCATCCCCTTTGGCAAAAACAAAGTGCCCACAAATTACCACATAGGGGGTAATCCATTAAGTACAGAAGAAGTAATTAGGGACCTGGGGACCCAAGTTGATAGCAATCTCTCATTTGACAACCACGTGGCCATAGTGGTTAGAAAAACATTTTATATAGCCCACCTAATCATGAAGGATTCACATCTAGATCAGGGAGGTCATCGTGCCTCTTTACTCATCCCTCATCAGGCCCATAATTGAGTACAATGCCCTTTTGGGATGTACCTTACCAGACACCTGCAGCAACTGGAAAGACCCCAAAAGTACCTCACCAAGAGGATCAAAGGGCTCAAACAGATGCCATATGCTGCCCGGTTAAAGAAACTCCAGCTCTACTCAGTGACATACCGCCTGTTCAGAGGCGATCTATGCCTGACGTATAAAGCCATGTCCAACCCGGAATTAATGGACATGCTGCACCTCAGAAAATCCAAATCTCATCGAGCCACGCGCTCGAGAGACTTGAACCTCAGCACTGAAATAAATAGGACATGCTGGAGGGACAGATTCATAACCCAGAGGCTCCCTTCACTCTGGAATAAAATCCCAGTCCAGGTTAGGCAGAGTCCCTCATTGACTCTCTTCAAGAGGAATCTTGATGAGTGGATGGGAGATCGTAGGTTTACCCCGGGTATCACTTCTGTGTCACTGTTAGACATAGGCACAGTATACTAACCTCGAAAAAGGGCATAGCAAAATAAATTTAAAATGGGTGGTGAAAGCCAAACACATTCTGGCTAGGCTTATAAATGCCCTAGGGCAGATAGCCTAGTATGAACCTATGAACCTATGAACCTAAGCATACCATATGTCCTTTGACAATTCCCTTCTTTTGATGGAAAGGATGACAGCTGTCAAAGTGTAAATAGGAGTTCAAAAATGTCTTTTTTCCTATAAATATTGGATGTGAATCTATTAAAATTTCTATATTTTGCCAGAGTGACATCCAAATAATTAATTTCATCACAGTCATAACAGAACATAAATCTTAAAAAGCTAGTGGTCTTCTCTAAATATTCAACAAATAATTTTAATTCTTCGACAGTGCCTTTCCAAAGAATAAGGTCACCATCCATGAATCTAAAGTATGTATGTATCAATGGACAGAACTCGGAAATAAAAACATAACATTTTTCCGATTGTGCCAGAACTCCATTGGCATAAATGGGGGCACACGCTTCCCCCATTGCCACACCTGATGTTTGATGGAAGTATTCTCCTTTAAAATATAAATAATTATTAGTAAGGACTATTTCCAGCAGTTTCAATAACAAAAATCTTGTTGCTTGTTGAACTATTTTGCTGAGTCAAAAAGTGTATAAACAAGTACTGTCTTTCAGAGTGAGGGATTGCAGTGAATAAATTGATAGTAACAAATAGCAGGGACTTAACATAATCAAAAGCCCTCATGTTTTCTAACAGGTGCCACGAATCCTTTAAAATATAACAATGGTTTTCAAAACATTTTCTACAAAAACTGCCTATATATTTCCCTAAAAGCTCAGTCTTTGATCCCTTTCCATCAACTATAGGTCTAAATGTGGGATCAAATTGATTCTTGTGTATTTTGGGTATCCCAAATAACGTAGGAACCTAGTGTTTGGGTACCATTAAATAATCTAAAGCTTCATCATCAATGGCCCCTTGAACCATTAAGTCACTTAATAACATATCTATCTTATTGTAAGCAATTTTAATCTCATTTTTGGATACCCTCCTGTGGGTAGATTTGTCTGAAATCAAATCTGACATATATAGGGAATAATCAAAACTATTCATAAAAAACATTCTACCATCCTTGTCTGGTTTCATTATTCTTAAACTTCTGTCTAATTTAATAAAGTCTAAGAATTGTCTTTCATCCTCTGACAAATTATCAAAAAAAATGATTTTGTTCAAATGCCTGAATTTTTCATATATTTTTTTTCAAAAAATGAGACAAAGGGGTTGACAGGGGGTAAAATTGTACTTTTCATTTTCACTCTATAATTTTGAGTGACATCCCCATGTTAGAAAAAAATAACCTTAAATTACCTGTCTGGTATATATTTTCAATAGCATTAAAATCTTTGCTATGTCCACTCCAAAATTAGGAATTAATTGAAAACCTCTTTTAAGAAAAGAAATAGCATCTCCAGTTAAGGTAAAGTCAGACAAATTTAATATTTTAAAGTCATTGCTTGCTAAATTATTAAATTGTCCATGAAGACCATCCAAACAGTGGGCAACAAAACTCACTGAGTCACTATGAATAACATCTAAGGTCTACTTCCCTTCCCTTGGCCATGTAGGTGACGACTGGGGGTATAGTTCTTGTTCAAATTTGAGGATGAATCCTACTTCCTGGCATTCCTGTCTGATCTTCTCAGTTGTGGTTCTTCTAAAAGAAAACACCATCCATGGAATAGCCCTCAGCTCGATTAGAACCAGTGTAAAGTTCCTCCAGATTGTCCAACATATTAGGTTCAATGCCCCTGTCAGACATGATGATAGACTAGGGGTAGTCTTTAATGTTTTCATATTCACACTTATCCCTACACAGTTTTTTCACTTCCATTCGTTAGCCTTTTTAATTATATTATCCACCTTTCGAAATATACTATTATATTTGGCCTTAACAGTATTAAAAGCAAGGTCTGAACAAATCATATTATTAAGTTCTTGAAGTTCTACATTCAACACATTAGTTTCCCTTTCATTGTCTTTCTTTTAAAGCTCAACAATTTTTAACCCGGTGGCATCAAACAATTCAAGCAACTCTTTATGTAAAGTATAATTCCCAATTAAACCAACAGGAAATTTCAAAATCAAAGACCTTTAGGAACCCTCTTTATATGTAAACATTCCACAAAATAAGAATTGTCTTGCTGGAGGTTCATCAATTTATTTAATTTGCGTTCAAAATCTGTAAGCTGCATTTTTTAACTTTTTATAAGTAACATTAGGAGCCAAATTAAACGAAAAATGCAGAGTCAACAGCCAACTACCACAGTTACATTTATTGTCTCTAGATATCTGGGTACTTACACTTGACAAACTATTACTGGCATCAGGATGTAAGGAAATCTCAGCAAGGCTTGATGGAAATCCAGGCAAGCCAGCCTGTTCATAATTGCTTTGAGAAGAAGTAAATATTGCCCCATGGGAGGCTGGTACAAACTTCATTATTTGTTGAAGTAGTACTGTAAGATCACTGGCTGGCAGAACCATTAAAAGCGGCCATATTGTTGGAAAACTGCCACACAGCAAACCACAACAACACAACAGCTGTAAACTGGTAACCAACTCAAAAACTCCAGTTAGGATGCTCAGAACAACAGCCACTTTGCAGTGTTACAATAGAATCAAATGGCTCCTCTGTTAAAAATATGTACTTTATTCAAAATCACAAAATAATAAAATAAAACTGAGTGATTTTGTCCATTACACATGAGATTTTATCAGAGTTTGAAACAATGTAGCTCCAAGTTCCTTTTAAAACCTTGTTAAACAATCAGATTTCATCTGGTAAAAAATAACACCACTTACTGGATAAAGCCCAAACAACGAACTGAACCACTGTAAAATGCAAGTCAAATTAATAAAAAATCCACTGAAAAACAGTTCAGACCTAACAAAGATACAAAAAATATTTTTAAAATCAACTAAAATCATTTTACCATCAAGATGATATATAGTAATCTACCAATAAAAATGTAGGGATTCTTAATCAAAACAGAAAAACTATATAGAAGCCAGTGCCATCATAGAAACATTTGTAAGAAAGGTTTGTAAAAAATGCAAGCTAATAAAACTAGCCACTATTTGATATTAATCAACTTAACACATTCACCCTGTCCTTTAAAAGGGTTCCTATTACATGAGCAAATGCTAGAAATAGTGAACGCTCATTTGTTGAACCCAAATACACAAAACCACAAAATATCGAAGGACAGTTCTCTGGACTTTGCTGTTTTCTTCACTGTGGTGTGATCTCAGAGTTGGTATATTTAAGGTGGGGGCACATCAGGGGGTGTGGGGGTGAAGCCCCCCACTTTATGTTGCCTGTACATTCTTTTTTTTTGTATCAGTGGATTTTTTCCCTGGGAAAAAATTTGCTGATCCATTCCTTCAAAATTTTCTGGTTTCGTGCATTTGGGTTTGATAATAGATTGTTCGCTATTTTTAACTTTTGATCATATAATATGAACCCCTTTAAAATACTAACAATGGATAACAATGGACAGGGGCACTGAACTTAATATGTTGGACAATCTGGAGGAACTTAACCATATTTCTAGTCGACCTGAGGGCTATTCCACTGATGGCGTTTTTTTTTTAAGAAGGGCAACTATGAAGATTGGACAGGATTGCCAAAGGGGGGGGGGGAGTTCATTCTTGAATTTGAGAAAGAGCAATATCCCCAGTCATCACCCATATGGCCTAGGAAAAGGTAGGAGACCTTAGATGCTGTTCGTAGTGACTAAGATGGGACAGGATTGCCAAAATGGGGGGTTCATTCTCGAATTTGAGAAAGAGCAATACACCCAGACATCGCCCACATAACCTAGGGAAGGTCAGGAGACCTTAGATGCTGTTCATAGTGACTAAGTGAGTTCTGCTGTCCACCATTTGGATGATCTTGATGGACAATTTAGCTTCCTTCCAGTTCTACCTCTAATTCTAACACCTTAGTCAATACCCATATTTCACGGCTAGGAGACTCTGTTATCTATCCACTACAGTTTTCCCTTTACACCTCTACTCTTATTCTATACTTAAGCTGCTTACTCCTCCTGCTTTTCTTACTTAGCCTGTTATACAGTTTCCCATCTCTGTCTCTTCTCCTGCTACTATACTCCCTACTATGTCTAATCTTTGTTCATCATTATACCACCTATTTCACACCTAGATTTTTTGCTTCGTGCAATAGTTCAAATCTGATTTATTTGGCAACTTGCGAACAATGTCAAGCCTTTTATGTAGGCTTGACATCTCGAAGACTTAGAGACAGGATTTATAATCATATTTATGATATAAAAAAGAACAATCAATTGAACGCACTAGCAAAGCATATTTCTGTACATAAGGGACATACATTTATATTCAGGGTGCTACAATTAGTTAAGGCTATTGAAAGAGGAGGGAATCCTGTAAATAGACTGGAAACTGTAGAGCTCCAATGGATCCTCAGAATGCAAGCCCACCAGCATCCAGGTTTGAATCAATACATGAGTATTAAACCAATACTTGATTCACGCCCCATAAAATAGAGTTATGGCGTTTATATTTATTTTAGTTGATTCATATAGTGGTAATGAGATTAATATTGTGTGTACATATATTTATATATCTTTATATATTTATAATAAGTTAATTTTCATTTAACATTGAATATAAATTGATGTATTTATTTAATATATAAATATTTATTGCAATGATTATTTAAGAACTGATACATAGGCATTCTACACGTAATTATGTTGTTCATATAGTATATATGTTCTCTTTGAACACTATAAGCTAGATGTTCTTATAGGGGTATGTCGTTTGTTAAATGAAGTCTTTTAACAGAAATGAGAGCTATTTTTGAATGATTGAATTAATTATGTTGTTTTAATTGTTTTATTGTTAAATTGTTTAATTAGTTATCTCATGATTAATTTTAGCAAATACTATTTAAGGTGAGAGCTTTTTGATATGTTTAGAGATCTGAAGAAGCGTACTTAGTTTGTACGTGAAAGCGCTTATCCACATTTTTTCCACTGGATTAAAGTCTTATTGAATTATCGTGGTGGTCCTATCTTGTATTTTTTCTGAATGTTCATCATTATGTAATGCCTCAATTTAAAACTAAAAAAGATGTGTTCAGTCTATGTAAATATGTTAAATCTTAAGGTTCAATGCTGTGTTACTAGTCAATGTTAAGTTTGGTACTATCTATGTAAATCTGAATGCTTCTGTATACACCTTATATTTTGCTTAAAATTTAACTGTGGAGCTTTTCTCCCCGGGCCTCCGTTGAAAATGGACATGCATCCAGTGGAACTATCCCGGTCAACAAATGTAAAATAAATAAATAAAAATAAAATAAAATACTCCATTTGTTTGTCTTTCCTTAAATACATGTGCTATTTCTGTTCTTAAAACAGGTTTTCAATTCATTCATAATTTTAGAGTAGACATAGCAAAGATTTTAATTCAAATGAAATTATATACTAGACAGTTAAATTTAAGGTTATTTTTTCTAATATAGAGGATAACACTCAAAATTATAGACTGAAAAGGAAAAGTACATTTGTACCCGCTGCTAACCCCCTTGTCTTGGCTTTTGAAAGAATATGTGAAAACAAATTCAGGTATTTGATCAAAGCCAGGGAGAAGTTTATTGACAGGTTGCTAGGGATGAAAGAAAATGTTTAGACTTTATTAATAAATTAGACAGTCGTCTCTAAGAATAATGAAACAAGACAGGGGTGGTAGAGTAGTTGTTATGAACAGTTTTGATTATTCCCTAAAGATGTTCGATTTGCTTTCATATGAATCTACCTTCAGGAGGGTAACCAGAAATTAGATTAATCTTCCAATATTAATAAAATTACAGTAAGATAGATATGTTAAGTGACATAATGGTTCATGGGCCATTGACGGTGATTCTCTGCATTCCCTCACTTTGAACATCAGTACTTGTTTATACACTTTTAGACTCAGCAAAATAATTTATCAAGCAACAATTATTGAAACTTTGCTGGAAATAGTCCTTACTAGATTTCTGGCACAGTGGGAAAAATGTTATGTTTTTATTTCCTAGTTCTGTCCTTTCATACATACATACTTTTGACTCTTGGGTGAAGAGTCAAAAGTACGTATGTATCAAAAGACAGAAAGGCACTACTGAATAACTAAAATTATTTGTTGAATATTAAGAGACGACCGCTTTTTTTTTTTTTTTTTTTTTTTTTTTTTTTTTTTTTTAAGATTTACATTCCATTATGACCGTGATGAAATTATTTGGATGTGACTCTGGCAAAACATAGATGTTTTAATAGATTCACATCCAATATTTATAGAAAAAGACATTTTTGAACTCCTATTTACACTTTGACAGCTGCCATCCTTTTCATCAAGAGAAGGGAATTGTTAAAGGATAAATGATGTACTTGTCGAGGTTAATAAGTGATGATGAAAATTATGAGAAAGAGATTCAACACTTATGGAATATGTTGAGGGATAGTGGTTATCTTCCTTAAATAAATGTGCTATTTCTGTACTTAAAACAGGTTTTCAATTCATTCATAATTTTAGAGTAGACATAGCAAAGATTTTAATTCAAATGAAATTATATACTAGACAGTTAAATTTAAGGTTATTTTTTCTAATATAGAGGATATCACTCAAAATTATAGACTGAAAAGGAAAAGTACATTTGTAACCCCTGCTAACACCCTTGTCTTGGCTTTTGAAAGAATATGTGAAAACAAATTCAGGTATTTGATCAAAGCCAGGGAGAAGTTTATTGATAAGTTGCTAGGGATGAAAGAAAATGTTTAGACTTTATTAATAAATTAGACAGTCATCTCTAAGAATAATGAAACAAGACAGGGGTGGTAGAGTAGTTGTTATGAACAGTTTTGATTATTCCCTAAAGATGTTCGATTTGCTTTCATATGAATCTACCTTCAGGAGGGTAACCAGAAATTAGATTAATCTTCCAATATTAATAAAATTACAGTAAGATAGATATGTTAAGTGACATAATGGTTCATGGGCCATTGATGGTGATACAATAGATTATTTAATGGTACCCAAACCCTGGGTTCCTACTTTGTTCAGGATACCCAAAATACACAAGAATCAATTTGATCCCCTGTTTAGACCTGTAGTCAATGGGAGGGGATCAAAGACTGCGCCTTTAGGGAAATATACAGACAGCTTATGTAAGAAATGCTTTGAAAACCATTGTTATATTTTAAGGGATTCTTGGCACCTTTTAGAAAACATGACGGCTGTTGAGCATGTAGAGTCCCTGTTATTTGTTAACATTGATGTAGTTATTTTATTCTCTGCATTCCCTCACTTTGAACGTCAGTACATGTTTATACACTTTTAGACTCAGCAAAATAATTTATCAAGCAACAATTATTGAAACTTTGCTGGAAATAGTCCTTACTAGATTTCTGGCACAGTGGGAAAAATGTTATGTTTTTATTTCCTAGTTCTGTCCTTTCATACATACATACTTTTGACTCTTGGGTGAAGAGTCAAAAGTATGTATGTATCAAAGGACAGAAAGGCACTACTGAATAACTAAAAATATTTGTTGAATATTAAGAGGCGACCGCCTTTTTTTTTTTTTTTAAGATTTACATTCCATTATGACTGTGATGAAATTATTTGGATGTGACTCTGGCAAAACATAGATGTTTTAATAGATTCACATCCAATATTTATACAAAAAGACATTTTTGAACTCCTATTTACACTTTGACAGCTGGCATCCTTTTCATCAAGAGAAGCGAATTGTTAAAGGACAAATTATGTACTTGTCGAGGTTAATAAGTGATGATGAAAATTATAAGAAAGAGATTCAACACTTATGGAATATGTTGAGGGATAGTGGTTATCCAGTCAATGTACTAACCACTGTAAAGGAAGAAGTGGTTAAGGGTAAAACAACCAGGTTTGCCCCTTATTGTGTGACTCAATTCTTGATTCTACATCTGATAACGTTGGTATTAAAACTGGAGTTTTTCAAAAAACTAGCAGTATGGTACCATTTGTTATACCTTTCAGGCAAGAAATAGCAAAATATGCATGTGTGTTTAGGCAACTTTGGAATGAAGTATATCCAAATAATATGGCGGATTTGATGGCTGGACAGCCTATGGTTGTTTATAGCAGGAGCTCCAACATTATAAATGTTTTAGAAAGACGTCTTGACAAAGTGAATATTAATCGGGTGCAGTATATAGCTAAATGTGGAAGATATAAGTTTTGTAGGTTTGTATATGAGGGCCCATATATGGTAGTGGAGAACTATCCTCGCACTTTACCCTGTCCAGGTAAATGTGACTGTAATTCTACTCAGGTGGTTTATGTTGCCACCTATGACAAGTGTTCGGCATTTTATTTAGGAAAGACGAATTGTAAGCTGAAGGATCATATGATGGAACATCTCTATGATATTAAAAAACAGAATCCTGCAGATGCCTTGTATAAGCATTCCATTGGGTGTTCGAATTATAGAAAATTTAGATGTTTTTGTTGCAGATTATGTTTTCAGATTCATAAGAGGGGGTGACGATGACAATATGTTAGTAATGAGGGAAGTGAATTGGCAACTGTGATTAAATGCATGTCACTGCCGCAGGGCTTAATGATTTAATATCAATTGTTAGTATTTTAAAGGACAGGGTGAATATGTTAAGTTGATTTATACTAAATAGTGGCCAGTTTTATTAGCTTGGAGTTTTTCCAAAAAAAATTTTCTATGATGTCAGTCGCTTATATTTATTTGTTCTGTTTTAATTAAGAATCCATACGTTTTTTGATGCATTATTATATATCATCTGATTTTAGTTGATTTTAAAAATATTTTTTGTATCTATTTTTAGGTCTGAAGTGTTTTTCAGTGGCTTTCATTACTATGACTTTAAGGTTCTTAATTTTAAATTGTATCCATTCCTTGTTTGGGCTTTATCAAGTAGGTGGTGTTATTTTTTACTAGATAAAATCTGATTGGTTAATGAGGTTTTAAAAGGAACTTGGAGCTACATTGTTTCAAACTCTGATGAAGTCCCATTTGTAATGTACAAAAGTGTTCAGTTTTATTTTATTTTGTGTTTTTGAATAAAGTACATGTTTAAGCAGTGGAGCAGTTTGATTCTATTGTAACACCACATTCTGGCTGTCATTCTTAGCGTCCTAGCTAGAGTTTTTGAGTTGGTTATAACTATGTCTTTATTGACCACAGTAACTACACAGTTGTCCTGTTCTGCTAGCCCTAGTTTTCATTGTAATGATACTTTAGATTTTTCATTCTCTCCAGCTGCTGTAAAATTTCAGATCTGGTATGACAAGCTCCATCATTATCAACACCAGGAATCACTCCATCAGGCATTAGGCAGCTCAGCATATGAAACCTTCCAAGACTAAAAGACCTTACTCTTTTACCCATAATACTATAGGAGTCTTTTGACTCACTGTAAAGCTTTCACATAAGAGAAATAGATCCAGGTTACTGTTTACAAGTGTGGTGAAATTTCTCCAAGTGTAACAGTTCACGTATGCTGTGCTGACGTGGCCATACGAAGGCTGAAACATGCATGTCCACATCTAATGCCTATGGTTTCACTTTATTGGCCTGCATTTGTCCATTACAGACTTAAAAAAGAAAAAAAAGTCATGAGCATTCGGAACTGCCATATAGCTGAAACACCTGATGTTCTTAAGGGTCATTTGCATATATCCCATGTACCTCTAATACAGGAGGCTTTAAGGAATCACACAGTGTAAACTCAAGCTAGGCTAGATTTTTCTTGTAGTTTTTTCTTACAGCTCGGATTTTAGCCATGATTGAATTATAAGCAACAGGCTTATACTCAACACCTTTAAAACTGTAACAATGATGATTCATGCTATTTTGAGAAACTCTTCCTTTTGGTTCTGACTCCTGATATTCAGTATCATTGCAACAAACTGAATTTTGTGCTCAGGGTGCATACTCTTGGTATGATTTTTGACAGTTGGCTGACTCTTAGTGACCATATTTCAGCTACAGTCAAGTTATCCTATTCCAGTCTTCAGAATATCTCTTTGATCAGTCGTCTTATTTCTTCGAATGACTTTCTTACTCTGGTCCATGTTCCGGTATCTTCTCTCTTGAGCTACTGTAATTCTATACTTGTTGGCCTTCCACTGCATGTTTTCTGCACTGCATGTTTACAAACTGTTCAAAATTCTGCTGGATGTTTACTCTCTGGTGTCCCAAAACATTATTATATTATTTCAGTGTTCCATGGTCTACACTGGCTCCCTTGTAGAATACCATGTACAAGATCCTTATTGTAGTAGACCTTTCATTCCATAATTGTGGTCAGCCTTACCTGAAAGAGCTTTTACCCACTTACTATCCTTCTAATTTAATTAATTTCAGTTTGCAAAATCTTCTCATTATAGCAACATATAATTTGGACTCCTCTGGTTGTTGTTCACTCACCTATCAAGGCCCTGTCTGGTGGAACCATCTTCCTGGCGGCTTTGGGTAATACCAACATATAATAATACTCAGACCTTAAGAGTGCTCTTCAAACATATTTGTCTGATGTTGCTTGTTTATGATTATGCATGTTTTTGGTTAATGCTTTTGATTTATATTTACTGTTGATATATACAGGGCCTGGGCTCAGACACTTAAATAAACCCAAACTTGAACTATACAGGGGTTTGTAGATGAGCCCCATTTTCGCAATGAACTATACTTATGCTTTTTCAAAACCAGACACTGGTGAAAGTGAATATATTATTCCATACTGCAGATACATTTCTTCTTGTCCTGTAAATATTTCTCCTGTTCTGAGTAACCTGTTACATATGAATGGTAGAGAAACAAGATAGAGACACTGGATGTGCGTAGTAACCTCCTTGCAGGACAGACATTCAAACTGCTGTGAGATTCAAATTAATAAAGTAAATGTACCAGATGATACACAGCATCTTTTGACTAGGTCAATAAAATTAAAGCTACATGTATATAGGAATTAGAATTATTTTTCTGTGAAAATGAATAATAAACTAATTACTTAAAATTTGTTCAGAGATGGTTAATTGCTTGGGGAAAGATGAATGACAGCTGTACTACATCATCAATTAATTATTGATAAGTAGAAACTAGGTATCTAACTGGTTGTCTGACAGAACCCATGTGTTAGTGTATCATGTGTCACTTATATAAGCAAAAATTACCAGTGGTGTACCACAGGGCTCAGTTTTGGGCCCTCTCCTATTTGGCATATATTTCTTAAACCTTCAGGCCAGCACTCCTGACCTATGGTTAACTAAGTTTGCAGATTCATAGATTAGTACTAGGCTAACTATCCTCAAGGGGCCATTTTAAGCCTAGCCAATTACTACATGCAAAAATCAAACTCTGCACCTTGTGTTTCTAAGGTAAGCACCTTAACCATTACACCAACCTCCCACCCCTTTCTGACTCTAACAATTGATTCGTAATTGCTCCAACATGGGTTAGACCATGTTAATAATTGGTGCAAGAACAATTGCCTCAAATCAAATGTAACAAAATGTAGCAAAATTAATTTGGTAAATAAAACAGCTTCACTTACTATATAGATAATGCAGCCCTCCAGTCAGACACTGTCATAAGGGATCTAGGCACTCTTGTTGATAATGTCTTATAATCTTATCATCTTGCCTCCACAGTAGTTTAGAAACCCTTTTATCTGACCCATTTAATCTCCAAAGGCGTCTCCACTAGATCCAAAGAAGTCTTAATTCCCCTTTACTCATATTTATCTGACTCATTATTGAATATTATGCTCCTTTGGCATGTATTTATCAAAGCATAGCACACAACTTCATATACCACAATGATTCATAATTAAGAAGATCAATGGCCTCAAAATCAAGTTATCAGGAGTGACTGGCAGCTCTTTCTCTGTACTCAGTCACTTACAGACTCTTCCACAGAGATCTATGTCTAGCCTTTCATGCCCTGAAAAATCTAACCCTATTTGACGTCTTATTTATTTGCAGAACTAAGTCTACCTCAAATACTTGGTTAAATGAACTAAACCTTCATCAACAGATAAATAAGACATGTTGGCCTGGAAAATTCATATCCAAACATATCCCCTCACCTTTGGAACAAACTTTCACTACATGTCAAGCAGAGTAGCACCCATGCCACCTGCAAGGTAAACTGTGATAATTGGATGGGCAGGCTCAAATTCTCCCTGGTCTACTTTGTTTTGCCCTCCTTGAGGCTAGAGGGAAATTTTGAATAGGGTTTTTAGCATGACTTGAAATGGTTTGCAGACTGGCTGTCTAGTACTTACCTATGAACCTATGAACATGGAAAGATATTTTTATACACAGTAGTCATTTTCAGGATGGAAGAAAGTATGTGTATACAATTACTGCACTGTGCTATTCAGTGGGTAACACTATCTCTATTAAAAATATAAATTTTAGTTCTGGAGATTGTAATATTAATGTACATCTGCATAGTGTAACACTGCCTTTTTGCCAAAAGGCTCACTTCATGGCTGACAATTGTGCATGGGCCAGTTCACTTACCTGGACAAAAAAACAAATGAATACATAGAAATATAAACAAATAAGTAAATAATACATAGAAACATAAACAAACAAGTAAATAAAGAAGCTATAAATATTGTTCTTAAGGAACTTCAGGTAGGAAAAGCACAGGGCACTGATGGTGGACTTCCTAAGGTGGTCTTCCTAGAACTATGAAATATTTGCAGGTATGGCTGTGGATTCCATGGTAGGACCATTTATCTGGCTGTTCAGCACTAGTAAGGTTTCATCGGACCAGTTGATTAAAATAGCTTTATGTTATATTTATGTTATATTAAGAAAGCACAAGAACTGACCTACAGAACTGCAATCTATGTTCCTCACCTCAGTAGCAGGGGAAGTGATAGAGCATATAGATGGCTGTTTTCCAAAGGTAATAAAAGAAAACCAAAAGGACCAGTCAAGGTTTGGGGCAAGAAATTGTGTTAGACATTCATAATCCAATTGTATGAATGGGCTGTGTTGTACTTAATGAAGGAATGCAGGTGGATACAGAATATTTCAAAATCATAAAAGCCTTTGAAACACAACTACAACAACCAGCCTGGGATGTGCCAAGAGGTCATGTCAGTTTCTCCTAATCTATTTGTAAAACAGGGTTATGATGGAGATTGTCAAATGGAACCAGATAGATACAACAGTCTAGACATTAGAAACATGTCTGACTCAGTCATATGCAGCAGACGTGTAAAAGAGTTGAAGGGGATTACATTGGGGAGGCTAATAAAATGTGTAAAATCATGAACCAATGCCAGTCAACAAAGATCAGTAGCTGGATGGTATCTGAAAACAGAATGAGGTGATGAAAGAGGATCCCATAGATTTTTGGTCCTTCGCTCAATGTTACTCAGTTTCTTCATGTCAGTATCATAACAGGCACTGAAATATGACCAGCATTTTTACAGATAAGAAAAAAGATATGTGTCACAGTGGAGGTTGGAGATTACACCACAAAAAAGTATAAAGAGACTAGCAGATCAAACTGAAAAACTGCTATTGTAGTTTAATGCAGAAAAATAGAAGGATGTTTTCTTGGGGTCCAAAAAACCCAAGGGGGAACATTAGTTGGGTGTGGTCATATTTAGTAGTACAGAAGCCTGAAAAAATGATCCCTATAAAAAAAAAAACTGAAGCAACTACCTGCATACAAGAACACTGATAGTGCAACCGTGTACAAATCAATAAAAGCTACTGCAAGTCCTACTTTTATCAGCAGACTGTGAACAGTGTAGGTCTAATATAATCTTCTCTCTATGATACAACTATCAGTTCTTCTGCTGTGCACACTACTGGACCCCTTACCCCCCTTTTTCTTCCCATTTATTATAACAAATATATACACTTTTCCAAAGTTTTGCATTTATTTTATATTCTTATATTTTATGTATCTTATATATCGCATTTATTTTATATTCTTATATTTTATTCTCCTGTTTATTGTAACAAATATATACACTTTTCCAAAGCTTTGTATTTATTGTATATTCTACCTCCATGGTGCTCTACTAAATCTGCTTTTGTGTTCACATAGATAAACAGACACCTTTAGGTACTGACCTTGGACAGCTGGTTGATTGTTTTTCTCATCTCTCAGCTTTCTCCAAGTCCTGGTTCTTAGCCTCCCCCCTTCTCTTGGTCTCCTAACATAATCTTATTGTATGAAATAAATGTTCACGGCCGGACTGCAGAAACACCGTAAATGAATACTTTATTACTACTTTAAACGCTTGTGCAATAAAAATACGCTTTTCGTCCTGTTTCAATACAGGACTTCTTCAGAAACTCATCAATCTAAAAAATTCTAAGTCTGACATTTATATACAATTTGAAAAAAGCGCGCCAAATCACCAAAATACTTTACTTTTAAAGATATATGCATCGTGCAATGAGAAAACTCAGAAGCAATCGTTTTCGCATGGGCAGCATCACACATCACTATAATATAAACAAATAGTTGATTAAATAAGAGGGTATAAGCCAGCAAAATTTACATATTAACCAGCTTTTCATATCCCTACTATCTAAAAATATAATAAATACATTTATGAATATGAACAGTTAAAATGCACTAAAATAATTAAATGAATATACGCAAAACAAACATACAGGAAAGAAACCCGAAAGGGAACCCCAATGAAACCTACGTATATATATATACAGATTTATTATATATACACATACTCATTTTTTATTATTATTTATTATTATTATATATTATTTATTATTATTTTCTATATCTTATATATATTATATACTGTAATAACTTGTGTTTTGTGATTTGTAAACCACTATTGAACTTTATAAGTCCCTATAATTTGCTGTTATACGTATGTATGTATACATATGTAGAAATTACTTGAATGTATACCACAACATAATGTGTATCCCAAAAAAATGAAATAAGCAATAACCACATATACAACTAAAAGCTACCATGTATTAATTTGCTAAAAATTGCAATTTTATAAAATCTTTAAAATATGTGTTTATAAAACATTTTTATATATATATTTTTATTATATTTTATATTTATTTTATAAATGTATATATATATATGTATTTAAAATATGATCATTATGAATTGATATCTTCGAAAAAAACCTCAAGAATGAATTGCCTTAACAAATCTAAATCATCTAAAAAATTCTCTCTCTGAAGGAACTTTCAGAAAACATAATTCATATGAAAAATTTATCTTTCCAGACTTTTTAACTTCAACAAACACATTATTGAGCATTTGTCATTTAAGCCTGGATAAACGAAGGCATTTAATCTTAATTGCCAGATCAGCTCCATTTTCTCTAATATTAAAGTCAATGGCCCTCCTCTATCATCTTGTGAGGTCTGCTGTATTATTTTGAATTTAAATTTATGTTGTGGGTGCATTATAATGTGCATTGCCAGAGCATTGTCCTCTCTTTTCTTTGATATACTTCTTAGGTGTTCAGATATTTTATCTCTCAATCTTCTATCTGTTTTACCTATATAGAAGGATGGACATGCTTGGCATTTTGCAACATAAACCACACCTCTGCTATTACAGTTAAAACTGCCCTTTAACCAAACAGGGAAAGAGTTTATTACTATGTTAGTACCTTCTTCTATTATGTAACAATAGGGACAACTCCCACATTGTTTCATACCTATACTTCTATTGTTACATTTTCTTTTCCTTTGAAAAATTTCTTTATAACTGATACCTTTCCTCCAAATCATTTTGGGCATAAAGTTAAAGACAGTTTTAACTTCCATTTCATCTTTTAATAATGACCAATTTTTTAAAATAATTTCTTTTATGCCCTCATGGTTAGATGAATAATTCATAATACACGCTGACTCAAATTCATTTTGAGTTTGTGTGAAAACAAGCTGATCTGAATTCAAATCACTTATGTTGAGCTCATTACTACTGGTATTTACATTAATATTTAGTATTGGTTTATAAATACCATCCATTCTTTTCAGTGTGACTTCTTGGATTAAATCTTCTATCATTTGTATAGGATATGCTCTACTTAAAAACATTTCTTTTAAAACCATACATTCTTTTTGAAATTTCTCATCAACTGATATCATTCTTGCAGCCCTTACTAATTGACCTTTTAGGACTGAACGTTTCTGATGTAAGGGGTGCGCACTGGAGAAATGTAGAAATTTATTTGAGTAAGTAGGTTTTCTGTATAAGACAGCTTCATAGCGTCTTTCTACATTATTTTTTACTACCTCAACATCCAGAAAAACCATAGAAATGTCGTGGAACACATGGGACAATTTTAAAAATTGAGTTGTATTATTCATCATGTCAACCAAATTTACAACTTCACTTGATGTCCCTTCTATGATCATAAAGATGTCGTCAATAAATCTGCCATAAAATTTTACAACATCTTTAAACAATCCATTTTTAAAAATGTATGTGGTTTCCCAATGCGCCAATACCATGTTGGCATAACTCGAACCACATGGTGAACCCATTGCCACCCCTTCTTTTTGTCTATAAAATTGTTTCTTGAATGATATAAAGTTGTAAGATAATATGATGTCCAACATCTCTTGAACCAAAGTTATCTCAGCTTGGGGTGCATTTAATTTACCCATTCTAGCTACTACCCATTCAATCCCTGTTTGTTGAGGAATGCATGTGTACAAATCCTTTATATCCATTGTTATAAAATTATTCTGTTGGGAAAAAGAGAATTTGTTTAAATTTGCTAAAAATGCCCAAGAATCCTTTAAGATCCATGGTTCTTGCATTACATATTTCTTCAAAATTGAATCCACAAATTTTGCGCATGCATAAGTGGATGAATTTCTACCATCCACTATAGGTCTGAATGGTGGGTTATTTAAGCTCTTATGTATTTTAGGTACCCCGAACATGTATGGTATTCTAGGAGCTAAAATTGTTAAATAATTATAAGTATTTAGGTCTATTCTTGCTTCTATAAATAATTCGTTGAGAAAACTCTTTATGAACTGGTTAGCTTTATTATATTCATTTAGTGATGCTTTAACATAAGCATCACCTTCCAATATATTAATGATACGATTTTCATAGTCCGGTAGATCCATGAATACCAAACCTCCACCCTTATCAGGATTCATAATCCTGATATTGGCGGACGCCAGACATTCGAGATCTTCCCTTTCTTCCTGGACTAAATTATTGTGACAATTGGGTTTGTTCTTACTTAACTGCCTTAGATCTAATTCGCAAACCCTTTCGAAAGTATATAGAGCGTTTTGTAAAGGAGGATTATAAGTACTAGATACTCTGAACACAGAATTATGTGGTGCCTGGTTACCTAATATCATTTTCAAATTCAATTTTCTGACAAATATTTTCAAATCACAGATAGTTTCAGCTAAGTCCATTTTAGATGTAGGAACAAAAGTTAAGCCCTTAGACAGGGTATCTGCCATATGCTTTGAGACCTGGAAAGAAGAATAATTATATATGGTAAAATCTCCTTTACGATTTTTTACCATTATGGGGACCATATACTCATTTGTCCCATTGGTCATGTCCTTTGACCCATTGGTCATCTCCTGTTGTTCCGATTCTTCTTCTTGTTCCATTGTTTCTTCTGTTTGGATCTCTGAAAACCCTGATTATTGTTCGAATTGACCAAATTACTTGAAAGCGCTATTTCTGAATTATTTCGTTCTTTTAATCTTTCACTTCGTCTTACTTGGTCGCTGATCATTTCATCATTATTTATTTGTTGCTGACAAGAGTCAGAAAATTCATCTTGGTTACCAACCATTGCCACATTGTGTCTAGTGTTTATCTCCTGATTATTAAATCTGGTCTGATTTGGCAACATCTCCGATCTTGTTTGTGATATAGGTGGTGGAGGATATGCTCTACCTTCTTTATATTGTATCATATCTCTGTCCAGTTTTTTGATTTTTATATATCTCATCTTCTCTATATGTCAAGCAGAGTAGCACCCATGCCACCTGCAAGGTAAACTGTGATAATTGGATGGGCAGGCTCAAATTCTCCCTGGTCTACTTTGTTTTGCCCTCCTTGAGGCTAGAGGGAAATTTTGAATAGGGTTTTTAGCATGACTTGAAATGGTTTGCAGACTGGCTGTCTAGTACTTACCTATGAACCTATGAACATGGAAAGATATTTTTATACACAGTAGTCATTTTCAGGATGGAAGAAAGTATGTGTATACAATTACTGCACTGTGCTATTCAGTGGGTAACACTATCTCTATTAAAAATATAAATTTTAGTTCTGGAGATTGTAATATTAATGTACATCTGCATAGTGTAACACTGCCTTTTTGCCAAAAGGCTCACTTCATGGCTGACAATTGTGCATGGGCCAGTTCACTTACCTGGACAAAAAAAAAACAAATGAATACATAGAAATATAAACAAATAAGTAAATAATACATAGAAACATAAACAAACAAGTAAATAAAGAAGCTATAAATATTGTTCTTAAGGAACTTCAGGTAGGAAAAGCACAGGGCACTGATGGTGGACTTCCTAAGGTGGTCTTCCTAGAACTATGAAATATTTGCAGGTATGGCTGTGGATTCCATGGTAGGACCATTTATCTGGCTGTTCAGCACTAGTAAGGTTTCATCGGACCAGTTGATTAAAATAGCTTTATGTTATATTTATGTTATATTAAGAAAGCACAAGAACTGACCTACAGAACTGCAATCTATGTTCCTCACCTCAGTAGCAGGGGAAGTGATAGAGCATATAGATGGCTGTTTTCCAAAGGTAATAAAAGAAACCAAAAGGACCAGTCAAGGTTTGGGGCAAGAAATTGTGTTAGACATTCATAATCCAATTGTATGAATGGGCTGTGTTGTACTTAATGAAGGAATGCAGGTGGATACAGAATATTTCAAAATCATAAAAGCCTTTGAAACACAACTACAACAACCAGCCTGGGATGTGCCAAGAGGTCATGTCAGTTTCTCCTAATCTATTTGTAAAACAGGGTTATGATGGAGATTGTCAAATGGAACCAGGTAGATACAACAGTCTAGACATTAGAAACATGTCTGACTCAGTCATATGCAGCAGACGTGTAAAAGAGTTGAAGGGGATTACATTGGGGAGGCTAATAAAATGTGTAAAATCATGAACCAATGCCAGTCAACAAAGATCAGTAGCTGGATGGTATCTGAAAACAGAATGAGGTGATGAAAGAGGATCCCATAGATTTTTGGTCCTTCGCTCAATGTTACTCAGTTTCTTCATGTCAGTATCATAACAGGCACTGAAATATGACCAGCATTTTTACAGATAAGAAAAAAGATATGTGTCACAGTGGAGGTTGGAGATTACACCACAAAAAAGTATAAAGAGACTAGCAGATCAAACTGAAAAACTGCTATTGTAGTTTAATGCAGAAAAATAGAAGGATGTTTTCTTGGGGTCCAAAAAACCCAAGGGGGAACATTAGTTGGGTGTGGTCATATTTAGTAGTACAGAAGCCTGAAAAAATGATCCCTATAAAAAAAAAAACTGAAGCAACTACCTGCATACAAGAACACTGATAGTGCAACCGTGTACAAATCAATAAAAGCTACTGCAAGTCCTACTTTTATCAGCAGACTGTGAACAGTGTAGGTCTAATATAATCTTCTCTCTATGATACAACTATCAGTTCTTCTGCTGTGCACACTACTGGACCCCTTACCCCCCTTTTTCTTCCCATTTATTATAACAAATATATACACTTTTCCAAAGTTTTGCATTTATTTTATATTCTTATATTTTATGTATCTTATATATCGCATTTATTTTATATTCTTATATTTTATTCTCCTGTTTATTGTAACAAATATATACACTTTTCCAAAGCTTTGTATTTATTGTATATTCTACCTCCATGGTGCTCTACTAAATCTGCTTTTGTGTTCACATAGATAAACAGACACCTTTAGGTACTGACCTTGGACAGCTGGTTGATTGTTTTTCTCATCTCTCAGCTTTCTCCAAGTCCTGGTTCTTAGCCTCCCCCCTTCTCTTGGTCTCCTAACATAATCTTATTGTAAGCTTCCCAGCCCTGTCAATCCTGTTTATTCCCTCCCTCTTCCTCTTGAGAGATTACTTATTCCTCCCCTGAGCTTCAGCACCATTTTTAAATACTAAAAACCTGTGCCTGACTACACTCTGTTTCTCTATGTCCTACGGGAGTACCTCAGTAGTGCACAACTGTAAGTACCATTTCTGATGTAGAAGATTCAATGGCATGTGATTCTGTTTAACTTATTTTAAGAGGCTCTGTACTGGTGAGTTAGTACTTCTGTTATGCAACTTGCTGTGTTTAACCCCACCTGTGCAACTTCTATGCTGTCTCGGTCATTTCCTATTTAGTGTGCAGTTGTAGGTTTAATTACTTTAAGGAAGTAATGACCTTTTTCTGTTAAACCTGTTGCATTTTACTGTTTACAATTTGGAAACGCACTGTTTCAGCTTGACTTAGTCTGGTTAAATAGCTTACTAGAAAACACTGTTGTTACTGCTTTTAAATTGGAACTGAGTGCTCTCATCTGTGTTCAGCCACCATGTTGTTCAATCCATCGGTGTGCTGTTTCAACCTGCATTAGTTAGATTTTACTTCTTAGCTTATTTGAACACCTATTCTTTACTGCATTGTAGGGAAACTGACTTTACTGTAATTTTATGTACTGCCACCATGTTGCTCAGTTTTGTTGACATGCATTACTATATTGCAACTAATAGCTGGAAAAAAATACTGGCAATGAATTACTCTATATTCTGTGAAATTAAGGTGGTGAAAGACTAAATTTCATATTACTGAACAGGGTGACTTTCTTATTAATTATCACTGCTTGTTGCTTAACTAAATTATTTGATTAAGTACTGCTTAGCTAAACTACTTAAATTGTGGTATTGTCTTGTCTGTCTCTTATTCTCACTTTTTTACTTCACATACCTGCTTTTCTGGCTTCATACTAACATCTCTCTTTCTCTCTTTCCTAACAGTCCCTTAACCACATTCAAAAACAAAACAAAAAAAAAAAACGAAGCAACTGCCTGCATACAAGAATGCGAATAGTGGAACCCTGTACAAATCAGTAAAAGCTACTGCAAGTCCTACTTTTATCAGCAGACTGTGAGCAATGTAGGTCTAATATAATCCTCTCTATGATACAACTATCAGTTCTTTTGCTGTGCACACTACTGGATCCCTTACCTCCCTTTTTCCTCCCATTTATTGTAACAAATATAAACATTTGTCCAAAGCTTTGCATTTATTTTATAGTCTTATATTTCATTTATCTTATATATTGCATTTATTTTATGTTCTTATATTTTATTCTCCTGTTTACTGTAACAAATATATACACTTTTCCAAAGCTTTGCATTTATTGTATATTCTACCTCCATGATGTTGTTGTTGTTGTTGTTGTTGTGTCTTTCGGCTTTTCCCGGTTAGGGGTTTCCACAGCGGAACTCCGATCCACTAATGAATGGTAGTTGATTTTTACATGCCGAGTTACCAGCCCTGATGCACAACCTTCAATGAAGGTACGCCCATTCACGCATGTCTCCACACAGAAGACGCTCTAGCTGAGAATCGAACCGGACAGTGTCTTACTGTGAGGCGACAACGCTACCGCAGCACCGCCACCGCATTCTACCTCCATGATGCCCTACTAAATCTGCTTTCGATTTCACATAGCTAAACAAGCACATTTAGGTACTGACCTGGGCCAGGTTGATTGTTTTTCTCATCTCTCAGCTTTTTCCAAGTTCTGGTTTGACCCACTTCACTTGGGCTCACTACATTCCCCATACCCTACCTCCATTCCCACCCACCCCCAGTTCCTCAACCTTATACATTTACTTTAATTAATCACACCCCCACAACTACTCAATTTCTTCCTTTCTCCCAGTCCTAGCTATCCAATCTCTCAAAACTACCTGTTCCACCCTATTACTCTAACTCAACTACTCTCACTTCTTTCACTCAACATACACTATTACTCATCCTACTTAACTCCCTCCTTCTACTCATTCTTTCCTACTCCTCCTATCGCACCCACTACCACCACTCCCAATCTTCTCCTACTATTCCCCTCAATCACTACAATCCACTAACCTCTATAAACTTCTCAATAGTTCCGCACTGTTTAATCACTTTCATACTCTCTTAAATAAATTTAAAATACTTCTCTCTCCCTCTCCCCCCACAAAACTTAAACTCAAACTTCTGTTCTATAGCCCCCTTACCACAGCATACAAATCCTCGTTTCCAAGCTTTCTACCGGCTGGTGATATTCATCCCAAGAACAGCAAGAGAGTCCCTGCATGTATGGCAACTGCACGGCCCCAAAAGTAGCAATCCAGTATTAAAGTGATGAGCCAGCAGACTATGGCAAACTGTTTGTTACCTAAGATTTCATGTCAAAAATGAAAAATAGAGACAAAAACAGATCAGTGTTATACAAAACATGACTTCAATAACTCCATTTTATAGTAGACATGTTAATAATCTGAACAATCATTGGTCATTCACAAATGCTCATTAAGTCCTGGTAGAAATAACCCACCCAATTTGATGATCCATTTCTTTTCCTTAAAATCCAATATAGTATACCATCTGGCTTTATTCATCCTGTTATCCATCATTTTATCAATCACAATGAATCTGAAAGAACCATTCTTGTGTATCATAGTATGTTTATAGAGAGCATTGCTGGTCTTTTTAGTTTTCATGTCACTAAGATGTTCTGATATGTGTAGCCTTAAAGGTCTAGACGTTTGGTCTATGTAAAAAGCAGAACAGGTATATGTTGCAAGGCAGATGACCCAGTCAGTGCCACAATTTGCAAAGAACCCAATATTATATACATTCCCAGCATTATTGCTGTATTGCTGCAGAATTCTTTGGATTTGATCACACTTCTGCAATGGGTGCAATGGCCACAGGGGACGCACCCCACAAGTGAGTCTGCAGTCAAGGTTTTTTGAGTGGAATCCAATTTGGTCCAACCACTGTGTTTATAATGACTAAGCTGAGAGCCTAGATTCCTGCCCCTCAGAAATGAAAAGAAACATCTATTTTGTAAAAAGGTTGAAAGGTTGGCATCCGCAAGTAGTATGTTCCACTGCCTCTGTAAACTGTTCAGTAAAAGATCAGTGTTTCTCCCATCATTAGTTACTAGTCACATCAATGATCGATTACCTGATTTCCCCTTTTTATACTGTAAGAGGTCCTTCCTGTTGAGTGTAGATACCCAATTGCTAGCACTGAGAATATTACCCATTTTGTAACCCCTATCCCTGAATCTAGTGGTTAAATCATCCTTAAAGTATTCATAGGTATCCGGATGTGAACATATACATTTCATCCTTAGGAGTTGGGATTTTGGAATATTCCTGCTGATATGTGGTTGGTGAAAGCTGGAGGCATGGAGAAGAGAATTATATTATGGGTATTTTTCATAGACCTCTGTTTCTAAAGTATGGTCAACATTCCTTGTGATAAGAACATTTAAATAGGTGATATGTTGAGAGCTATGATTAACTGTAAATTGGATGCCCCATTTGTTGTCATTAAGGTATCCCACAAACTCCATTAGATATTCCTCATCAGATCTCCATATCATCCAGCAATCGTCAAAGAAACTTCTCCAAATGTCAGTCTCATCTAGGTAGATTTTATGTGCATTATCATATATAAAGAACTCCTCAAAATATGCCATAAATAAGTCAGCATAAATGGGTGCAAAAGATGTTCCCATTGCTGTACTCTGGACTTGCCAATAGCATTTGTCCTGATAAAAGAAAGCATTCTTGGTCAGCACATGTTCTGCAAGGCAAATTAGGAAAATGTTAAGGCCTGGAGAATAGAGTTCTGATTTACTGAGCCAGTATTCTAGTGCCTCTTATCCTGCCCTGTGTGGAATATTGGTATACAGTGCCGAGACATCCAGAGTACATAATAGCCATTCCAGTTCTAGTTGCATGTCTGAAAAAATTTGGAGAAATTCTGTGGTGTCTTGAATCCTTGAACGTACTCATCTGTGTAGGGGTTGTAGGTATTACGTGAGAAATTGTGAAAGGGGTTCTGTAATTGAGCCCCTGCCTGAAACAATGGGCCTGCCAGGTGGAATGTTCAGCTCCGTATGTATTTTTGGAAGGAAGTAAATATATTGACTCATAGGATCTGAAACGGTCAAATGATGTAAAGTAGTGTTTGAAATAATGCCCTACTCTTTGGCTGACCACAAGAACTGACCAATCTGTTTCTTAAACCTGAAAGTAGGATCTAATGGCATACAGGAATAATATCGCCCATCACTGAGCTGTCTGATTGCTTCCGAATTGTATTGTGTCCAATTCCTCACAACCACAGCCCCACCCTTATCTGCAGGTAAAATAACCAATTCCTTGTTGTTAACCAATTCTTGTAAAGCTTCAGTTTCGATGTTTGACAGATTATTAGCTTTACATTGGAATTCCCTGGAATGAAAATGTAAATCCTTTAGAATGGAAGTTTGAAACATTTGTACATTAGGATGCATAGGGGGTGTAAAATTGGATTTGTGATATTTGAAACCCCCCCTCATGTTCAGGGTTATCGGATGTTTGAAAAAAATAACCTTAAGTTAAGCAATCTACAAAAGGATGTAATATCCTGTGCAAGATTATCTTCAGAGACAAAGAAGCCAGTATAAAGTTCAAACCTTTATTCAATATTTTTATTTGGATGTTTGACAGAGGTACTGTAGAAATATTCAACACATTTTTGTTAGTAATTATTTTTGAATTATCAATTTCAGCAGTCCTCCATGTTTTCTACTCTTGCAATGTTATTATAAACATTGTGGTAGGACCAAATTGGATTCCACTCAAAAAACCTTGACTGGTGACTTACTTGTGGGGTACGACCCTGTGACCATTGTACCCATTACAGAAGTGTGACCAAATCCAAAGAATTCAGCAGCAATGATACTGGGAATGTATATAATATTGGGTTCTTTACAAATTGTGGCAAGGACTGGGTCATCTACCTTGCAACATGTACCTGTTCTGCTTTTTACATAGGCCAAACATCTAGACCTTTAAGGCTACACATATCAGAACATCTTAGTGACATGAGAACTAAAAAGACCAGCAATGCTCTCTATAAACATACTATGATACACATGAATGGTTCTTTCAGATTCATTGTGATTGATAAAATTATGGGTAACAGGATGAATAAAGTTGGACGGCATTCTATATTGAATTCTAAGGAAAAGAAATGAATCATCAAATTGGGTGGATTATTTCCACCAGGACTTAATGAGCATTTGTAAATGACCAATGATTTTTCAGATTATTAACATTTGTACTATAAAATGGAGTTATTGAAGTCATGTTTTGTACAACACTGATGAAGGCTATGTTAACTTTATAGCCAGCCGGTCTGTTTTTGTTTCCATTTTTCATGTTTGACATGAAATCTTAGGTAATAAATGGTTTGCCATAGTCTGCTGGCTCCTCACTTTAATACTGGATACTCACCCCAACCCTGGATTACCCTCCAACCCCACCACAGGCACCCATACTCACCCCTCTAAAACCTCCACATAATCACCTGGCCATTCTCCCTCCATGCACCCTATACCCCTATCCAAACACCTCAACTTCACACCCCAAAACCTTGAAAATACTCCCTCAATATTCAAAGCATTGCTAACAAAGTTACTTCTTTTCATGCCCTTATCTCTCTCTACAACCCTGATGTTCTCTCCCTTTCAGAAACATGGTTGCAACCCCATACTACAGACTCTGAGTTCCTCTCCCTTGGTTACAACATCCTCTGCCTCAATCGACACAAGAAATGAGGTGGTGGTGAAGCTTTCATATACTCCGACAAACTTTCTCTCTATCCTCTACCTACATCTCTTCCCAATTTCCATTCAGCTGAAATTATTATTGCTACCTGTAAATTAAATAATCACAAAAACCTAGCTATAGTAGCAATTTATATCCCACCTGGCAACAACATCCCTGTCCTTGAACACTTTCTCTCCTGGGTATCTCAAAACATCTCTTATGAGACTATCATCCTAAGGTGATGTCAATTTTGACTGGAACTCACTTAATTCCTACTCCCAAATACTAGCATCAATCTCTTTGGATTCTCTCAACTCATCACCTCTCCCACCCATATCAATAAACACACAAATAACATCACTACCCTTGACTAGATGCTCACCTCTAACCCAAATCTGTATCACAATGCCACCACTCTACCTGACTCCCTCAGTGACCATCTCCCTACCCACGTGTTATGACACTCACCTCATCTACTAAATCCTCACCATTACAAAGACAGCCACAATCTCTTTAATTTCTGCCCAGATACCTTCAATAATCGTCTCTCCTCTACTAACTGGTCCTTTCTCCAAATTTAACTAACCTTCCTGAATATCCTAAACTCCTTAGCCCCCACTAGAAAAATAAGAACAGAAACAGATTTTGCTCCATGGTTAGCCCAATCCACGTGTAAACTAATGCTTAAATGAGACAGCACAGGGAAAACCTGGAAAAAACAAACTGCCATTGCCATCTCCAAACCTATAGAGAATGTAGGAACCTAAGCAAGAAACAAATTAATCTGGACAAAAAAACAATGCTATCAAAAAACACTAGATAACCCCAGCTCCAACACAAAAAAAATTTGGAATAGTATTCAAAAGAACACAGTCTCTGACATCTGGAAAAATTCCTATGATATACCCCTCCATAAAGGTGGCAATTCAACTGAACCCAACAACTACAGACCTATCGCCATACTATCCCCCTTATCCAAAATTCTAGATAAATGTATTCATAACCAGCTTCTCAACCATATCATACAAGACAACCTGCTAACTCCCACCCAACACAGTTTCCATCCTCATCACAGCACCTCTACAGCTCTCATTTCATTTACACAGAATATTGCCAAAACACAGGACAACAACAAACTAGTCTCATGCCTCTTCTTTGACCTATCTAAAGCATTCAACACTGTTTCCCATGCCCTACTGCTCTCAAAACTTTCTTCCCTTAACAGTCTCCTTTTCTACTATACTATGGTCCTCCAGTTACCTCTCTAACAGATTCCAATCCATCAAATGGCTTTCTGCCTCCTCCTGCTTCCTCTCAGTCCATATAGGTGTTCCCCAAGGGTCATTCCTTAGACCTCTACTTTTTAACATCTTTACAAATAACCTATACACTTCCTGTCCAAACTCCTCACTAATACAATACACAGACGACTCCACTATTATCTCGTGCTCTGATAACCTTCCCCACCTCCTTGTTCTTACTCAAGATTCCCTCCTTTCAGTTGAAAAATGGCTGACCAATAATCAACTACTTCTCAATCCTAAAAAAAGAAAACTTCTACTCTTCCTCCTAAAATCACTACAGTAACACAAAAATACTTTCACAGTATCTTCTCTTAATAATGCACTTATCTCTTTTGAACCACATACTAAACTTCTGAGTGTAATCATAGATGATCAACTAAAGGTTGACATACATATTCAGCAAGCCATGAAAAAGACCCACCAAAAGCTTGATGTCTTATACAGACATAAAAAATACCTCTCTATTAGCGCCAAATGTTCTCTAGCACAGACTTTCCTTCTCCCAACCTTACTTTATGCAGCCGCTATTCTGACCAATATTCAGTTCAATCTATTGGCTAAACTTGAAATCACCTACAACAAAATAGCCAGATTCACTGCCAACCTTCCCTATCGCTCTTATCACTGCATAGCTTTAAAAAACCTAAAATGGCTTGAGTTACTTAACCAACTCCTTCTTCCCCAACTCCATCTCACACACTATCTTAAATCAATCCTCCCACTGTTCTGCCTTCACGGACCTCATCACTCCTTACTCTCCAGTCGTAACCTACACGACACAGACCTACACCTCTTAGACATCTACAAAACCAATACAAATATTGACAAACTTTTATACAGCCTCTCAGTCGCCAGTGCCTGGAACAAGGTTCCTCTTTCTCTAAGAACAAACAGCAACTTCCTTAACTTCAAAAAACTTCTAAAGGACCTACTTACTAAATTCCTGGACTTGTCCTTGTCCCACTAGGATAAGACAGACAATATCTCACTTCAATTTCTGCACAGTTGCTTGGTAGATTTAGAATGGACAGGAAAATCATAATGCCTTCAGTGAACTTGTATGGACCACTAACTAGAACTGGGGGAATGCGTGGCCTTACTGTTCCTGTAGCTATGAAGGTGCATATAGCCCTCATTATATTTGCTATGGGGACCTTTCACAGACCGACTGGACTGGTGACATATAAAGTATCTTATATGCTTCTGCCTTCAGGATACTGCAGCAATAGTACAATAAAAGATTACAAAATATTACAAAGATTTACAAAGAATTTACAAAAAGTTTAACAGTTGTCTACAATCACAATTTATAAAAAAGAGAATGTAAAACAGAAAACATTATATTTCTTAAGCCTTACTATAGACAGTAATATGAACTCAATTAGGTACATATCATAAATAAAAAAAAATGCTGTGGTATTTACATTTGGTAAAAGCAAGACAAGGATAATTTAGCCAGGAGTATTACAGGAGCATAGCCATTGAGTAAGGTATTCCTTTAGGAGTTGTATGACTATCTGTGTTTTTAGGATATTCTGGGGTATTAGGTTCCACTGTTTGACTACTTTATAGGAGAAGAGGGAGTCACCAAAGTAATTATGGGACTTTGTTACCTTGAGTATAAGTTTATCAGATAATCTAAGGGTCTTGGGGTTGGTATATAGTTGCACTTGGTTAGAGAGTGCAGGGGAGTTTCCAGGTATGTGGTTATTGGAGTCAGTAATGGTGAGCTGATTGAGTGATAACAGATTGGGAAATTCAAGTCAGTGTAGTTTTTGAAAAGCAAGACAATGATGGGTCCTGTTTGGGTATATTAGCAGCAAATGTTGCTATTTAATAGGAGGAATGAAGTAGATGTAAATCAGAAGTGCAGGTTAGTGAAAATATGAGAACAGTAGAGGACAGCAGACAGGAGGTGGGATCTGTCCGTGGCTAGTCTGGCATTTTGAGTAAGGTAAGGTTTGGCCCTACATAGTGCACCAAGTTTGATGTGAACTTTTTTAATTGTGAGTGATGTGTTTATCAAATGTTAGGTTGTTGTCTATTATGGCACCAAGTAGTTTTGTTTGGTTAACTGTTTCAATTATAGTGCCATTAGTGGAGTAGATGGAGACAGGAGGTGGTCTGGCTTTGGATTTCCTGTTGGAGAAGATCATTAACTTTGATTTGTTTGGGTTTAGGATGAGTTGAAGTTCATTAAGGTAATTTTCAATATCTAGAAATGATTTTTGCAGTTTATCCTGGAGTTCCTCGGGTGTGGGAGCAGAGCAAATAAGGGTAGTATTGTCGGCATATTGAAAGATAGAAGCAGAGTTAGTGGCAGTGTTTAGACTGTGAATATAATAAAAAGGAGAGGGCCAAGAATGGAACCCTGAGCAACCCCAACATAAACTGGGAGGAGTGTGGAGAGTTTATTATTCCATTTATTTGCATGTTGTCGATTAGTAAGGTAGCTAAATAACTAGTTGAGAGCTGTAGAGTTGAGGTTGATGGAGGCTAGAGTGTTGAGAAGTAGTTGGTGGGATACTGTATCAAATGATTTGGACATATCAAGGAATATAGTAAAAATAGTTGTCAATTGCTTTTGTGGAAGTTGATGTAGTTAGTAAAACTTGTGAAGGCTGTGGAGGTACTCTGTTTTGGACGGAAGCCATGCTGTGAATTAGATAAGAAGTTATTTCTGTTGAGGTGGTCTAGGAGCTGCTTATGGATACATTTCTCTCAGATTCTAGCTAGGGGTGAGAGAATGGCAATGGGCCGATAATTAAATAATTGTGGAGACAAGTACTGATAATTCGGGTAATGCATTATCTTGCACAGAATATTAATGTTTTATGCTGTTATCAAGCACAAACAACTAAAGAGAACTCACTGAAGGACAAAGATCCTCTCAATACATGTTTTAATCACAGAAAAGATGCAGAGATGTGCTTGATACTGCAAGTGTAAAAAGAAATTTCAGTAAATAATAATATATTTTTCTTTTATATAAGCTGATACTGGGTAGCACCAAATTTATCAATATAAGCTACAAATTATGTCATTTCAAGAACAGCAATAGAATAGCAATTATGAAAAATAGCCTCCTTCCTAAACTGGAATACAGTTTACCGGTACTTACCTTCCATTCCAGTTCCAGAACTCAAAGAATACAAAGAATTGAAAATAAAATTTGTAAACTTGTACTTCTATCAAATCCTCAGACTCATCAATGCAACCTTCTTCACAGCCTAAAATGGCTCCCAGTTACACAAAAATCACCTTATCTCTTTGGAACTCTTCTTACAAAATACTAAATGAAGGCTACTATCCACCAATGTGAATAATTCTCCCCATAGGAAAGCATGTCTACTCATTAAGAAAGTCACGAGATAATGCTAATACTTTTAAAACAGATATTGATGAATGGAATTTCATCATGCTAGGCCCAGCTTTATGGAATAAAACTCCACTTGAAATTAGGGGTAAGATCTCTTGTTGAGTTCAAAAAGACCTTCTATGGTCATCATGAAGCCAGATGAAAATGTTACAGAGATAATGGCTAGCCCTTTCACAGACAGACTGGTGACATGTAATTAGAAGTTATGTACCTACCATAACGTTCCATGTTAGTTGTCTTCTCTCGCCTTCTTTCTTGCTGGATGGGTTCGGAGCCGATCCTCGGCTCCGACTCGGCACTTGCTAAGCTCGAGAGCTTATTTTTACCAGCTCGAGGCAACCCTATATCCCATGATGCAAGGCGGAGATTACTCAGATCTCGTTTGGTAGCTAAAGAAATAGCAGAATTTCCTTCCAACATAGGAGGAAGAAATAAAAACTAAATGACATCATAAAACTGTAGAAAATATCTACCTAACATGCAAACTTGGAGTCAAGTAGATGGAAGGGTAAAAACCTCTTAATAGAGGATTAATAATCTTCTCGGTCTGACCAGGCTAGGGGGAAGGAGGGAGGGACGCAAGAAAGAAGGCGAGAGAAGACAACTAACATGGAACGTTATGGTAGGTACATAACTTCTAAATGTTAAGTTGTCAATCTCGCCTTCATTCTTGCTGGATGGGACCGCGTCCCTAGCACCTCTATCCTGGGCGGCTCATTGAAACAGACTCTTGAGAACGGTGGAACCAAAATTTGCTCTGTCTCTGGAGACCAAATCTAGTTTGTAATGTGAGACAAAGGTATGAGGAGAGGCCCATGTGGCTGCTGCACAAATAGTGTCTATTGGAAGTCTAGCTTGAAAAGCTGTAGATGTAGCTAGAGCTCTGGTAGAATGGGCTTTTGGGATAGAAACCAACTCTTTGCCCCTGAGCTGATAAATGTAAGTGATCAATGAAGACAGCCACCTAGATAAAGTAACCTTAGAAACTGGAAGGCCTTTCCTGTTCTCTGCATAGGATAGAAAAAGTTGATCAGACTTTCTAGAAATTTTTGTCTTATCCAGATAATATCTCAGCTGGCGGTGAACATCGAGATAATGTAGCTTTTGTTCAGCTCTATCAGAATAATTTGGGAAAAATACTGGAAGATCAATGGACTGGTTTAAGTTAGTCTGAGATGCCACTTTCGGTAAGAAAGATGGATTAGTTCTTAGGGATACCCTATCTTTGTGAAAAATCAGATAGGGAGGACGAACACAGAGAGCATGAAGCTCAGATACTCTTCTGGCAGATGTAATGGCAACTAGAAACAGTGTCTTCCAAGAAAGCAATTTCAAGGAACAGGCAGCTGCAGGTTCGAACGGGGGAAGAATCAAAGATGTTAAAACTAAATTTAGATCCCACTGTGGTGGGGGGTCTCTGATTGGAGGTTTCAATAAAAGATACCTCAAGGAATGCCTTGCAAAGTTTATGTGACATGATATTGTGGTCCAAAAAGCCTATGTGAAAATTTGAAATAGCTGCCAGTTGAACTTTCACTGTGGAAGAAGAAGATCCTGAATGAAAAATGCCAGCTAGGAAGTCCAATATCGAATGAATTGGAGCAGTATAGGGATCTATGTTCCTAGCTTTTGCCCAGAAAGAGAAACGTCGCCATTTACTAGTGTAGATCTTTCTGGTGGAAGATTTTAGGGAAGCTACTATGATATCCCGTACGGGATTAGAAATCATAGGGAGCCTGGCTAAGGATGGAAGTGGAGCAACCAAGCAGTGAGGTTGAGAGAGGGTATGGATTGGTGCAGGTGACCCAACTGGTGGGTCAGAAGATCTGGAACCGGGTCCAGATGCCATGGCTGTACCAATAGGTAATGATGTAGGAACGGAAACCATATCTGTCGAGGCCAATAAGGGGCAATGAGAATCAATTTGGCTCTCAAGGCGGTTGCTTTCTGAATTAGCTGAGGAATCAGCGGAAAGGGAGGAAAAGCATAAAGAAGTCCCCGGGGCCAATCTTGGGTTAGAGCGTCTCTGGGGGGATGGCCTGGGAGGGGGAAGAGAGAGAAGAAGTCTGGGCATTTGCTGTTTTGGGGTGTAGCAAAAAGGTCGCAGCAAGGAATTCCCCAGTTCTGAAAAATCTCTTCCGTCACTGACTGTTTGAGAGACCACTCGTGAGGCATGAGGATAGCTCTGCTCAATCTGTCCGCTATGATGTTGGATTTCCCGGGGATGTGCGTTGCTATCAGAAACCGATGAGAGGAGATCGCCCATTGCCAAAGTCTGAGAGCCTCTCGACATAGTGGATAGGACTTGGTTCCGCCCTGTTTGTTTATGTACCATACTACTGACATATTGTCCGTTTGAACTGCAATTGTTCCCTGAGGAAGAGAGTCGTTGAGGGCTTGCAACGTTAAAAGCACTGCTCTCATCTCCAGAACATTTATGTGCAGATGGTACTCGTAAGGTTGCCAAGTGCCATGGACCATTCTGCCCTGATAATGCCCCCCCCACCCGATCAGGGAGGCGTCCGATGTAATCGTGGCAACTGGGGCAAGAGGAACAAACGGTCTGCCTTGATGGATCTGAGGGGACGATATCCACCAAGTCAGATGTTTCTTGCAAATTGGGGTCACTATGATCCGGTGGCGCATGGGAAGTTGTTGAAAGGACCATTGAGTGAATAACATCCATTGAAGTAGCCGCATGTAAAAGCGAGCTAGAGGAAGAAGTGTTATGGCGGCAGCCATAAGACCCAGCACTTTTAGAGCAAACCTGGCCTGAATTTTTTTGCTGAATAGGATCACTTGTACGTGCTTTTGAATGTCCAGGATCCTCTGGTCTGTCAACCTTGCCGAAAGCTGCACGGTGTCCAAATTTGCGCCTATAAAGGTAATATATTGACAAGGCGACAAGACAGATTTTTCGACGTTTATAGAAATTCCTAACCCTCTGCAGGTGTGAATGGTGTGATTTCTGGCTTGGAGAAGCTGATGCCTGGTGGTGGCAGTGAGGAGCCAGTCGTCTAGATATGGAAACACCTGGAATCCTTGACGTCTCAGATGAGCCGTAACCACTGCCATGCATTTGGTAAACACTCTGGGGGCTGTAGTGAGTCCAAAGGGCAGGGCCCTGAATTGGAAGTGACTGGTCCCCAGCCGAAGCGGAGAAATCTTCTGGAGCCTGTGAATTTTATGTGATAGTACGCATCCTGAAGATCTATAGAGCACATCCAATTGTCCTTGACCAGAAAGGGTAGAATGGACTGTAGCGTGACCATCCGGAATTTTGATTTCTTCACAAACTTGTTGAGTTTGCTCAGATCTAATATTGGCCTCCAGTCCCCTGTCTTTTTTGGAACTAAAAAGAACCTTGAGTAAATTCCGGATCCTAATTGGTCTGCCGGGACTGGCTGGATGGCTCTTTTTACTAGCAGTTTTGATATTTCTAGTACTGCTAGTTCCCTTAGACCGGGTGGAACATCTGGAAGGGTTCCCTTTTGTTGAATTGGGGTTTGAATAAAGGGGATCTTGTAACCCTCGGATATAATTGACTGTACCCATTTGTCTTGAGAAAGGGAAAGCCAGGCTATTGGGTACAGTGATAATCTTCCCCCGACTGCCTCCGAAGGCGGACAATCGGGCAACATCTCAGGGATGCTGAAAGGGTTTTTCAGAAAGAGGCTCTCTGTTAACCTGATTCTGCGGACCCCCTCTGCCTCTAGGGCTGCCTATTGTTATTACCCCTCTGCCTCTGGGGGTAAACTGACTCGTCGTCAGGCGTGACTCCTTGAGATTTGGAACCATATTTTCCCTCCCTTCTGTCCTTTGGGGTAAGGTCTAGAAGGGGCGGAGAAACGGACTCCTACGGCAGAAAGAGTCTTGCCATCTTGTTCGCATCTAGTCAAAGTGTCTTTCACTTGAGGACCGAACAATGTCGAGCCATCAAAAGGAGTTTGTGAAAGACGCCTTGAAGGGTCTGCAAAATTACAAAGCCGCATCCAGGACTGACGCCTTAAAGCCACTCCTGTGCCTGCGGCTCTACTCGCTCCATCGGCTGCATAAGAGATGAGCCGCATGGAGGAGTTGGCAATAGAGTTAAGGATTCCTAGCTGTGAGGTAATCTTGTCCTGAGACCCAGCAGCTGACGGATCCTGTAAAACTTCCCCCAACTCCTTAAGAACATCTCTTTGGAGGCGGGTGAAGTGGCATAGATAGTTCAGCGATCTCATTGCAAAAGTCGCTGAAGAAAAAATCCGCTTACCGTACCTGTCCATAGTCCTAGAATCCTTATTAGGAGGATGAACAGGTACTGAAGGATCAGCTAATTCCTTCTTGGTGGCAGCAGCCACCACCATGGCATCAACTTGGACACCTTTCGTTAAGTACTGCCTATCCTGAGGAGCTGTAATAAATTTCGAAGGTCTCCTAGGGATAGGTTCCACCGAATCCAGAGCCATCCACGCCTTCCGAGCCACTACTTCCATGAGAGGGTCGAAAGGCGGAGACACCCAGGAGGTGGAGGGTCGAGATCCGAACGCCTCTAGGTATACTGACTCGTCCTCGGAGGGATTAAGGGAGGGCCAGTTCCCCCTCTGTTTAAGGATTTCAAGGATGTCTGAAAATGAGACATCCTCAGAGGAGGACCTTGGGGACCCCTCCGACTCATCCAAGTCAGTATCTGATGTGGTAGACTCAGGGGAGTCTACATGTTTCCTCTTACATGTCCTCTTACGAGGGGGTTCTCCTGACAGATCAGGAGAAGCCTTGGAAGAGGAAGATATTCCCAATGGGGAAACCTGAGGCATTGGATCTCTGGGTCCGGGAGCAAGAGAGTGAGAAGAGACGTCTGCAGGCACTGTAGTGGGAGGAGCTGATGGAACAGTCCGTTGACTAAGCCCAGGGGCTAGTACACTCCTCATCACCTCGAAGGCTCCCCCATCAGAGAGACCAGAAGGCTCCCGCTCCGAAGAGATAGGAACCCCAGGCCTCACCGATAGGGAAGGCTCCGAGGCAGATGTCGGGGCCGAGCTCACCAACGCCAAGCTCGAGAGGGAGAACGGGTCGGACAAGGGTCCGATGCCCCTCGGAGCTGACGAGAGAGAGCAGACGCCCGGATCCCTCCAATGAAGGTCTCAAGGAGGAAATCGGAGCAGAGGACGACGGAGCCGAGAGGGGTTGTATCGGCTCCGAGGTCACAACGGTACCGGTTCCGAGGAGCTCCGGCCCGAGCTCTGTAAGAGAGTCGAAGGAGGAATTTTGAGTGGGTGTGATATAGCTACCGCCTGTTGAGATGGGCTATGGAGAATTTGTGCCAATGCCTGAGACTTTAAAGTCTACTCACCACTCTCTCGAGGTCGTGATCCGATAGCCTGGATGACCGAGAAGATCGAGAAGATCGGCTCCGATGGCTCCGCTCCGAGAGCAAGGGTGATCTCGGAGCCGAATGGATTGATTCCACTGAAGGGGATCGAGACCTCTTTTTTGAGATCAATGGAGCCATCGGAGCCGAAGACGTCGGCCCCAGCCGGAGCCGACTCTGAATGTGTGGACTGAATAGTATCGGCGCTGAGTGGAGCCGATACTGATCCTGGTACAGAAGGATCGGCTCCGGCCGGAGCCGATCTCGACCCAGATGGAGATATACCTGCAGCCGAGGGCTTGGAAGCCTGAGCCAAAGGCTTGGCAGGTTTCGAGGGCTTCCTCGGCGCCGACTTAGTCAGGGAGCTCTCGGGTTTCAATAAGCCCCTTAAAATGAGCTTATTTTTCCTCTCCTGCAGGACTCTTGGGATGAAGGCATGACAGATAGCACAAGAGTCCTGCAGGTGAGAAGGTCCCAGGCAATAAATACAAGAAGTGTGACCGTCTGTCAGAGACATCTTCTGACAGCACGAATCACACTTCTTGAAACCTGAGACCTTAGTGTCCTTCGACATATTACTGTGTCGATGAAAACACTTAACAAGCACCAACACACAAACACTCAGTCCAAATTAAATTAATTTAAATTAAATTAATGTAACAAACACACACAAGGATACACAATCACTCACACAAAAAATCCTGACAGGAAATTTAGGGAGGGGAAGGCCTAGGGCCTACAAGGGTATAGGAACAACTCACTCAAGGAGGGAACACAGACGGGAATAGGGCTAAGGTGACTCGATACTAACTATAAATTAAAAATTTAGTGAAAAAAAAGAAGTTAAAACAGGGGTTGAGAAATCTATTAAAGTCACTTACCTAGAGCTGGTAAAAAGGCACCTCGTTAGCGAAGCGGCAAACGAGATCTGAGTAATCTCCGCCTTGCATCATGGGATATAGGGTTGCCTCGAGCTGGTAAAAATAAGCTCTCGAGCTTAGCAAGTGCCGAGTCGGAGCCAAGGATCGGCTCCGAACCCATCCAGCAAGAATGAAGGCGAGATTGACAACTTAACATGGTATCTTATATGCTTTTGCCTTCAGGATACTGCATCAATAGTACAATAAGAAATTACAAAATATTACAAAGATTTACAAAGAATATACAAAAAAGTTTAACAGTTGTCTACAATCGCAATTTATAAAAAAGAGACTGTAAAACAGAAAACATTATATTCTTAAGCCTTACTATAGACAGTAATATGAACTCAGTTAGGTACATAACATAACTAAAATAAATTGCTGTGGTATTTTAATTTGGTAAAAGCAAGACAATGATAATCTAGCCAGGAGTATTACAGGAGCATAGACATTGTTGAGTAAGGTATTCCTTTAGGAGTTGTTTGAAGCTATGACTATCTGTGTTCTTAGGATATTCTGGGTATTAGGTTGACAAATGGAGTTTCATCATGCTAGGCTCAGCTTTATGGAAAAAAATTCCACTTGAAATTAGGGGTGCAAGATCTCTTGTTGAGTTCAAAAAGACCTTCTATGGTCATCATGAAGCCAGTTGAAAATGAACAGAGATAATGGCTAGCCAAACTTACCTTTCTACCTCAGCTGAATATCTTGTTTATTGCTAATACTCTTTGAATGCATATCATGTATACAATTTATCTAAGTCTTCTAATTTTAACCTTAAATGAACATGCAACCATGTTCCACTTATGTTCTTACTAAATCTCAAAACACTAAAGTGCACATTATATATGTAAATATGTTTTCAATATTTTAATGTGCTAGTCACTGACAGTTTTCATTTATTAATAGCTCAGCTGTTGTACATTACACATTTACTTATTTGTATATAACCACAGCTTCTAATACTGTACTGCAATCTATGTTTCGCTGAAAACCACTAATTACTGAAACTTCCCCAGATCATGGCTGAAAAGAGTATTTGGATCAGGCTGCCTACCCAGTTAACGAATTGAAGTAAAGATGAACAAATAAATGCAATTACTTTGCTTTTAATTATTTGCAAGTTCTATAGAGTGTAGAATGCTCACTCACTAAACTTTCTTTACTTTGTTTCTATCTTTTTTGCCATGTTTTATTTTATTAAGCTAGTATTATCTGGCACTTGCATGGTTCTGTTTACAGGGGAGGTCCTTTTTATGTGTCTAAATGATTAAGTTAGCAAATTTATTGAAAAAACATATAAAACTCTTCTCCAAGCCTTCAGGACATAGGGTTTAAACAACAGCAGTCACAGGCTGAATATTTTGGAATAATTATTCTTTACTATGTGCTCCATAGTTGGCTCTCAGTGTATAACTTCTGTTAAAACGATTTTGCATTATGTTGCTTAACATCTTAGCGAAATGGATTTTTTTGTACCACAGGTCCTCTACTGTGTTCTGAGAATGTGTAGTCTGAAGAAGTGGAAAGAGATAGGCAGTCTTACAACTGTCTTTTTTTTCAAATGTGTAACCTCAGAAATAGAATAGAAAGAGATGCTGGTGTGAGTGTCACCCACAAAAAATATTTTTGCTGCTTGTACTTATATTTCTTATGTTTATGATTTTGATAAACTAAATATCTGATATTATAGTTGTGATGTTTTGTGCCTTGACAAAGGGAGATATGATTTTTCATGGTACATTTGAATAATGTATTTTTTCATGACCATATGGGCAAATTCCACATTTTCAAAGATGTTGGCGTAATACTGGTGTATTGTTCTGTATACAGATGTTAGACTGAAAAGCTTTTATTGGATATGAGCTTTCTTAATTAATGTATTTGTCATAACTTAGTGACTGTAAATTTTTTGGACGTTTTACAGAGTCCTTCCTTTAAAAGAATTGAGTTTAATCACAATGTGATGCTTGTTGTCTTTTCTGTTATCTTTATTTTCTAGGTTTTTTTTGTTATTAATCTTTTTATTTCTTTTTCAAAACGTGTTGTTTGTATGGACAGTGTTGAGCCTTTGGTGCTATAATAACCCCTTTATTTCTCACATTATAAAATAGTATTTTCATGTCTTACAGTTTAGCATATCTGGAACTTGCTTCCTCTTTATTTCTGTACATTATGATTCTGTAAGCCACAGAATTTCAAATGATGGGAAAATGTCTCAGTTACAGAGGTGGAAATGATTGGCAATATTAAATTTAGTTTCATATACTTAATTTTTAGTTACTGAGAGCAGGTAAAGATGGTGAGCTGGTTGATCACTTGAGATTATTTTTGACACAAAAGTGTTTTATTTTCAAAACTGTAAAGAATGATTTCACCTTTCTTCTGCGGTTGAATAATCTTGCATTGGAATGTACTTAGTAGGTGTAGAAGAGAGCACTGTGCCTGCATTTGGATATAGGGAAAGTCCTCACAGAACAACAATGTCACATGTATATTATTAGTTGTGATTTTTATGTTTGTGTGTCTCACAAATTTGTAATTCTAAGAGTGATGTCTTAGAAGGTTAAGAAAAAGCAATACTTACTTGTAGTTGTTGTTGTGGTTGGAGTTGATGTAGCTAAATGGAAGAAAGAACAAAATAATTAGCTTAATTCATCAGAAATTTGGGAAATTATAATCATTCTTCTATATTTTATTTTATTATCTTATGAAGAACTGCTGTGCTACATGATATGTCCCATCTAAGGCAATCTCTAAGCTACAAAGCTTCCCAAACAAAGGAAGGATGAAGGACTCCAGAAATAAAAAAAGGATAACCTCCATTGCCTAGTCATCTCAGATAAAGAAGTTTTCCATACATAGTCAAGGTGGGGGCAGGGGGTGGGAGTTTGAACCAGACTGAGACAGATCATATGGATCTAAGGTTACGGCAAGTACATGACTTTCATATTCAATGTTGTCTTCTCCATCTGGTTTCAACCTGTGGGACAGAGTCCCCAGCCATGAAAAAATCCTTTGGAGGAACTATGGAAGAATATTCTGCAACATGGAGGAGTCAAAAGAAGCCCTGGATCTTGACTGAGTATCCAGCTTGTAATGGGAAGCAAAGGTTTGGTGGCCCAAATAGCCACTGGGCAAATTTCATCCAGGGAGAGTCTGAAAAAGAAAGCCATAGTAGTAGCCATAGCTCTGGTAAAATGACCCTTAGGTTTACTTGGCAGGGTCTTTTCTTACAAGGTATATGTAAAAGAGATATAGTCTGATAGCCAGTTGGATAATGGTACTTTAGACACAGGTATGCTAAACCTAGATTTGAGTAAAACTGGGAAAAACACATGAAGGTGAATGGAATTATTGACATTATTCTCTGAATCCACATTAGGCAAAAGAGGGATTTGTATGGGGAAAAACCCTATCTTTGTGGAAAATCAAATAAGGAGGACAAGAGTCAAGATCTTGTAATTCTGAAACACTCCTTGCCAAAGTAACAACCACCAAAAATAAGGTCTTCCAAGACAATAACTTCAAGTCTAACAGCTAAAGGTTCAAAAGCAGGGCCTGCAAGGACTTGCAAAACAAATGGTAAATTTCAGGAAGGGACTGGATCCCAAACTGGGGGATGCAGTAAAAAGGTACCTTTGAGAACAGCCATGAAAATCTTGAAATCAGCCAGGGAAACACTATCCCTGCCAACATGAAAATTAGAAATAGTTGCCAACTGCACCTTTATCATAGAAAAACTGCAGCCTGAATAAAACAACTCAGCAAGAAAAATCTAGAACATATTCTAAAGGGGCAGAAAAAGGGTCAAGCCCTTGAGATTCTGACCACAACTCAAAATATCTTCACTTATTGGAGTACAGTTTCCTAGTAGAACACTTTTGAGATGAAGACAAGATATGTACTACAGCATGGGAAAGCTTGAGATTCATGGCCATCAAGGGAATTGGAGAAACCACATGGTTACCTTGAGGGATTTAAGACTGGGAAGGTCCAGACCCACTGGATGAAAAATGAGACCTGAAATGGGATGCAGAACCTATGGGGGGTGCCAAAGATGAAGCCATATGAAGGTGAACCTCACCTGATGAGGTCAGAAAGGTACTATGAGGATCACTGTCCCTCTGCAGTGGGCTTTCTAGAGGAATCCCAGGCAGTAAACAAATAGCAGCGCATCTCTGGGTGATTGCCTTGGAGGGGAAGATTAAGGCATAACAGCTGCTACACTTACTGTTGGATGGGGAGGCAAGAGATCACAACATGGAGTGTTCCTGTGCTGGAAAATCCAAGCCAAAACTCTTGGATTTAGAGACACTCATGAGGAACCAGAATGTTCCTGTTGAGGCTGTTGGCCAGAATGTTGGACTTCCCCAGGATGTGCTTTGCAACCAGAAACCAGTAAGATGAAATCGCTCACTGAAAAACTCTCATAGGCTCTTGACAAAGAGGATGAAAATGTGCTCTCCCCTGCTTGTTGAAATACCAGACAATGGACATGTTTTCTGTCTGTATTGAAATTACGCCTCTGGGAAGTTCTCAACCTGAAAACACTGCACCTTGAGGAGGACAGCCTTCATCTCCAGAGCACTGACGTGGATGTTGACCTCAGCAGAAGATCAGGAACCTTCAACCATCCTCCCCTGGAAATGTCCCCTCACCCAAAAAGGAGGCATCCATGGTGACTCTGGCCAGGGGAAGGAGAAGGACAAGCAGTATTTCACTGATCACTAAAGAAGACTGCAACCACCATCGAATCTGATTGTGACATACTGTTGTCAATCTTACCAGAAAGTCAATTAGATGAGTCAAGAATGAACACTAACACCAGGGTCCATTGCAGAACCCTCATATGATGCCTGGCTAGAGAGACCAACTGTATAGAAGCTGCCATGTGAACTAGGAGTTTCAAGACTGCATGAGCTGGAGGCTTCAAAAGTGTAAGAACCAACAGTGCTTGATATTGAAGGCTGACCACTCAGGAGCTTGGGAGCTTGGCAATTTGACTGACAGCATCCAAGTGGCAACCTATGAATTCTAATCTCTGAACAGGTTGTAGACACAACTTTGGATAATGGATCATTATGCATAAGAGGTCACATAACTGTAACAAGGTGTCCCTGGCCATAACCAGTAATGCTCTTGTGGGGGTGGTAAGGAGCCAATCATCCAGTTAAGGGAAGACAGAAACCCTGCAGCCAGAGTCAGGCTGCGACCACTGCCATGCATTTGGTGAACACCCAGGGTGCTGTGGTGAGACCGAATGGCAGTGCCCTGTATTAGCAGTGATCGGCCACCAGTTGGAAGTGCAGAAACCTCCCGGAGTGCTTCTCTATCTTTATATGATGGTAGGTGTCCTTGAGGTCTGTCAGTCACATCCAATTGTCCTTCCTTAGCAGATGCACAATGCACTGCATTGTGACCATCTGGAACTTGATCTGGTTCATGAAGGGATTCATTTTGCTTAAATGTAGAATAGGCTTGAGGCCATTTTTCTTCTTTGGTACCAAAACAAAACTTGTGTAGACCTCAGATCCTCACTGGTCTGGTGGGACCCCTTGGATGGTTCAGTTTGCCAAAAGTTTGTGAATCTGTAACTCTGCTGGAAATCTCTGATGGGATGGAACATCTGGGAGATGTTTGTAATGGAATTGTGTAATTTCTAAAAGGGTGACAGTGCAGTCTGTAGATATAACTCTTAACACTCACATGTCTAAAATGATAGCCTCCCAAGCTTCTGGGGGAGAAGCTAGTTGACTACTGACTGCCTCTATAGCAAGACAGTTGGGCAACCCTTCAGGGCTGCTGAAAGAGCCCTCAAGAGAAGGCTCCATTGAAACCCTAATTCTGTTGACTGCCCCTACCCCACAGGTGAGATACATTTTGCTCCCCTGGCCTCAGGAGGAACCCTCTCAAGGAGCTTCCTGAAAAGACTGCTACAACTTTCTAAATAAGAGCAGTTTGCCTCATTTTAATTCCATGAAAAGGTTCACTGAGGGGTAGTAAAATGGTATGGTATTTTCCCTTCTTGCTGACTCCTAGTTAGAATATCTTTGATTTTCAGATCAAACAAGGTAGAGCCATCAAATGGGGAGCTAATAAAGGATGCCTTGAAGCAATCCGCAAAGTTACATAACTGGATTCAAGCGTGGAAATGCATGGCAATGCCACAGCCAGCCACTCGGGGTGCCTCATCTGCTGCATTGGAAAGAAGCCACATGGAAACATTGGTAATTGACAGCAGTGTAGACAACTGAGTCTCCAGCATCTTTTGAATCTATGGAGGCAGCTGCATCTTAAAATTTCTTGACACTTTGGTCACCAGATTGTGATGGAGTCTAGTCCAGTGAGATAAATAATTAAGTGCTCTCAAAGTGAATGTGGCTGAAGCATACTGGCACTTCGCTAAATCGTCCAAAGCACATGATTCTCTGTTTGGGGGAGGGACTGAGGACCACCACCACAATTGCATCCACACCTGGACCTTAACTTCAATGCAGTCAGTCCTTGGGGGCAGCAAGAATTTTATAGAGCTTCTTGGGAACTTATCAGTGCCAAAAAAGGAGTATGAGAATGACCTTGGCTTAACACATTTTGGCTTTCTGTAGAAATTTTTGTTACTAGAGGGAAAAAGGGAAAGGGGAAAGGAAAGCAATAAACTTTGAAGCTGCTGGTGAACAAGAGCATGAAGGGGAAGGATGACAAAAACAAAGTTGCTGCATTTGGTGCTGGCTGGGGATGCAGACTGATCACAGCAAGACTTTGCACAGTGACAGAAGACCATTAGCTGTGTAATCAGACACAGGGATTACTCATGTGGCACTAGAAGGCATCTGTTTAGCATGTCCGCACTTGAGGTAGCTTGACCAGGGATGTGCCTTGATATCAGAAAGTGCTGAGAACTCACTGTTCATTACCATGGCCTTCCAGCACAGGTGACAGTACCTAGTTCCCCTTGTTCCCCTTGTTTGCTGATATACCACATTACAGACATATTGTCAGTGTGGATAGCACTGCACCTTGTGGAAGCTGGTCCTGAAATTCCTGTAATGCCAGGAGGACCACCCTCCTCTCCAGAATGCTTATATTTAAGAATGCCTCTTGTTAAGTCTACATCCTTTAGACAACCTGTTCCAAACATTACTTGCCCTCCAGGGCAGATGTATCTGGTGATTGTGACTCTGGGGAGTGGAGGAGTGAAGGTGCATCCTTTGTTTTAGGTCATGAAGATGGAGCCACTAGTAGAGATGCTTGTAATATAACTTCTACTGGATAACTCAATGCTTGGAAATTAATGACTGAGATGTTTGTACCCTCTGGGTCCACTGAAAAACCTTCATGTGGAACCTCACAAAAAGCACCAAGTGTATAGGTTCATAGGCTCATAGTTTGGTACTAAGCTAACTGCCCTTGCGAGCCATTTTAAGCCTAGCCAATTATCCCATGTGAGACTCAAACCCTGCACCTTGTGTTTGTTAGGCAAACATCTTAGCCATTAAGGCACTTTCCCAACCCTAAAGCATCGATGTCATAAGGCTAAGATGTTCAAGGCTAAGACTGATGATGGTGTGGTATGCGAGCAGGAGAATTACCAGTGTCTGACTGGACTGGACTGGATTCTGTACAGTGGGAGGCAAGTTCTGAATTGTGCTCATAAGGCATTCACTATATACTTGTTTTTGTGACATTGTTAACGGGGACATTGTGGTATTCACTGATATTCACAAAGACAGAAGAAGATGAAGTAAGTAATCTCTTGTAGAAGTTAGAGACATCTTTGTGGTGGCAATTAGCAGCCAGCCATTCAGATAAGCACTCACTCTAATTTCATGCAGTCTCAGGAGAGCTGACACCATTACCATGCATTTCATGAACACCCGTGGCTGTGGTGCAACCAAGTGAAAGAGTTCAGAACTGGTAATGACCATAACCAACCCTGAAGTATCAACACTGTGTCAATGCCTTGGCTATCTTTCTATGCAGACAGATGTTTTGTAGATTAAAAAACACTTTCATTCTCCCTCTAGAAAGCATGGAGGATTTATTACAATGTGACCATCTGGAACTGGTTTTCATTATGGGCAAAAAAGAACATGGAATAAACTATAGACCCTTTCTTGTCTGGTGGGACCGCTCAGATGTTTCATTCTGTGAGGAAGTTGGTAATGTTCATTTTGACTGCATTCTTGTGATGGGGTAGGTGTAGGGTATCTAAAAGTAAAAAGGATGCTGGTAATGTAATAGTTTGAATGGGATTGTGCAGCCTCGAGAAATTACTTCCCTGATGCATCTATCTTGTGTGATGCCCAGACACTCTATTAGATGGAGTAATATCCAACCTCCATCTACTTCCCAAGGTGGACAGATGATCAGGTCCTTAGGGCTGCTGTGGCTGACTCCCAAGGGAAGGGCTTTAGAATCCTTGGTTTTGCAGTCCATGTCTGCCTGGAGGGCCGAACATTTGGGAAACCCGCTTAATGCTCGGAGATCCTTACTGAATGTTGCTCAAATGGTGGTTGCTGGGATTTGTGAAACCATACTTCTCAGCATTCTTATGGTTCCTAATAAAGGTCCCTTGAGAACTGGATATCTTTAACCCAACAATCACAAACATCTTCCTCCTTCTAGACATACTTTTTTCCCTAAACATCTTTACTAAAATATCACTTAAGACATGGGCACACATATATTAACAAAAAAGAAAACAAAACATATTAACATATTTTTTATATTTACATGCATTATATATTACATGCTTTTCTTTCTTTCTTTCTTTCTTTCTTCATTACAATCCAACATTACATAAGTCACTCAGTTCCTGCCTTCCCTTAAACCTCACTCCTCCACCTGAACATTAGTCTGCATGTATTGTTTCCATAAATTCCATTTATTTTGAACTGATTTGCTCCTTCCCTTTCCTAAAGATCCCTCTTTCAGTTCTTTTATCCCTTTTACATTATTCAATACTTCAAAAACAGTTGGTTTAGATTTTGGTTTTCATTTTCTAGCAATTGCTTTTCTTCGAAAGCCAACAAAATTAAGCTTAATAAGACAATACTATCTTTTATCAATTTAGATCTAGTGTGCCAGCTCAAAAGAATAATTTCCTTAGTTACACCCATTTGCTACCTCAATATTTCTGATAGATGTATGATGTAGGAAATTTTTTTAAATCTTCCAACTCATTACACTCACAAAAAAACATGTTTTCAGTTGTCTCATAGGTACTAGGCTATCGGCCCTATGGCCTATACAAGCCTAGCCATAACAATTCCCCAACTATTTATTCCCAGAATATTTACTTCCCTTGTCTCCTGTCTAGCAGGGTGACTGATGTGATCCCCGGGATGAATTTCCTATCTCCCATCCAATCAAGGTTCCTTTTGAAGAGGGCCAAAGAGGTGCTCTGCTTGACATGTATGGGCAGTCTATTCCAGAATATGGTGAGTCTCTGGGACAGGAACCTATCCCTCCAGCATGTTTTGTTCATTGTGATGACCAGGTTTAGACCCCTGGAGAGTGTGGCTCTAAGGGATTGGGATTTCTTTAAGTGTAGCATGTCCAACAGCTCTGGGTTTGACATATCTCTTTCTTCACTATCACATTTCCAATATTTGTTAGCTACCTGAGGAAAATTTCTTTGAAGTCTGGTTGGGGTATAAAAATATGTATGTAAGCACTTCCAAGCAAAAATCCTAAACCTTCTGGACTTTACTTGGGAGCCATACATATACCGACCCATTGTCCCCTTGTGAATTGCTTCGACAGTCTCTCTCTTCTGAATCTTTTCTAACCTCCTCTGATTGTGTCTTATAGTTATGATGCAATACTTTATATGGCATACTAATTAATCCCTTTTTAACAGCAACTTCTGTTCAAAATTAAACTAAAAACTCTACAAGGTGTTTCACTTAGGAATCCCTTATTCCTTTCTCTTTACCTGTACTCTGACATAAATCTCCTATAGGGAAGGCAGTCTCTAATCTCAGTCCAAACTTCTTTGTGGCCTCATTCACTTTATTATATTTCCCTTTCTGGTTATTTGCTTGCAAAACCTTGTTTCCTTTGCCAGTTTTCTCCAGTAAATCAGAGCTCCCTGTTGCCTATTTTCTAACCCCTAATTACAGTCATCTATATTGGCAAAATCTCCTTTCTTCATTCATGTGTTGGCTTAGTTCTCAGAATACTCTCTGCACCCTTACAAATATTATATTCCGTGTGGTGGTTAGTATTCTTCCTTAAGGATCTGCATTGAAAACCCCACTCTCTCCTTATTTTTTGAAGTTCTCTCATCTCTGCTTCATCATCTCTTTCCACTTTGAGTTCTAAACCTCTGCTTGTGTATGCATATGAGCCTTAGCTGTGTAGTTCTAAAATATCTTTTCAATCAGATAATCCTAAACCACTTTGTTCTATTGGGAGAATCAGTTTACCCCACTTAACTCTTGCCCTTTTTGCCTCTTAGATAAGTTCCTTCAACTCTATGATTTTTCCACAACTTTTCCTTTGGTTGATAAAAATAAAAGGGACTAAAACATTTTCACTTGCTTCTATCTTACTATCCTTATCCATAACCAAGATCTTCCAGTTTATCAGTTTTTGTATTATCTTTTGCATAGTCTCTTCCTATATAGCATTAAATGCCATAACAGAAGCCTTTTTAATCCATAATACATAATTTATGGTTGTAGCCTTTGTATTATCTTCATTAATTTTATATCCTGAAAAGACCTGAAATAATCTCAGAATGTTCAGCTACACTGAGATGTCCTTTTCTGGATTTATCAGGTAAAAAATATCATCTGCAAATGAAGCCAACTTTTTTTGTCTACCATACAACTCCAAAACAGTTCTATCGCACCCCACTAAGGAGACTTGTAACCTGTCAGAAAGATTAAGTGCTATCATTCTTTATTTGTTTTGGAGTTTCTAGTTTATTTGTTCTACTCCACTTTCTTGGGAGTTTTTGTGATTGCCATAAAAAAACTATATCCTTGAATTTCTGAGTCCCTTATTTCATTAGGCAGTGGCTCTAAATATAAAGTAAGTAGCAAACAGGAAAGAGGTACCAGTGTTCAAACACAACTTATCAAGGAGGAATACCCCCATTTTGATTTTTCACCTATAAACCTTTATATATCCTCCTAATTAACACTATTATTGCATCAAGGAATGCAAATCATTTCATTGTCCTACTCATAAACTCTTAGCTTACTCTCTTGATTGGTGTCTCTGCATCAGGACCCAGCAACATCAGTGATATTTTCTTACATTCTGCTTTCTTGTGGATCATCATTACTCTAGTAATGCTGTCAAATATTTGCCTCCCCTTTACAAAACCTTCCTGCTCACTCTTGAGCAATTTCTCCTTCACACAAAGTCCCAAAAAGGAGGACCCATCAAATGGGGCATTGTTGAAGGTCTTCTCAAATCCAGATAATCTAAGGCAGACTTGCTTTATAATTGTAATGCCTCTCCCAGTTGTCCTCACTGTTGCATCAAACTTCACTCTCATTGTGAGTGATGTAATCTTTGACTCTGGTGCCACCTGCAGGTATAGTTTACAGCACAGAGCAATATGTGGCTGCATTTTCATTGTGTCCAACAACTTCAATGCAAGGTGACACTGAAAATAGGTCAAAGCTTATGTGCATCGGGTAGTTCAGAGCCCTAAAGGCAAAAGTACCTGATGCATTTATGTACTACCCCATGTCATCTAGGGTCTGAGAATCCTTATCTGGAAGATGGAACAAAGTGCTCTCTTCTAAGTGGACTCTCTTGGTAGCAGGTGCCACCACCACAATGGAATCTGCAACAGGAGCCTTACTCCCAGCTTATTTAAACTTGTGGGGCTGGGGGAATCTTGTCTGGTTTCCTAGGCATAGCCCCTGTCACATCCCTCTCTCACCAAGCCCTGTCTACAGCCACTTTGATTATGCAACTGGTGGGAGTGATCACACAAGATGTAGATGGGATAGAAGGAAAAAACTTCTGAAAATTTTCTTCTTCAGGGGAAATGGAAGTCAATGGACCAGGATACCCTCTCTCTCACAAAATCATGGATCTCTCCAGATTTGGGGTCTTCTGTGTGATTTCAGAGTCTACTAAAGAACTGGGTTATAAATACCAGAGCCAGTCTAACTGTCCACATTATCTTTAAGGGAGAAAACAGATGTCAAAATTTCTTATGTATAATGGGATCCTGTTCCACATAATGGGATATAGTGAGAAAGATAATTGCTCCTTAACCTGGTTTTGACACGGTTAATACAAAGCAGTTTGTTATAATGCCTATGACTTTTATTACTAATCTAAACCTCCAGTTTTATAGCCAACCTTACATTTTCAAAGAACAAATTCTATAAGGTAAAATTAATTTACCATAGAAATAACAGTGGTACAAAGTGTATACAGATTTAGTTTTTCTAGGCTGTAAAAACGTAATGTTTTCTCTTAAATATAGATCATTATGAAGGAAAAGTATGAACAAAATGTAGTTTTGCCATGACTTAACTTAAACCTGACTTGGGCCAGTTTTGAAATTCTGTTTTTCAGAACGTGACATCTCAATCTTTTCTATGCTTGACAGATGTCTTTTAAAGATCACAACGTGCCCAAGACAGTCCATAAAAAAATTTAATTTTTTTCAGAAATTTCTAAAACTTCATACTTACTTGTAGTTGTGGTCGTAGTTGTAGTCGTTGCTAAATGGAAAAGAAAATATAAAACATAATTAGGTTTCAAAAGAAAATACTTTTTAATGTCATATTTAGAGAAACTAAATAAAGTCTACAGTTAATACTGTTTATCATAAGAAACCACATATTTATTTTTTTTTTACTAGGAAAGTCCAACTGAGAAAGGCTCATTTTCAGTGGAGGCATGGGGACAAAAGCTCCAATAAATGACATTTGCATTTACACTATATATGATAAACAAGAAGTACAATTAGAAACAGTAAAACTTGTAGTATACAGAAGTATGTTTACAGGGGTAACAATACTAGGAGTACATTTCTCCCTCAGTCTGTTAATGTGGGAATAAGTCATCTTATTACTTTACTGATGTTTTTATTTATGTATTCCTGAACCGACAGCACTGCAATAACTCTTACAGACAACTTCTCATAAACACCTCTGTCATCCTCAGGTCATCCTCCTGTACACAAATTCAGTAAACTTGCCAAACCACTAGATTTTCAAATGATCACTGCTGCAGTAGCCTCAGCTATATGGGTAGATTACCATAACTCATACTGACTGGAGGAGGAAGAATGAAGGTCCAAGAGTCACTGAAGAATGGTCCTACCAAAGCCAGTCCTAGAACCAGAGAAGGAATCTAGTTTATAGTGTTATGAAAAAGTATGTACAAAGGTATAAGTTGCTGCTTCTACAAAGCTTCTAGAATCCAACCCTTTCCAAAAAACACACAAAAAGCCAAGTTTTTAATGGAATGAGACTTGACCTTTCCAGGAATTGTCTTGTTGAGGTGGGTATAAAGTTATGTATTTACCATAAAGCTAGATCCATGTTGTCTTCTTTTTAATTTCTCCAAGTCTTTTGTGTTTCTAATACCATGACGGGAATGGACCCCATTCCTAAGTGAAAGTACGATTAAAGTTCATGAAATTAGTATTGTTTCACTCTTTGATGTCAGCCAAAATTGCTCTTCGCAGCACCCGCAATGTGCCAGTAATGACTCCTTCTGCAATTCGTATGGGGTTACATGGATTGGTAACATATCTAAATAGGATTGTAAATTATTTTTTATGACCTGTTACTCTTACTACTATAGGAACTGTCTGGGTATCTTTCTTCCACATGGCTTTCGTTTCTGCCTGCAAATCCTGGTATTTTATGAGTTTGTGTCTCTGTAAGACGTTGTAGTCACTAGGTATGGTGATTTCAATGATCAATGCTACTTTTGTCTTCTTTTCTTGGACCACTATATCAAGTTTTCTAGCATCTGTCTTTTGAACTGTTGGTAATGTGTGATCCCATGTGATATAAACGTCATCATTTTCTATGATACTTTGTAGCTTATGTTTCCAGTGTTTTTCAGCCACTTCGATACTATAATGTTTGCACAATTCCCAGTGCAACAGTCTTGCCACATTATTATGCCTTTCATATACAGTCCTTCTGCCATTAGAGTGTTGTAACCAGCAACAAGGTGTGTGACTGTTTCCAATTTAGTTTTACAAAGCCTACATTTGTCTGTTTCTCCCACATGTTCAATGGACTTTGTAAACCAGCGTGCATGTAGCCCACTATCTTGGGCTGCCAATATTAACCTTTCATTTCTTGGTTTGAATTCGCCTCTTCTTCCATCTGGCTCATCAGATGGCTTGTCAGATCTGACTGGATCTGACTTCAGTACTTTAAGATCGTGGATCCAGGGCTTAGGGTCCTCCCCTACCTATAGTCCTCTCCTGTCCTTAAAGTACCTCAGATTGAGCTGTACTTATAGTACATCAGATCAAGTTTGTCCACATATACCCACCACTTTTTAATAGATACCAGAAGATTTTGGATAACATGCTATATGAGAGAAAAATAGAGGAATCAACTTGATGCTGGACACATAACAAGGCCCTGGTCATGTCCCTTTGCCACTATGTGGCAATTTAGGTAAGGGGGTTGGAGGGAGGGAATGTTGAGGCAGATGGAAGAAGATAACAGGGATTTAGTCTTATGGTTATGTACATGACTTTCATATCCAATGTTGTCTTTTCTATCTGACACAACAGATTGGACAGAATCTCCAGCTACTACTAACCTGTGGTGGTCTCATAGAAGGTTATTCCAAAGGATGGCAGAGCCAAAGGATGCCTGGGATCTAGATTGTACATCTAGCTTATAAAGTGAGACAAAGGTGTGAACAATAGATGAAGTTACTAAAGCACAAATCTCATCTATTGGCACTTTAGAAAAGTAAACACTGGATATAGCCATCTTCCGAGTCGAATGAGTGTTACGTTTGTGTGGTAATACGAATTCCCATTTCTTCATAGTTAAAAGCAATACAGTTAGAGAACCACCTCGATAAAGTAACTTTAGAAACTCTCTGTCCCAATTTGTTCCTTGACTAGGAAAGAAAATGCTGGACTGTTTTTCTAATGTCTTTATACAATACAGATACAACCTCAGCTGATGGTAAACACCTACCAAATGTAAATAATATTCCACTTTGTTCAGAAATTGGGAAGAAAACTGGTAGGCTAATTGTCTGGTTCAGATTTGCTTCCAATTCTACTTTAGGAAGAAAGTTCAGATTGGTCTGAAGTGATACCCTATCCTTATGAAAAATCAAGTAGGAAGTTTGCAAGACCAAGTTTGTAACTCAGAAATCCTAGCTGAAGTGACAGCCACTAAGAAAATGGTTTTCCAAGACAGAAAATATAGTTCTGCTAAGGCTGCTGGTTCAAAGAAGGGTCTATCTAGAGCCTGAAGCATTGCAGCAATGTCCCAAGGAAGGACTGGGTCCCTGATATGAGGTCTTAGAAGAAAGGCTGCTTTCAAAAGGGCCTTAGAAATTTTCGAAGATGCAACAGAGGTTTGGTTTCTTCCAAGTGAAAATGAAATATAACTGCTAGCTGTACTTAATTGATGACAAACTAGCACCTTTCTAAAATAACCCTTCTAAAAATCTAAGCTAGATATCGGAACGGTGCTGAAAAGGGATCTAAGCCTTTGGAGGAAGCCCATATAATACATTTTTTCCATTTGTTTTTGTATACCTTCCTCATATTTGGTTTCTGTGAAGATGATACAATCTGAACTGATGAAGAAAGCCTGGCATCCCTGGCCATCATTGAAATTGGAGGAACCACCCAGTTAATCTCAGGGGTTTTAAATCTCAGTGAGGCTGTCCAGATGGATGGGTAAGAAGGTCTGTAAGAGAGTTCACCACCAAGGGAGGGTGTTTTAGATGAGGCCAGAGGTAGGGAGAACAGACTTGCCAAGGCCAGAAGGGTGCAGTGAGAAACACTGTTGCCTTGCTTCCTATAGAAATTTGGTTATAAGAGGGATGGGTGGAAATGTGTACAGGAGACCTGGGGGGGGGGGGTCAAATGTAGACCAGAGCATCCCTCATTGACTGCTTCTCCAGGATGGATCAGGGTGAAGTAACTGCTGCTGCACTTGGTGCTCATGTATGAGGCAAAAAGGTCACAGCATGGCTGGCCCCAGTAACTGAAAACCATAGTTGCCATTGAATGATTGAAAGATAGACCTGTTCCATTTGTCCACCAAGATAATGGAACTCCTTGGGATGCGTGCTACCACCACAAAGCATTGAAATGTTATTGCCTACTGCCACAGCTTCATGGCTTCCTTGCATAATAGATACAAATATACCAGATCACTGCCATGTTGTCTGCCTGGATAGATATCTCACCACTGGGAGAGGAGTCATGGAATGCCTATAATGCTAGGAGGACTGCCCTCATCTCCACAATGTTGATGTGAAGTCTGGCTTCCATAGTCGACCATGTGTCTTGAACCATGCTCCCTTCAAAATTCCTCCCACCCCAGAAAGGAGCCATCCATGGTCACAGGGGCTAATGGACATGGAAGGGTGAAAAGTCAGCCTCAAATGATAATCATAGAGGTCAACCACCAATGAATGTAACTCTTGCATATTGATGTGAGAGGTATGGGAAATTGAAGGGTCTGATGCATTACTGACCACTGGATGGTTAGGGCCCACTGCTGAATTCTCATATAAAACCATGCCAGTGGTACCAGAGTGATTGAAGTAATCACTGAACCTAGAAGACAGTGAATTAGTCTCAACAGAGGGTTTGAAGAAGACAGGACCTGAGAAGCTTGGTGACAGAGAGATAGTGCTCTTGATTCCAGAAGCTAGACAACTTGGGAAGTTGTATCAAGGTGTCACCTCATGAATTCTCTTGTTTGCATTGGCATCAGCTGGGTTTTGCTTAGATTTATTGTGATGCCCAAGTAGGAAGCTAGCTGGAGCAAATTGTCCCTCCACTGGATGAGCAGATCTTTGGTGGGTGCAGTAAGGACCCAGTCATTTAAATAGGGGAACACCCAGAACCATTGCAGCCTTAGATATGCCGTCACTATGCTATGCATTTGGTGAATACCCTGGGGATGTGGTGAGGCCAAAGGGCAGAGCTTTGAAATACAAAAGACTGGCTTCCAGACAGAAATGGAGAAATTTCCTGGACTGCCTCATTATCTTGGTATGACAGTAGGTGTCCTGAAACTCTATCAAGCATATCCAGTTGTCCTTCCATAGAAGAGGTAGAATGGACTGCACTGTGACCATCTGGACCGTTGTCTGTTTCACAAACTGTTTCAGGTGACCGAAGTCTAGATACTTTTCTCCAGATACACTCCAGCACACTGATATCCCTTCCATTAAATATCCTGCAGAAATTTACACAGAACTCAAAGTGCGGTTTGACAGCAGAAAAGTAATATGGCATTATTTGCCACTTTGCCCCTGGAGTCTTTTTCCTGAGGATACACCCCATCATTCTGTTTGTGGCTGCCCCTGCCTTCTCATTCTGCTCCTGTTTGTCCAGTCTGGGTATGATCAGCATCCTTAGGTCAGTTTCTTGTTCTTTTTGACATCACTTGCACTCCTCCACTGTACAGGTGTCTGAGCCCAACATCACCCATCTTCATAGCCACATGGTCAGTCTTTCCAAATCCTTCCTTAGACTCTTATCCCATCATCCACTGCTATTCCTTTCTTATGTCAATAGAAAACAGGTTAATTCTATTCCCTGGTCTTCAGATATGTCTCAGATGCATTACGATGAGTGCTGGATCAAGGATAGTTCTTTTCTGCAGTCCGCTAGTAGTCATTTTCCTTATCCTGATATCATCCCTTTCATAACAACCCTGTCTAGAATATCCTTCAGTTATGTTGACATCCATCATTATTGGGCCTGTCCCCAACACCATGGATATCACATTGGTCATCTGTAAGAGACAGAGCCAAGCCACTTGGTGAAGCCCAGGAAGGTCACATCTGCTAGAACTTCAGACCTCTCAATGGCTCTGTTTTGATGGAACTGACCTACAAATCTAAACCAGATTAGAGGATTTACAGACAGCATAAAATCTGGGTGTGAAAACCCTGTTAGTCACAGGATGTACAAAAGTTTTGTCCACAGAAATAAATTGACATATATAACATAAGTGCAGGACAGAGTTACTATGACTGACAGAGAGGATGCTGCACGACCCTATTTTTCTAGGAATAGAAGGTCATGTAAACATCTGAGAATTCTCAAGGTGTGCACTAGGATTACATTGACTTTCTCTAGTAATGTTCAAACAGTATGTGATGTTATCAGTAAACACTGGCCTGCACTTATGACTGATAGTAAAATTAGCGAGTTTTTGGTGATAAACCGAGTTATTTATTTAAGAATAATCTGTCTTTGAAAAGATTGTTCTGCTATGGGATGTTTAACAGCAATCAGGGTAAATATACATGTTCTGATAGGCTAGTAATGTACCCCTGCTGATCTTGTAAAGCTTGTCAATTTATTTCTGTGGATAAAACTTTTGCACATCATGTGACTAAAGGTTTTCACACCTAGATTTTATGCTGACTGTAAATCCTCTAATCTGGTTTATTTAGCAAAGTGTCAACAGTGTTTGAGTTTTTATGTAGGTAAAACCAACCGCTCTTTTAAGGAGCAGATTTTAGAGCACTTAGGAGACATAAGGAATCATTGTCCAACTAATGCTTTAGCATAACATGTAGGTTTGTATAAGGATCATGCCTTTTGTCTTTTTGGTTCTCCAGTTATTTGTTGAGGGTATTTGAGGTGGTGATGTAGTGAACCGACTAGAACAGATGGAATTAAAATGGATTATTGTGATTCGTGCACATACAATACCAGGTCTTTATGGGAGTAACCCTTTAACACCTGCTCGCAGGTTGGTTTGGTGATTAATTGTTTAACTGTTTTAACACTTTTATTGGTTGATGTTTAAGAGTTTTGAGTATATCATAGCTGTGCTTTGTTTTATTGTTGTATGGTCTTATGAAGCGACTAAGTCCATGAAAGTGCTAACCCAATAAAGTTCATATGTTTTTATGTTTTTATCAGCCGTGTTAGTCAGTTTTTCTACATACTGGATACTCCAAGAAGCATCCCAATTATTTAGCCAATTGTTGAAGCCAATCATCTTTTATCTGCATCTAGGCCTCAGTCATGGTGAAAGGAGGATTTTGCTCAGTATCAGGGTCTAGCCTATATTTGGGACATATACAGAGAGCGCAGACATGTCTCTTTCTACTTTACCAAGAGGGATTTTTTCCCTAAGTGATTCACCCCAACATGCACAAGTACAATGCTGTAGCAATATTTGTGTAGTGCAAATGTCCTAAGGGCCCTTGAGATGTCTGAGGTCCTGATACCTGAAAGAGAACTCACTGTCAACCTGTCTTTGTTCAGCCCTGTGAGTAAGGAGTCCGCGTGTCTCACTATGTAGTCACCAATCCCCAAGACATTTTTGTTTGTAGAGTGGTCTGCTGTAAAAACTCTTTCAGTGTGACTCTGATAATGTGAGATATGTGAAACAATGTTTGAATTTGGTAATGTTTAATCCTTACATCTCTAGGAAGTTAAGAGAAGTATTTCTTTACGTCAGCATATGATATCACATTATGTGTCAGGGATGGGTACACAGTGTGTGGTGTGTTACAGTAAAGATCACAGTCTGTGTTTTTTTTGTGACTGAGGCCTGCATATCTCTTAAATATTTACACCTCTCATGAACTGAATCTTTATAGTGTTTAGCAAAAGTTCATTACCTGTGAACATAAATCAGTTGCTATATTGCTTTAGGATGCCTAATGCTATGTATCTGGCAAAACAGGGGAAGCAAGTAGACTGAAATTCCATATTGTCCAGTGAGAAGTACAACTTGATTTTATTTACAGAGTGGCAGAACCTAAGTAAAATAAAAATGTATGGTCTACTGAAATACTTATCTGTCAAGGGGTTTATAGTGTGGTTATGAATGTATGTTCGTTTAAGTAAACACAAAACTTGAGTTTATATCTGACTGTAACAATACGTGGGCTATTTATACCTGCTGTGGGCTAATTTGCTCAAAGTAACATCCTCACGGGTTGCTACAAGCCATGTTTATGCTATTATGTGCCAGATTGTGCAAGTTATGTAGCTATGAGCAAGTTGCTGCACTTGTATGCACCAGGAGCCTATTTACTGATAGGGCTTGAGTGAGTTTGGTTATATCAGGTAAAGTTACAAAGTGGAAGTGTCTGTGTCTGTGCTTTGCATGTTACAGCACTGATGCTCTAAGTGCAGTTCCTCCCAATATAAATTAAACAGGGAAAATGAAATAATCAATTAAAAGAAACATAAATCTCTAACCAGTGGTGTTTTATTTTCCCCAGTACTGCACATTAACCCTCCTTCCACTAGAATAACCACTACAACATCTGGATGACTACAAGCTGTAGTTGACTTGCACATCTAGCCTCCTTGAACTCTATTTACTATACCGCTCTATTCCTCTTTCCCACTTCCTGTATGCCCTGTCTTTTGCTCTGATTTGTATTCCTTTTCATCCACATTGGCTTTCTCTTTTAGTCTAGAACCCTGTGCATTCCATCCACGATCCTTTCAGCTACCATTGTTTACTCCCTCATTTAATCCATCAAGTTTCCTCCGACTTCCCAGTGTCCCTCCCTCAGATTAGCGTAAGACACTCCTTGAAAAAGTCCCATGATGCTGCATTTGTCTCCGAATTCTTTCCCTTTTCCTTTCCTTGCACAAAACACAAAGGCAGCATGATCACTTTTGAGCGAGAGCACCTTCAATTAGTCATCCATTACTCACTTTGCCCATTTTAGATCCACATTCAAAATTATTTTTTTTTCTGGAATTTGTCCTGCAGTAGTTGTCTGGGTTACCAATCCAAGACCCCAGTCTTCTCTTGCCCTCTCTCTAGTCTGGAGTTCAAAATTTCATAATCTTTGTCTGGTAAATTCAGATTCCTATAATTATTGCCTATCATCCTTGTATCTTATTTCTTTATTCTATTCTCTTTTCTTCTCTAAAATCTTCCCTCTTTGATCTCTCTGGGATGCCATAGTAATCACTCCACCAGTTGTCTATCCTTCCTCTTCTTTAACTGGCAGGTTAGCTAATCTAAGGCATTCTAGGTAGAATTAAGGCTGATGCTTCACAAAGGTGAGGAATATATACAACAAGCCAGTCTTTGCATGTGTTGGGTTGTCGTACATCATTTCCAAACACCTGCTCTGCCACCTTCACACCTTGACAGTCAACATCATATGGGACAGACCCACTACGAATGGGATGACACATTCAGGAAGCACAGATGGTGGTTTGTAGGTGGAACATGTTATCATCATGACAGACAGATGGCATGCTGTCTGCTGCCTTGTGGTAATCTCTTGTAGCTCAGCATCTTTGCTTCCTTGTAGATATTAGGATACCTAAGACAGTAGTGACTTCTGTATACCTAGTAACTCCACTTACAGAGAGAGATACTCCTGGCTGTAAGACAGGCCCACACCTGTAGTTTTCATACAATTGCCGCTTAGTGAGCTGATGACATCACTTTAAATCTATAACAGAATCACTGTCTCTCACTTCTTTATGGCATGATATCATAGTAGCTGGGAGGTCAATGGATAACAATGGTGTGGAAAATGGGTCTGTGGGGGCAATATCAGATGTTAACTGTTGCTGCTGTGTCACATGCTGGGAACAACCTTAGTCCCCTATGCCATGTGGAGCATGTCATCATATGGTGAACAGGATGTGCAGCACAGAAAGCAAACTACAGGACAGGTTAAGGCACACAGTAACATAAGTGGGATGGGATCTTGTTCTATTGATTCTGTCGCTGTTGTTTTCATTGTTGAGAGTTTAACAAACTTTTCCTGCACTGCTCCAGTAAGGTACAGGACCAGATTAATCAGAGCAGGCTTGTGGCACTGTGGCTACCACACCAGATGCTGCTGCAATCACTGCTGCAGGAAATGCCCTGACTAACACAGGAATCTTGAAAATCCAAAAAACATCACAAGTCCATTTGACTATGACATCACAGAGCTTTAGCTACATAATGAACAGGCTGCAACATGGTGTTTGATGGGCAATGACTCATCACTATTGTATATGTAATCTGTCCTTATCCAGAAAATTTGGAGGCACAGCACAAATATCTTACAATTCTGCCTGGAGGTGAGTGCACTCTGTGATACTGTTCACTAAATGGCTCATTAAGGAGGCAGCCCTGTTCACAATACAACAGCTTTGCTCTGTAATCAACAGTGTGCTACCCACAGAACAGCATCACATTGTTATTGTCTATGTTAGAAGAAAGCATTATGCATTCCACAGCTTATAAACAAATGGATTGTGTCTAGATCTAGGGGGTGTCATTGTACCCATTTACTCTGCTCTCATTAGGCCACTCATTAAATATAATGCCCTGTTTAGCATATGTCTGTCAAGACACGTGCAACAACAGGAATGCCCACAGAGATATCTTACTAAAGTGATAAAAGGCCTAAACAACATGTCCTACATGGTCAGACTCAAAGCTATTTCACTATACTCGGTATCCTATAGACTGTTAGAAGGTGACCTAAGTCTGACATACAAGGCATCCTCTGACGCACTACCGACGGATTTACTGCACATCATCAAGTCAAATAACATCAAAAATACTTAGTCTAGGGATCTAAACCTCTTTTGCAGGTTGGAGGGTCAGTTATATCTTGGAGAGGATACCGCTGCTGTGGAAGAGAATCCCCATCCACATAGTCAAGTTTAACTTCGATCTATGGATGGGAAGCAGAAAAAGTATTTCAGGACTGCTCCCTGTACCAGTAATGGACAGAAGCAGCTCCTAACAGAGCCAGCTCCAGCATATTTTATCCCATGCATGGGTCCCTTCAAATATTTATGGTCTGATCCCATTTATTCACATTGGGGTAATACATAATTATCAAGCATGGGATGGGTAAGACCAATTTTTAATTACATGGGGCAGGTTATTTCCAGCACAAAAAGGGAAATTGGCTAGGCTTACAAATGGTCCACAAGGGTAGCTAGCCTAGTACTTACCTATGAACATGGCCTGACGTGGTGACATGTCATTCAGCAGTTACACACCTCTGCCATGGTCCCAAAGGCATTCAAAAACATTTGTATTTGAAGTTAAGTATCTTATCACGTGCATCTAGGAATGCTACTCCTGCTTGGCAATCACTGTATGCTCACAATGTGGCATATTCTCTTTCATAAGTGGGTGTACCTTGTGATTATCTTCAAGGTGATGAAGTAAGTACAGTGAGCAACAGATTAAATGTTGTATAGAGTACTGTCACACTCTGTGAAAGGGGACCACATGGTGCTTCATCTGCCATTTTTATTTGGTTGTGGTTAGTTTTGAACCTGGTGTTTATTCATTTGCTTGTAACATGATGAAGGTCTAGCTAGTCTCATCAAATGTACATATCTGTGATCTTCTGTGCTGTATTTTATTCCACTGTATAATCTAATACACACATCATACAGCTCCACATCATTCAGCCCTATATGCTGCAAGGTTAAGATCTCTGTCTACTACATGCAGACCCTTGTTACATAATGATGTCTCATTTGCTGTGAGCATGTCTGGCACTGTTGTTGGCAGGGTTTATGAATAGTAGAGTAGCCACTTCATATACTTAGCCTTTGACAGGCAGGCAGTTTTGGTGATGCTGGTGTTTCTATTATTTGGCCATTTAGGTCACAGAAAGTACAAACTGTGACAAATATGCTGCCCATCTTGCTCTGGGTTTGTAATGTAGTTACCTGTCTGGTTTATAAAGACACCACATCATTTATTTACATGTTCAGACATCTACATGATGCATGATGTTGGTAGTGCCATGGTGTACTGGAAGCCTTACTGCATATGTGGTATAATGAGCCATCACTTCAGGTGCAGTTTGCACTACCCAAACAGTGACTACTAAATATCTCACAACTTTGCAATGCATGGTATACGGTGAAGGAATGTCATATGCAGGTATGATAGCTGCCTCCGGGGTGCTAATCATGAGTAGTGCATGCTTGGACATAACTTGCACATTTATTGAATGATACTGTTATCTACTGATGCTGACAAGGGCACTCTCAATACCTGGTACCTAATAATGATGTGCATCACATCCTTCACAGCCTGCTTCATATGCAGAACTGTCTCAAAAAAGTATTTCTTACAGCCATTACTTTTCCTAGAAGACTCAATTTCAGGCCTTTCCTATACTTTCGCTATACCTGTTTTTTCAGAATGTTAGATTTTTGTTGAATACAAATCCTTCATTTATGATTAAGAAAGGCACAGAAACAAACCTCAGTCAGTCAATTCACCTGCCTGTATGCTTTCTCAATTATTCCAACAAAAATATATAATGCACTCCATAGACTGCTTGCATTTTATGTGGAAAGAACCATATTGTATAAGAAGGGTTCACATTTGTCCGATTACAAAAAAAATAAAAAATTCTAATACCTGGCTGGTTGACTGACTGCATAAAAATTTAAAAATGAGAAATAACACCTTGCATACCCAAAATGAGGCTCACACAACTAAAACAGAAATTATCTCTTCAGCCTTCTTTCACAGTGTAGTCTTGGTTTACATTGTTTGAAAAAGATACTCGTCTTCATTAAATACAGTTGCAAGACTGTGGCCACAGTGATCAGGTGCTAGAGACTATAGGAAGATGAGCTTGAGATTTTGTCCTGTTGTTGATAAAGATGGATTTCTGTGTAACAGATTTAAAAATGATATATTTACCATAATATAATGCAAGATCAGAATGAGCAGGCCTACTCTCATCAACACAGTCACCCACATTCTTCCCAATTCCATTGAGTTGGTCTTGACATTATGAATTTTGTTATGTATTACACTTTTCATAGAATAGATAAGATCTGGAGAGGAAGGTTTTCACACAGAGCTGCATGAACAAAATGTGAGGTATTTGTGACATGAGAATGTTCCAAATGCTGAGTTGCATAACCCCTGATGGCATTAGTCCTGCTCTTAGCAAGGGTAGATTTCCACATCCGGCTACATTGTTATAGTAAGTACATAAACAAAAGCTATGTACTTACCATAATGAGAGATCCTTTCTTTCCAGGCTGTCCGGTATGACATAAGGGTCATCAAGCCCCAGTCTAGATACAGTGTGGCTGATTTAGTGCTCCAGCTTCAAACCCTTCCAAAACTTTTTCTCGTATTACTCCTCCCTGACTAAACTCAGATCGAGTTTGATGCCTCTTGTTATGTGCATTTATACTGTCTTTGATTCAGGATGAAAATCCTTAGATACCATAATGGCAATGGAAGGAGGGCAGTTTGTTGTATCGGGTGGACTGCAATGAAATGAAAAGATTTGTCATCATGGTAAGTACAAAACTTTTTTATCCTCTTCATTCAGGCCATCTTATCTGACATATGGGTCAGAATCCCCAGCTACTAGAATCCTGGAGGGCCTTAAGACAGGAAACCCTTCAGGATAGAAGCCCCAAAGGTAGCCCTGGCCCTGGGCATATGATCCAACTTGTAATGTTTGATGAATGCATGGGTTAAGGACCGAGTAGCTGCTTGACAAATTTCCTCCAACGATAAAGACCTGAAAAAGGCTGCTGATGTAGAAACCACTCTAGTGGAGTAAGACTTTGGTTTGTTGGTAAGGGTGTAACTTGAGAAGTGGAAATAAAGATATAGTCTGATAACCATCTAGACACAGACACCTTAGAGATGTTTTTGCCCAGTTATTATTCTCAAAGGATAGGAATACAAATGCTTATCTATCCTGAAGGTGCTGTTCTGTGAAGGGAGAAATGCAACTGTCTATGGCCATCTAGGATATGCAGGAAATATACACATTTGTTCTGATAGTTTGGGAAAAAAGACTGGGAGAGCAAAGTTTGTGAGTAATCTGTCTCATTAGCCACTTTTGGGAGAAATGATGGATGGTCCTAAGGATAATGCTGTTTTTGTGCAGGATAGTAAAAGGACAAATGGAGGATAGGACATGGAGTTCAGAAACATTCCTGGCTGAAGTGACAGCTACTAACAATGCAGTTTTCCATGATAAGACTATTAGATCTGTAGTTGCACCAGGCTCAGACAGAGGTCTGGACAAGGCTTCTAAAACAACATTTAGATCCCCAGTAGGAGAGAGGTCTTTAACAGGAGGTCTCAGATGGAATGCCCCTTTAAGGAAAGTTTTACATAACTTATGCATAACCTGGAAAGAGTCTTGAAACCAGATGTGGAAGGATGAAAAGGCTGGCAGTTGAACTTTTACAGAAGAGAAGCTGGACCCAGCTGAAAACAATGATGGCAAGAAAGGTAAAACCTCTGGCACTGACGCTGAACATATGTCTATGTTATGAGATTCTGCCCATATGGTGACTCTCTCCATTTCCTACAGTACATCTTCCACATAGACAATTTCTGAGAAGCTGAAAGAATGCACAGAATGCTAGGGAAAAGGGAATGATCCTGTGTCATCACTAGAACTGGAGAAACCAACTGGTTAATTTTCAGATTGTACACATTTGTGGCAAACTTCTCAGATGGGTGAGAAATACGATCCGGTCTTGGGTCTAAGAGCCAGGGAGGTTCCTTCAAGTAAGGTTTTAGCATGGGAAATCATATTTGTCTAGGCCACAGTGGGGCAATAAGGATCATCACTGACTTGTACTAAATAGTTTTCTGTATGAACTTGGTGATAAGTGGAGTGGGCAAACAGGTGTAAAGTAACCCAAGAGGCCAAAGACTGGAAAAAGAATACCTAGGGTTCTGTCTCTGGTGAGGGAGAATGTTGACATATCGAATATACTTGGTGTTCTGCGGGGTTTCAAACAGATTACAGTATGGTACGCCCCAGTGATGAAATATTTTCTTTGCTATCACTGGATTCAGGGACCACTCATAAGGAAGTAGGTGATTCTTGGTTTACCTGTTTGTAAGATCATTTTACCTTCCGAGAATGTGTGGCACAATCAGATAATGGTGGGAGGCTATCTCCTATTGCCAAACTCTCATGGCTCCTTGGCAGAGTGGGTAAGATCTAGTTCCCCATGCTTGTTTATGTACCAAACTACCTTCATGTTTTCAGTCTGGATATTGTTCACCCCTACAGGCAGCCAGTCTTGTAGTTCATGAGGCACTAGGTGGATCACTCTCAATTCTAGGATGTTTATTCAATGATAAGCTTTTGAGTTTGACTATGAACCCTAGACAATTCTGCCCTAGTAATGCTCTCCCCAACCCGGGGATGCATCTGTAGTCACTGTTGCTTTAGAAGGAATCTGAAACGGTCTTCTGGTTGATACCAAGGGTGAAAAAAGCCACCAATTTAGATGACACCTGAAGGACTGAGTTATTCTTATGAGAAACAACATAGGATTGTGTTTTTAAGACCACTGTGATTGGACTAACTACTGTAAAATTCTCATGTGGTAGTACACAAACTGTACCATAAGAATCATCACTGCTGTTAATCCTAAGACTCTCAGTACTGCCTCGCCAAATATCAATCTGTATCCAAGAGAGCTTGAACTGATATTTTCAATGCTGCAATTCTGTTCTATGGAAGGACGATTTGAGTTAGCATTGTGTCCAACAGATAGCCCCAAAACACTATCTACTGAGTACGGATTTTGTTCTTGAATGAGAGACTCTTGAGAAATGGCGGCCAGGAGTCATTTATTTAGGTATGAGAAGATTTTGAATCCTTGTAAAGACAGATGAGCTGCTATGACTGCCACGCATTTGGTGAACACTCTGGGGGCTGTGCTGAGACCAAATGGCAGGGCTCTGAACTGAAATTGACTGGCTTCCATATGGAAGTGCAAGGATTTTCTGGCCTCCTTCTCTTTCTTAGTGTGAAGTTACACGTCCTGGAGACCTACTGAGCACATACACTCTTTCTTCTGAAGACACAGAAGAATAAATTGCACTGTGACTATCTGTACTCGGGTATTTTTGATGTAATCATTTAAGAAGACATAGGTCCAAAATGGGACAGAGGTCCTTTGTTTTTTAGCACAAATACAATCCTGACCATTGCTGGTCTAGTGGGGCGTCATAGATAACTCTTTTTGGTAAGAAGGAGATAACCTCTGGAATGACTGCCTTTCTCTGTTTGGGTGGGACATCAGGCAAATGGGGAGATGATGGTGGGTGCTCTAAAAATGAAGTTTGATAGCCTCTTTATACTATCCCTCTTATCCATCTGTCTCATCTGATGGCAAACCATGAGTAAAGCTAGAGGGATATATGTCCCCTGACTGCCTCCAGAGTGGAGTAGTCTGGCAATCCTTCAAGGTTTACGAGATCTGTCCTAGAAGGACCCTCTAATTCTCTGGTTTTCATATCTCTTCAGCCTCTGGGTCTGCATTCATTCAACTGGCTGCCTCTTCCCCAGCCACCTCTGTCAGAGCAGGAATCAAACAGACAGCAAGACCTCTGAAACCAGAGAGTTTGAGCCCCTTGTTTGGTTCCTGGAAAAGTCAGCTCTGTCTGCCCTCACTGATCCATCTGCCTCACTATGAAGTAGGCACACGGTCAGACTGGTAATGTTTGAAATTGTAGACAGAATAGCCTGAAATTGTTTCTGTGACTCTGGAGTAAATAGAATCTTCAGAGTGGAAAACACTTGCTGAGTGAGACCACACTGGAATCTGGTAAAATTAGAGTGGTAGCTCACATCTTAAATCATGAAAGAACTTATATGTCCACTTCCTTAGTCTATCCATAACCCAGGACTCCTTGATGGGCAGAAGGATGGAAACAAGTCTTCAGATAACTCTGTTTTGGTGGCTGCCGCAATAATAATAGAGTCAGCTGGGGATGTCTTTACTCAAAAGACTTCATCCTTGGTGAGGTTGAAGTACCTTGTCCATCTTCCTGGGGACTGATTGACATGTGTTAGGCTCCTGTCATGATTTCTTGATTGGTAAATACACCATCTTATCAGCTAGTGGGACCATGTAGGATGTACAAGGGGCCAACCCAGGGCTTTTTTTGAGAATGTACGTGCCGGTATAGCATAATGTGACCTCTGCTGTAAAAGTGCCGGATACAGCGAGTCCACTTACCCTCTGAATTTAAACTTCCATTCACCGTTGAACCTGCCTGATAAATGGGTGCAAAATTTAAGTGTGTGATACCATCATACCTGCCTTATCAGGAGAGTTTGCTGCCCCCGACATACGTCCAGATAAGGAGAGACACTGTGTGTGTGTGTGTGTGTGTGTGTGTGTGTGTGTGTGGGGTACGTTTGGCAAGCATTGCCTAAAAAGACAAGAATGTCCAGCTTTTCAGCCAAAGGTCACATCATGACGTGTGTCATAGGACTGTGGGCTGCGGCGGTTGATGGGACTGCGCAATCAGTGGTCTGTCATGTAATTGTGACGTGGGCTGCTGATTAGTCATGTTACTCTCACATTCTCTTCCCACACTTTAGTTGTGAGGAGAAAGAGAGAGAGAGAGAGAGGAGAAACAGGCTATGGTGTGTGTGTTATCACATTTGTGTGTTTTTTGTAGCTGTTGAGAGGGCCAAGGCCCAATGCCAAACAGAAGCTTTATTTTTTCCTGGCATACTACTCTGTGAAAATTAAGGGCCATGACTTTGACTTTTTTTATATGTTATAAGCCGGCAGGGTTTAATCAGATACTAGGGAGGCAGTGTATGTGTGTGTGTGTGTGTGTGTGTATGGGGGGTGTGGGGGTGGGGGTGGGACTGTTGATTTTCTTTTTTTAATACGCTGACAGGCAGCAGGGCACGTTCAATGAACTGTCAATGAAACTACTGTCCAGATGATTCCTGTGGTTTTGTCTGTGTGTTTTTTGGGGCTCTTTATAGGCAGGGCCAACCAGATACTTTATTTTTCACCTGGCAGGATCAACCCACTCTAAGTGTGAAACTTTTAAGGGCCGTGGTGTTGACTTTTTTTTTAATATGTTATTATGAATAACCTGGCAGGGTTTAACCAGATATTAGGGAGGCAATGTGTTTGGGGGACTGTTGACTTTCCTTTTTTAAAACACTGACTGGCAACAGGGCAGGGTCAATGAACCATCAATGGAACCACTGTCCAGATGATTCCTGTGGTCTGTCTGTGTGTTTTTTGGGACTGTTGATAGGCAGGGCCAACCAGATACTTTATTTTTTGCCTGGAAGGCTCAACCTACGCTATGTGTGAAACTTTTAAGAGCCGTGGTGTTGACTTTTTTTTAAATATATTAAGTAAATCCTGGCGGGGTTTAACCAGATACTAGGTGGCAATGTGTTTGGGGGGACTGTTGATTTCCTTTTTTTAATACACTGGCAGGCTCAACAGAACCAGATGATTCCTGTGGTATGTGTGTTTTTTGGGGCTGTTGATTGGCAGGGCCACCCAGGTACTTTCTTTATTTTTTTCCTGGCAGGGTCAACCAGATACTAGTACTATGTGTGTTTAAGGGCCATTGTGTTACATTTATTGAAGAGTGAGTTTGTCACTGAGCAGGGGTCATGTTAAAGGTGGTAGTGTCAATACTGATGAGTAAGGGGAAGACAGAACCTGAAAGTGCCATTCATGCTGCGTAGGATGCATTTTGGTGCATGTTGACAACACCACACGCAACTTTCCAGCTAACATTAGCAGAGATGACATTCACGGCACCTCTGGTTTGCAAGGTGTACGGCACTCTGAACCCCTTCTTATCAGGACAGAGCACCTTTTTACGGTGTAGAGTCCCTTGATCCAGCCATGTGTAATGCACAGCTGTATTGATGTAGCTTACCATGTTTGGGTGGAGATGAGGGGAGTCAGATGAGGCTGTCTGCGTTTTAGTCTACAGGATGGTTCATAGAACAGAAATAACAATAAATTTTAAGTAAATGAACTCTGACGCATGTACAACTGTTTTTACCTCTGAGCTGGGCTCAGCATGATTTTTGTGAAAGCATTTATTCTCTAATGAAAATAATCTGTCCAAAAAGCAATTCCCATGAGGAACCAGAGTAATACACAGCTAAAGAGATGCTAGTGGAAATCTCATAGAGCTGATTAAAGTGGTAGTCTGCAGTGCTAACTGGGTAACCCTAAGACATTGTTTAGACTATGGCTTCAAACTGTTTTGATTCTCACACTCTCACTTATGAAAGACTAAAATATTTGAACTTGTACAGTGTCTCATACAGAGATTTAAGATATTTAGGGCGTTTAGAGGCAACCACCTGTGGGAATTTTGAGATTATCAAAAGTGTACTATTTGGTTGTCTGAGATAGTAGCTGATACATGGAAGAGACCACCAATTTACATTAAAGCAATCATTAATGAAGATATTTTTAAGAACAACCTGAACAGTTACAGAAAGAACTGTTTTGATATATTGGCAGGCTAGAAGGGGATTAATGCCCATGCTTGAAATATTTGTATGTATGCATTAATATTGTGTTCTTCTCCTCAAAATAATGTAGTGAGTAACTTGTATATTTCCTGATTTGTCTGTCACAGCTTCGTCTTGTAATGTGACTAAGATAGCAGCAAATGTATAAGCTCTAATCTTGCATATGTACAAGTGGGCCTTACAAGTAACATAACATTGCCCCAGACTTAATAATATATCATTCCTTGTTATAGCTTTGGTATTCCAGATAACAGCTGAAGGTAAGACAGTTGGCTGTCCTCAACATTTCAAGTCATTTGGTCCAATGGCAATGTTCCAGAAGTGTTCCTAACTAGACATTTGTCTGAAAGGGAAAAATGGATAAAGTAAGGCTTGCAAAATTTATTAAAAATGCAGTTTATATCAAGCATATAAATTCTTCTTTTTATAGGTTGCAAGTTGCATGGTTATAACCTGGCAGGATTAACCAGATACTAGGGAGGCAATGTGTTTTGGGGGGCTGCTGATTTTCTTTTTTTAATACACTAGCAGGGTCAGCCAGATTCCTGTAGTCTGTGTGCTTTGGGGGACTGTTGATGACTGTCCTCAGCTCTGGTCTGGAATGTTTAATGTTTTGTGGTATGTATGTATCACTAATGGAAATGATATTATACATTAAGATATCTACCCATATTGTATTGTATTTTATTTATTTACTTATTTCAAGTTTGTTAACTGAGGTAGAACACTGGTCTCTTTGAGCCATTTTACAGATTTAGCCCAGGAAATTAAAATAAAGTACAGATTACAAAATTGGTATTACAGCATGACAGAAAAGGAACAAGAGTCCTGTTAGAAAAATATGTATTTAAACATGTATAAAGTGCTAGTTTAAAAGCAAGTAGTATATAATGCATTTTATTCTATTTACAATATGGCAATAAGAATGATTTTACATGTAGTTGCTTGAAGCTTGGAACTGCAGTGTGTTTGAACTCTGACCCTGGCAGTAGCTAGCCCAGCAAGCTTATGTTTCTCACTAATGATTATCTGCTGGGTCAGCAAAATTGAATGTATAAAGCATTAAATATTCTTATTCCTTCCTCTGAGATAATTGACCTTGTGAATGTATCAGAGATAAGACACAGCTGCTACAAGGGAAAATTGCAAGAAGAACAGAGAAGAGTATTGCCAGAATGAACCAACCATTGTATTCGAGCTTGCCTGAATCCTTGAAAGAAGCAACATTTACAGAAAGACATTATAATGAACCAGGTGCTTTGCAAGGCTGTATTATTCTCATGGGAAAACTTTTAAAATGTATAACATCAGCTTTTTCTTATGAATAGAATATTGTAGACCATAGTGATGTAGGTGCCCTGTGACTAATCACGTCAGTAAGGTGGGCACAGCTCAAATGTAAGACTATATAAAATTGTGTACTTCCTGCATCATGTCAGACAAAACTCTGTACTTGTATGGTTTTTTGCCTCCTGGTGTACACTAGTAAACTTTTGCATCTGAGCCTCCTGTGTTGTTATCATTTGTTTTTATCTAACAGTTTGGTCCTCCTTGAACCGGAATTCCCTTGGTAAGCTGCAGATCAGAGTGTATCGGTGGTTGAATACTGCGCAGGAGAAGTTACCAAAAGGGTTCTTCTTGAAACACAAAGACCTCCGACTGAATTGTTGTCTTGAGAGGCTGGCCACTTTCTGATCTGCGGCCGAAGAGCGGTCTCGAACTGGTCGACCCAGGAGGCTCAGGTAGGAAATATTTGCCTTTTTTCTGTTTTAGATCAGGGACTAGGTTACAGTAAATGTCATTGTCAGAGATTTGTTATACAGATCAGGGACATAAGGAAATTACTGTATATTTTTGTCAGAGATCAGGGAAACAGGATAAGGCAGGCAGTTATTCTAGATAAACTGTGTAAGGAACTGAAATACCACGTGGTGAAAAAAAGGGTTACGTAACATTTTTTACAATGGGAAATCAGTGCACTAAAAAATCGCGAGATCCGCCCCTAACTGATGACGCAAAATATATGCAATTACAACGGGCTGATAATGTAAGGTATTATACAAAATGGGTTAATAAATACGGATTTGATGGTAAATTAAACAAGATCTCATTAGTTAAACTTTTAAAACAGCTTAAATCTGACGCAGAAGGTCAGGCAAAAAAGCAACGACGATTAGGCATTCCTCAAGCACACAGGTGGATTGAGGAAGTAAACCGAAGGGAACAGAAAGCTAAAAATACAAAAACGTTATTTTTAGATAAAGAGGATAATAATACAGTAATAGCAACGGCCCCTCCCCCTCCGCCCCCTCCAATGCCTTTTTTAGGATATGAAGCAGGAGAACAAGCTGGTCCACCTCCACGTTATCCTGAAGTTACAAGAGTACTAAAACCATTTGTTAGAGATCCTATTGAAACTAGGTCCCGGACACGTAAAACACTAGGGGACACAGATTTATATCAAATAGGGAAAAATACACTAGAAGAAAGTGAGGAAGAAATCTGTCCACTAATCGAGGTACCAAATCCTCAGGCAGGACAGGAAGGGCAGGACCCAACTCTTCTAGTGTATAGACCATGGACACCGGAAGATATTCGCAAGGCTACAGAGGGAATCCCTCATCCAAAAGTTAATTACACAAAGTTTTACAAGATTTACAAGGTATGAGATTAAGTTACCACTTAAATGGGGAAGAAGTAGAAAAGGTAGTCAGACAGATTGTGGGTCCAGACTGGCACATGATTTGTGGTACCTGGAATCCTCGTAATGCAGAGCTTAAACCACTCCCACATAGTGACGCAGAATTAGACAACAGAGTGAAAGGTCTTACAGACCGAATTTCTGACAAATGGAAACCTAGGGCAGATTGGACTTGCATTAATCAATGCATACAGCAAGAGAATGAAACTGTAGATGGGTACTATGGTAGATTATTGGAATGTTTCAATAACCATAGTGGTATGGCTATTCCTGAAAATCAGACACATGATACTTCGTATGAACAGCAACTGAAAAATGCATTTTTGAAAGGTTGCATTGCACCTATCAGTAGCTTTATTACAAAGCATATGATAGATCATCGAACAAGTAGGCTACAAGCCTTACTTGAATATGCCAGACATGCTGAAAGACACTTTAATAGTAAAAAGAAAAAGAAGACACAGGTCTTCACAGCTGAAGACGGAGCAGAAGTCTTTGTAGTACAGTCAGGTAAGAAGGGTAAGAAAAATACCCAGGGAAATAGACAATCTGACAAAAGGTCAGAGGATTTTGAAGAAAGGAAAAAGAAAGGTGAGTGCTTTAAGTGCGGGAAGAAAGGACATTTAGCAAGGGATTGCAGGCTAAATAAAAAGGTGACTACAGAAAATAAAGATGATGAGGACTGACTATATGATAGTGATGAAAATCAAAAATCATCAGGGAAGAAAAACAAACAAAGGGCAAACGTGAATGTAGTGGAAGGGACAGAGGAAGTGCAGGTAGATGTAGAGAATGAAGAAAGTGAAATTTTAGATTTAGCATTACTGAGCTTAGAGCTCTATTTGGCAGACACAAAACCGGAAGTTACACTTCTGGTGGAAGGAAGGGAAGTGAAATTCCTGTGTGACTCAGGAGCATCACGAACTTTGATACACCCTTCAAAGTTACCAGAATATTCTGAATCACCTGACTATATATTAGTGAAAGCAGCAAATGGACAGCTATATAGGGAACCACTCTCCCATGATATAGCAATAACTGACCCTGTTTCAGGCATGACTCAGAAAAGTAAAATTGTAGTTTCTGCAAAATGTCCAGTAAACCTACTGGGAAGAGATCTTATGCAGATATTTGGCATAGCGGTAGTTCCCACTATGCAGGGTATGAAAGCACAAAGACAAATGAATACTTTTGTGGTGCAACCGGAGGGTGAAACCTTTTACTGGTACAGCCAGGACCTAGTTATGACTGGTCCAGGGGCAGTAACCGGAGAACTGATGAATGTAGCCATCAGTAAGGCCCCCTCCCTTGACACTGATCAACAGCATTTGTTACATTGTACTCTATACTACTGTAGCATGCCAGGACCTGATAAAGAATATGAGCAAGAATTGTTCAAAAATCCTGCTAACAGATTAGTATTATGAAACTTGTATTGGGATACTGAGGGAAACAGTGTGGTAAGCTGTTCACTACCTCAGGAATTCATGACACTGTACAGATCTAATAGACTACCACATGTCAGCTTGACAAAGAAGAAGGATGTAAAATGGGCAGACTTAGGAGAAAAAGTAACAAGGTGGGAAAAACAAACTGATTTAGAATTATCAGAACAGGGGATACAAAAACAGAAATTGAATTGGCTAACACAGACACATCCAGCTGTACACTCACAAACTAGTGAAGACAGCTGATTAGCATTCTTATTAGAAGAAGAAGAAAAAGCCTTGTGTGATATACCAAACACTCTTTGGTCAACAGGTAAATCAGATGTAGGACTTATTCAAACAGCAGGACCAGTAACTATTACACCAAAATCAGCATTTAGACCACAAAAAAGACAATACCCCTTGAGGAAAGATGCAGAGCAAGGAATCAAACCTATAATAGCAGCATTACTCAAGGAAGGCGTACTGGTAGAATCTCTTGATTCACCATGTAACACACCTCTATTTCCTGTTAAAAAAGCAAACGGGGAATGGCGGATGGTACAAGATTTACAAGCCGTAAACAATGCAATAATACCCAGGGCACCTACGGTGCCAGACCCACACCTTGTTGAATGACTTGAAACCACAACAAAAATACTTTACTGTGGTAGATATAAGCAATGCTTTCTTTTCAATACCTATACATCCAGATAGCCAGTATTGGTTTGCATTTACATTTCAGGGTAAAAGATATACCTATACTCGGCTACCGCAGGGATATTGTGAAAGTCCAACGATATTTGCACAAGAAATGGCAAGCAACCTGGCGGGGTTTACTCCACCAGGAGGTAGTCAGATTCTACTTTATGTAGATGACATCTTGCTAGCAGCCCCTACCCAACACCAATGCAGGGAAGATACAATAGCATTATTGAAATTTTTAGCAGCACAAGGACACAAAGTAAACAAAAGTAAGTTACAACTTTGGAGAAAACAAGTTAGATACCTGGGATATGTGATATCCAATGAAGGTAGAATATTAGATGAAGACAGAAAAACAGCAATTTTACAGGCACCCAAACCAGCAACCAAGAAGGAAATGATGTCCTTCTTGGGGACGACTAATTTTTGTCGAAGCTGGATATCAAACTATGCTTTAGAAACTGCTCCACTGGCTGATTTAATATATAAAGCACCAATGGCAGCACAAGAGGTATTACAATGGACACCTGAAGCAGAAACAGCTTTCTGCAGACTAAAACAACTGATAGCTTCATCACAAGTTTTAGGACTTCCAAATTATCACAAAAGATTTTTTCAGACCGTAGATTGTAAGCAGGGATATATGACGTCAGTTTTGACGCAACAGCATGGGGATAAGCAACGCCCCATAGCTTACTATTCATCACAGTTAGATCCAGTGGCACGATCATTGCCTCACTGTGTGCAAGCAGTAGTCGCAGCTGCAATGGCAGTACAGGCTTCGCCTCAGTAGTGTTGTTCCACCCTCTCACATTGAGAGTGCCTCATGCAGTCGCGATAATTTTACTACAAGAAAAAATAGCATATCTATCTCCTGCTAGACATCTTTCATGTATGACCATACTGCTGAGCCAACCTCATATGGTAATTGAACGTTGTACAACATTAAATCCATCAACGTTACTTCCAACTCCTGTGGATGGCACACGCACAGTTGCCTGCAGGAAATTGAGCAAATAACTTTGCCCAGACAGGACCTCACTGATATGCCCTTAGATGATGCTGAGGTGACATTTTATGTGGACGGTTCATGCAGAAAGGGTCCTACAGGGAAAAATCTAGTAGGATATGCAGTAACCACAGATACAGAGATTTTAGAAGCCCAACCCTTACAGCATAACCTGTCTGCTCAAGCAGCAGAACTGATAGCCTTGACACGGGCTTGTACTCTAGCGAAGATAAAAAGTGAACATATATACTGACAGTCAGTATGCTTTTTTCTACAGTGCATGTTTTGCACAACAATGGAAAAATAGGGAATGATAACATCTACTGGCAAACCGATTAATCATGCAACTTGTTTTGAACTTGTTAGATTCCATTCAGTTACCTACTAAGGTAGCTATTTGCAAATGTTTAGCTCATACAAAACAACAGGATGCAATTTCAAAGGAAATGCAAAAGCTGATGCAGCTGCAAAGCAAGCAGCCTCAGACTCAAAAATTTTACTTTTAACCGAGAAATTACAACCCTCTGAGATTTTAAATTTAAAAATGTTAAAAACAATGCAGACATTAACTACAAAAGCTGAGAAACAAAAATGGGAGAAACAAGGTGCAATCCTCGAAAATGGACTGTATATCTCCAAAGAAAAAAAAACAATATTGCCGTCTAATTTATTTAAATATGCAGCTTTGTTGAGCCATGGGCAGTGCCATGTCTCAACAGGGGGGATGGTACAGTTAGTAAATCGAATATTCCAAACATATAGATTCACAAATTACACACAAAAATTTTGTGCAGCATGCCATGTCTGTAATAAACATCATGCACAAGGAGCATTCAAACCCAAGCAAGGGAGTTTTCCTGTACCACCATATCCGTTCCATACTATCTGTATGGATTTCATAGAACTGAACAAATGTGAAGGGAAAAAATACTGTTTAGTAATTATAGACATGTTTTCCAAATGGGTAGAAGCTTTTCCAACTAAAAATCCGGATGCAGCGACAGTGGCAAAGGCCCTAATAAAAGAAATAATTCCCAGATTTGGCATACCGAAAAAGATCTATAGTGATAATGGGACACATTTTGTGAATCAGACGATTCACCAACTTGGGAGATACTTTGGGATCTCCTTAAAAAATCATTGTGCCTACCACCCACAGTCTGCAGGACTGGTGGAAAGGTACAATGGAATTCTGAAAAATAAGTTAAGGAAGTTGGTGGGGGAAACACAGAAGAATTGGATTTGCTGTTTGCCTTTGGCACTGCTGAGCATGAGAACAGTTCCAAATGTAAAGGGTTTAACCCCCTTTGAAGTGATATTTGGAAGGGCATACTATGTGCCACAATGGAAGGCTCTCATGCCTGCAGAATTAGAGGCTGATAGCTCATTAGCTAGTTATGTTAGGAAAATGTTAACTAATAAAACTGTTTTGCAGTTGAACTCTTTTTCAGATAAAAGACAGACCAGACCGTTGGAAGCAGTGCTGACTCCTGGGTCCTGGGTTTGGCTGAAGGTCACGAAGAGAAAGAACTGGGCGAGTCCAAAGTGGGAAGGACCATACCAGGTACTATTGGCGACGCCTACTGCAGTCAAAGTTGCGGAGAGGTCGTCCTGGGTCCACCTGACGACTGTAAACTGGTAAAGAATTTTCAGCTTGATAAACATTTTGTGACTGACACACAATTAAGGCAGGATGACCAAGAGCAAAATGAGTAAAAACACAGACCAACCTCGAAGATATTGTTTAATCATCTTGCTAACTATGCATCTATTGACTATGATTGTGTTGACTTTCCTTTTGTTGTGGTTCTTCCTACATATAACCACACAGGTGAAAGTAGAAACGTGATGAACTATCTATAGACTGGCATCCAAACTTTAACACATACCTAGCTATGAAGCGTGTATATGTAGAGACTATGAACGTTTCAAATTGCTGGGTTTGTACTGCCATACCAACAGCATATGGAGGATTGTTGATGTCCGCTGTCCCCTTGGGGATAAATGAGACTTGGGAAAATTTACTTTTTGATACAGGTTCTGTAAGATCACAGGACAAAATTGCATTGTATTTGCCTATTACACAGAGGGGAATTGTATGTTTTTATAAGAATAACACACTCCAAGTGGGTTGGAGTAACTGTAACGTAACTATATCTTATAAATGCTATATTAAAGCCAAAGATAAAGGCACTGTTTGTAGTACAAATTATGATTCATATTTGAGCTTAATGAAAACAACATTAAGTGAAGTGCAGAAAAATCCTGTCTTGCATAAACAATTATCTGTTATAGACAAAAAAATGTTTCATTCAGAGCTAACCCGCATCAGTACCAAAGTAGAAAACTGTTATTTTATTTGTGGGAAAAAAGCATACAAATGGCTACCTGAGAATTGGTCCGGCAGTTGTTTTTTGGGTTATCTGGTTCCAGCTATAAGGCATACTGCAGAATTACCTCTAGGTAAGATACGAAATGTAAGAGATGTAGCCCGAAAACCTGAAGATCCTATCGGAAAACCTGTAAATCCAGTGGGAAAAATCGAGGCTGGTTGGAAGAACCATCATTCCGTGAAAAATAAAGAAAAATTGACTCATATGGACTTCAGTGACAGTGTTATATCCTGGGCTGGGATACTTCCAGCATACGGAGCAGTCAAATCGATCTGGGAGTTGAGAAAACTGTCGAAGCTTCTCGAAGTAATGAGTAACGCAACTTTTTCTGCTCTTGAACTAGTGACTGATGAACTGAATGCAATGAGAACTGTTGTACTACAAAATCGAATGGCTCTCGACTTCACCCTGGCGGCGAGAGGTGGTACTTGCGCGCTTATCAAAGAAGAATGCTGTGCATATATACCAGACAATCGACATGAAATTAACGACCACCTAGAGGTAATACAGCAGGTATCGGCCATGACTGAACCAGGCCCAAACCCACTGACAAACTTTTTCCAGAGTCTATTTGGTGGGTGGGGTTCTATCCTAATGAATATTTTGATTGCTATTTGTGTTGGTCTGCTCCTATTGGGAGCATGTGTCTGTTGCGGGATTCCCTGTATGAAAAGATTAGTCAAAGATTTTGTTGATATATCTGTAACTAAAACTTTGTACCAAGACATTGAATTGAAACTATTAATTCCAGATGAAACTTGTTCCGAAATATAAACTAAATGACTTGCCTAGTTAAAAATCCTTAAAGGAAAAAGGCTAGGAGACGATATAACATTGTTTATGTTTCTGAATAGAATAAAAGGTATTAAAAGGAGGGAAATGTTAGAAAAATATGTATTTAAACATGTATAAAGTGCTAGTTTAAAAGCAAGTAGTATATAATGCATTTTATTCTATTTACAATATGGCAATAAGAATGATTTTACATGTAGTTGCTTGAAGCTTGGAACTGCAGTGTGTTTGAACTCTGACCCTGGCAGTAGCTAGCCCAGCAAGCTTATGTTTCTCACTAATGATTATCTGCTGGGTCAGCAAAATTGAATGTATAAAGCATTAAATATTCTTATTCCTTCCTCTGAGATAATTGACCTTGTGAATGTATCAGAGATAAGACACAGCTGCTACAAGGGAAAATTGCAAGAAGAACAGAGAAGAGTATTGCCAGAATGAACCAACCATTGTATTCGAGCTTGCCTGAATCCTTGAAAGAAGCAACATTTACAGAAAGACATTATAATGAACCAGGTGCTTTGCAAGGCTGTATTATTCTCATGGGAAAACTTTTAAAATGTATAACATCAGCTTTTTCTTATGAATAGAATATTGTAGACCATAGTGATGTAGGTGCCCTGTGACTAATCACGTCAGTAAGGTGGGCACAGCTCAAATGTAAGACTATATAAAATTGTGTACTTCCTGCATCATGTCAGACAAAACTCTGTACTTGTATGGTTTTTTGCCTCCTGGTGTACACTAGTAAACTTTTGCATCTGAGCCTCCTGTGTTGTTATCATTTGTTTTTATCTAACAAGTCCATAAACGTATAAAGAGAGGGAAGGAGATGACATTTTCTCATTAGTAATTTAGTAGATAGGTAAAGAGATACAGGTATTAATAGGGAGAATAAAAGTATGTGAGAAATTAGTTGCGCCTATCAGCTAACAGTATGTCAGTTTGGACATGGTAGAAGGGTGGTAGGGCAGAAAGTTGAATCAAGTGTTTTACATACTTATTGCATATTCCATTAAGATTTTTGTGTCAGAAGCTCAGAAGACTGTGTCACATTTTTTAAATCTGTGAAATGTAATTCTTTCTTTGGCGGGGGGGGGGGGGGGGGGTTGGCTGTAGCCTGTAGCCTGTAGATAATTTAATGCAGCAGCATACAACTGTAACATTATCTAGTTTATTTGGGAGGGGGGGCTGTATCCTGTACATACAACTTAACATCATCTAGCTTATTTGGGGAGGGGGTTGGCTGTAGCCTGTACATACAACTTAACATTATCTAGTTTATTTGGGGAGGGGGTTGGTTGTAGCCTGTACATACAACTTAACATTATGTAGTTTATTTGGGGAGGGGGTTGGCTGTAGCCCATACATACAACTGTAACATTATCCAGTTTATTTGGGGAGGGGGTTGGCTGTAGCCCGTACATACAACTTAACATTTTCTAGTTTATTTGGGGAGGGGGTTGGCTGTAGCCTGTACATACAACTTAACATTATCTAGTTTATTTGGGGGGGTGGCTGTAGCCTGTACATACAACTTAACATTATCTGGTTTATTTGGGGGGGGGCTGTAGCCCGTACATACAACTTAACATTATCTAGTTTATTGGGGGGGGGGGTGGCTGTAGCCCGTACATACAACTTAACATTATCTAGTTTATTTGGGGAGGGGGTGGGCTGTAGCCCGTACATATAACTTAACATTATCTAGTTTATTTGGGGAGGGGGTTGGCTGTAGCTCGTGCATACAACTGTAACATTATCTAGTTTATTTCTAAAATTTCATCCCCTGTTTCTTTAGATTCTTCAGCAAAAAGGGGTTATTATGAATGTTCCGAGATCCAACTTCTAAAACAGATGTTTGGAATATTATAAATCATCAAAATAAATATAATTTATGTAAGCAGCTGTATAACTGTATTGTGGATAGAGTGCCTAATGTTTACAGCTCCTGTACTATGAAGGTCAGTACTTCTCATTCTGCCCGTACAGCAGTGTTACTGATTAGGCTGCATTTGACGACAGTGTGTGTCAGTACTCGTACCTCTCAAGCAGTACAATTTTGGTAGAGCACTGATTGCATTTAATAGCTTCTTCATTGTCAAAAGAGTTTGTTGTCATTTGTTTGAAGTTAGGAATATACTTCAGTGAGTCACTGTGCATTCTACGCAAACATATAAGCAAGTTGCCAATACTAGACCATTTACCCTTTAGTGATGGCCTAAATTACTAGTTACTTTTCTGGGACAGGATGCCTTATAAATAAATCATTGCGACTGAGTGAGGATGATCCAAATCTCACAGTTTGTAGTGATGCTATGAGGATGGTGTCTACACTGTCTACACCATATGTTGCTTGTGCTTCAAGCAGTAATGTTGCAGATGAGCCAGATGGTGCTATGGAAGTGGAATCCTTACAAAGTATTGCTTCTGCTTCATGTAGTAATGCCATTCATGAGACTGCTGGACTTTGGACCAGAAAAATGACTACTGCAGTAAGTACAGCTGGCTGTCGTTTCGCAATAAGAAACTTGGATGTAAAATATGCCATAGTGTGGGGGTCTTGGTGTAGAGACTAAGAAGAGTCTCAAAATTGCAAAGGAATGGACCAATGAGTTGATAACGTCCTTTGGTGAAAGTCAACAGCAACAGTTAACATCCCTCTAAAAAAATATTCAACCACAAGGAATCTGTGAATCACAAAGCTACCACAAAGCTTCTTGAAGAAGCAGACAAACAGATTCTAGAGCATATGGTTTTGAAGGCCCAGGCAAAATAAAAAACTGTCATGATGAACATTTTTTGTACTACCTATAAAGTGGTGAAAGAAAACCAAAGCTTTCATAATTTTGAGTCTAAAATTCATTTACAACAACTAAATGGAGTTGATATGGGATGCATTCTTCATTCTAGTAATGCATGCATCAACATCGTTAATCACATAAGCGATGAAATGAGAAAAATTCTTACAAAATAGATTGTCACATCCAGTAGCAAAATATCATTAATTATTGATGAGTCAACGATGTTGAACAACAAATCGACGCTCATTGTTTATGTTCGTACCTGTCTTGCTGACAGCATAATGAACTCAGCAGTAAATTTATTTTTGCACTTAATTGAACTGGAAAACACAACAGAGAAAGGGATTTTTAATTCTTTGCTTGAGTGCCTTAAATCTTATGGTTTAATAGAGGATTACTTGAAATGTAACGGTTTGTGTTGCATGTGATGGTGCAGCCATTATGCTAGGATGAAAAAGTGGTGTTAAGAAGCTAATGACAAGAAAATTTTCATCAGTTATCTTTTGGCACTCTGTGAATCACAGACTGGAATACTCTGTCGGGGATGTAATCAAACAAGTTTTGGGCATTAACAGATTTAAGGCATTCCTTGATAAACTGTATGTGCTATACCATTCCTCAACAAAAATAGCAGAGAATCACAGATGTGTGCAAAACAGCTGGACACTCATATGCTAAAAATTGGTCAAATTCTTAGCACATGATGGGTGGCATCAAGTTACCGTACGGTGGCTGCAGTTTGGGAAAAGTACAAAGTTCTGGTTAAACATTTTGAGGAAGCCAAACAATGTCCAACGGAGTGGTGTATGTATGAGGGTTTGCAAAGAAAAATCACTTCAACAGAGTTTGTGCTAGATCTTGGCTTAATGTGCCTTCAAGAACTGTTAGAATTAAGCTTGGAATTGCAAGATCACAACATTGATTTGTACAAAGCAAATGAAAAGATACAAATGCTCGTTCAATTTTTTAAAGAAGCAAACAAATCAGGTCACTATTACGAGATGGTTGCAATGGCTGTGCAAAATCTCCAGTTCAGCGGCATGTTACTTCACAGCAAGGAATGCAAAAATGATCCTCCAATTGATCCAACTGTGTTTTGCACAAAACTTCATGAATTAATGTTGAGAAGGCTACTTGACTGTGACAATGCCACATTTGCACAACAGGCACACATATTTGATCAAAAGCAATGGCCCAAGGATGTACATAATCATGTAACTTTTGGTGGAAAGGAAATTAGGGGCATCTGTAGAAAACTACAGTTATCAGAAAAAAGACACAATTTGTGGATTCCATCAGTACCTCATTGAAAAGCAGTCCGAAAAACTGCAGCCACTATTGCATGGTCTTAGTTGTATTACAGTTTCATCAAGTGAGTGTGAACGTGGGTTTTCACAAATGAATCCAATTGTTACTCCAATGAGAGCCTCATTACTTACAAGAACTGTTTCCACACTTCCCTTCATACTACTGGTTGGCCTCCAATCATATGCTTCGATCCTGCAAGATATGTTAATTTGTGGCTGTTATGAGGACGAAGATCGGCCATTGACACTCAAAGGAAAGAATGAATTAGGGAGACTTGATTTGATGAAAATATGCAAAAAGTTTGGAATTTTCTTTAAAACTCCATCAGCTTAAGGACTGATTGTTTTATGGGACTACATACCTTTTTTGTAGGATGTACAGGTCATTATTAACTTGCAGTTGATATTCTTCAGTTTTGGAAATTTTATAAAGCACAATATCATGCAGTACTTATCTGCGACATGATGTCTTTAGTAATCGAAAATTAAGTTAGAGCAAGCAGTACTGGATGCATACTGCTTTAAATTTTCTATGTGACTGGGGCTCTTCACATTTCAGATCATTCACTAATCATACTGTATGTTACATATCTCCACCTTTTCATCTGAGATTGTCATCATTTGTGCCATTAATTATACGTCTGTCTCAATGTGAATTATTGTGACTCATTCCTGACAAATATGTGTGCTTTCCACTCCTTAAACTCATTCTGCCCTCTGTTCTCCACTTTCCAGACAACTATAGAATGAATACAGACAGCAGGGACTTATGTACAAGCAGAAGTAATAATTTTCCTGTACTCTAAAGTCTTGAGCACGTGCATTTTTAGTATGAAAAATAGGACATGCATCTTAAATTTCTTTGATCAAGAATTCTGGAGAAAACAAGTAATGAGGGGGCAAAAGCTGAATATCAGGGACAATTTCTTAAATATTATTATAATTTACAAAAATGATTACAACATTGAAGATTATGATCTGGTCTCCAATCATAACCTCTTTATAATATTTTTCAGATATGGAAGTCAAGGAATTCACCTTAAGAGTAAAGCTTGAGAAGTGAATCCTGGCATAAAATTCACATGATGATGACAGTATAACACTAAATATCTGTGATGGGACCACAACCATGTAAAGGGGGGATCCCGACCCTCATCCTTCAGTTTCAGTCTGTGAGTTGGCCACAAATATCCCTGTGTTGGCTTTGTTGAGACACTGCCCAGAAATGATATCAAAGCTTTTCAGTAATCCAGGCATCTAGCTATCTCAGTGAGATCCTTTCTTGGGTTCTGCATAAGGACTAAACAATCATTCATAAGTACAGCCCTTACTATCCCACACATGGATTGCCCATAAATAGACCTAGTCTGCTGAAAGAACCTATTTAGGGGTTATACAGTCAAAAAAAAAAAAGAATGAGAAAATTGACAACCCTGGCAAGTGCCCTTGCACAAACTAAAGGGACTAGATAATAAACCACTACTTAAACATATACTTGAGGAGGGGGGCTGCACTGCAAGATAATCACAGATTAGGAAGCTATCTTCAAAGAACTATCTCTAACCAAGTTGAAAACCTTCTCAAAGTCAACTATAACCACCAGAGCACGCTTAACTATCCCTTGCAGTCTTGACGTAAAGGAGCACTATCCTTAAGAGATCCTCAGTTTTCCAAATTAGTACAAACCCAGCTTGTGTGGGAAAGATACATTTTGACAGAGGAGATTTAATCTGCTGTGCTTGGACTTTAACATATACATAAAGTTCCACATTAATAAAAGAAACCAGGCAATTGTTTGCAACCAGTGACCACTAAGGAATCTTTCCTGGTTTAGAGATAACCACTATTATGCTAGATGTGCAAGAGAAGGTTAATCATCTTGCAAGTTTGGAAAGATCTAAAATATTCAACAACCCACAGAAAATTTGATACAAGGCTTTTATACAGTTCTACATTTACCCCATCCTGGTCACAGGCTTTACAACAAGGCATACCATCTATCACCTTGCACACCTCCCCTTGAGAAATTGTAGAGAGAATTCTACTCCACTTTTTCAATGACAGTTTAAGAGGGTTCACTTTGTCAAAGAATTCACTCATCTTACTCTCCCAATCATCAAGCAAAGGACTACTAAGTAAAGTTGCTCATAGAAGTGATGGGACTCTACATTAATTCATATTTTCCCAGTGAGCATAACCTGCTTGCCAGTCACCTTGACCCCTGCTATGGATATTTGTCGCCTGCAAGCCTTGACCTTTTGTCCAGAAACTTGCCAGGCCTTTTACCATCAGGCCAGGGCCTCATTTCAGTTATTTCTAAATGCAGCTGTAGGATTTTTGCAACACAGTAAATGTACACTTGACAATTTGTCAATTTTAAGTTTTAACCCATTATGTGATATATATTGAATATTGAGATATTTCATTTGGAACTCCATGAATAAAGGATATAACAGGAGCTCTTCAAAACAACATAACTGGGACAGGTGGACCCATCAGCACAATGATAATGCAGGACTGCAGGTAAAATTTAAGATTACTGTCCACTATCTCTATCTATCATGCTTAATAATTTGCTATGAGAAGTGACTTCAATTGTTCCATTATTAAGAGAGAAAATTTTATTTATTGATTTTTTCATGAAGAGGATTTGCAGAAAAAACAAAGTATTTGGGAGGGGGTTGGGATGGGGCATGGCAGATGTGGGACTGGGCAGGGTGGGGGTTGACCCAAATGATGTAACATATGGATACTACCACCTTTCTGCTTACAAAAAAAGCACCGACAGCCCATAGGTCTCAAATACCACTGCTTAATCTTGACAGGGGGTTTCAGCTGGCCACAATCCCTTCTGTTTCCTCTTGCATGCCCTTTTTCTAGGTTCAGAAGATGATGTACCTGACTCCTCCTAGGGCTGTCCCTGTGGAGTCGTAGCTGGTTTGGGGTTTATTGGACAATACTGCCCGGATAACACGTGATGAGAGGGCAAACCCAAAGAGAGGGTGTCATAGGATGGCTCCATGGACAGAAGACCCTGTGCATCCACCTTATGAGGAGAAGTGATTCTCCCCAACACTCAGAATGCCCCTCTAACCTCAGCAGGATCTGAAGAACCCCACCCCCTACCCCCAGGTCAAGTCCAACTCCCTAAAAAGAGAAAGACCCAATGCGCAGGAAGGAATCCATGGATCTGACTGTGTGAAAGGCACCAAGAAGGGGATCAGAGCTGAGGTCTCAAAGGCTGATGACTCTGAAACAGTAAGAGGAGCTGTCTGCCTGATCCCTTGTCTCCAAGACTCCAGTATCTGATCTGGCTGGAATCTAGACAGTAGCACTGAATCCAACTCGTTGGAAGCCAATGAAAGCTGAATCAAGGACTCTCAGGTCACAGGGCCTGAGTGACCAATCAGATCCAGGATAAATGGAGCTGAGACACAGTAAGACAGCATGGATTGGGGTGAAATGTACTGATCCAATCAGCTTTGTATCTGATAAAGTCACAGTGGCCCCAATCTCAATTTGGGTTTTGTGAAACTTCTACAATCCACATCAACTTCATTGGCCTCTCTTATACAACCAAAACAATCTGGTAGACAGACATGACAAAGGTCTAGACAGAAATACTTGTCTACTTTCTTTGCTAAATCATAAATGGTAATGGACATCAAAGGCTCTGGATATGGTGGAGGAGTGTACATAAGAGCACAGGCTGTATGCTCCTCAAGTTTTGGGGTCTTCAGAGTTGAAACTTTGGTCATTTTTTTGACTCCATATCCTCTGTTTTTGAAGATCTGTCTGATGACTTCTTCTGTTTGGACGGCTCCACTTCCTGGGTAAGGAGACCCTTAAGAATAAGCTTGTTCTGCCTGTAGGACAAGGGCATGGGCCTTAAGGGAGAGCAGATGCACAAGAAACATTTAAATGAGCTACACCTAAAAAACACTACACACACGGGGATCTTGTGGGGAAATCTTATGCCTGCATTTTGTAGCTGGTTATTTAATCTATAATCACTGTAGCACACATTGACATAAAAAAATTATCTAAGGATAATCATGGATCCAAAAATACAAATGTAACAGCTACCATCTCTCTCTCTCTCTCTCTAGATATATATATATGTGTGTGTGTGTATGTGCACGTGTGCATGTATAATCTAAATATGTAAATCCCTATATATCTCTCTATATCAAAAATAAGGCAGGATCAAGATGACAAAAGGCTGAAAGGGAAGGACAAGGAAAAACTTCAAATGTTTCTCTCCCAAATTGGATGAGAAAAAATCAGAAATAAGCTAAAAAGACTAGCCAACAACTAACAACAGTCCTAGGACCCAGAAAATGACTGATACCATGGTGGATGGAACACTTATCTGCCAGATCTTTGTTGCTTCCCAAAGAGGTGGCAAATGAGGTCTAAGTATATTCAGGAAGGAACAGAGTATTATGGGAGAAATGTTTAGGAAGGGCATGAGGTTGGAGCACTAAATCAGCCAGATCAGATCCAAGGTCAGATTGTATGGCCTGAATAAATAGGATCTTGCATTTATTTTTCTAGGATTGTGTAGCATAGAGTCGGCATCAGGATTTATTTGTGTGTCATATTCTGCTGTTACTCCCCTTAAGCCTATGAAAATTGAATAATCAAGAAGGATGCCATTGATGTCGCTATGCAGCAGATAGGAATTGTCTCTGCAGCTTTCTGAAAGTTTAAATGCTCTTTTGGTATCAAACTATGAACTTATTTTACCAGATTTAGCTTTTTGAAAAACAGATGAACTACTGAAAGTGCTGGACAGTGAGTGGTTGAGTCTGCTGAAGGTTACATCCCCTGTGGAAGTGGATGATGGTAGACCAAGCATCTCATTCCACAATCACCCCTTAGGCATGCACTCCAGGAGAAGCCTAGCCCAAATTCCCAATTGTCCCAAAGCACTGTCTGGTTAAGAGACATGCCCACGGTCACACAGTAGGCAGATGAAGGCTGAGGGGCTCAAACTTTGTATTACATGAAATAACCTCTTACTGGCTCATAGTTTTAATTTACTATGCTAACTGCCAGACTGAAATCTGCTGAAATTACTGGATAGGAATCAAACCCAGACTGTGGCAGTAAGAGTGCCAAATCTTAACCACTAGTTGGCTAGTGGGACTATGGGCATCAGTACCATAACACAGGCCATAAAAATAAAACCTCAATCCCCAGAAGGATGATGGCCATAGCCAGCCTGAGGCATAGGCCAACTAGGTGGCCACTTAGGGCGCCGCTCTAGCAGGGGTGCTTTTCCAGTATTTATTTGGTGTAGGTAGACCAGGATGGGGGCATCGGATGGTGTGCTGAGGTGCCGTGGAGCCCTTTTGCCTAGGGCACCAGTTGACCTAAGGCCACTCCTGATGACAGCATCTTACTTCCAGCATGTACACCCCTAATGGAATGAATGTATCTCAGGATCTTCCCTTTTGGGAAGTGAATGGATCGATAGAATAGCTGAGGGAAGTTTCAGTGATTGTATAGATAACAGTGCAAAAACAGTGATCATAGGACTTGTCTACTTTCAGTTATGGTATTTCTCTTCTTTATAGTACATTTGCCTCTTGGCTTTCCTTTTCAGATCCGTCAGTATTAGAACACATCCTTTCTTTCTTTTTTTCTTCATTTTAACTGCCGACTTTTTCACGCATGGCTTGTTTTACACACTTCATTTCCTCAAATAATTGATATAGTTCTGTACTAATCTTTTTACTTCCTGGGTTTAGGATTGCCTCTTCTGAATGGATATTTTAGAACTACAGAGTTAAGGCTCATATACATAATACAAGCAGAATGTTATAAATCAAAGTGGAAAGAGATGATTATGAAGTAGGGAAGAGTTCAAGAAATAAGAATAGAGTTGGATTTTGGATACAGATCCTTAAGGAGAATAATAAACACCATAAAGAATATTATAAACATAAAGTTGCAGAAAATATTCTAAGAACTAAGCTAACATATGAATGGCAAAAAGAGACTTTGCAAATAGGGATAACTGTAAGTAGGTTTTCTGCAGAGGGGCTGGAATTTACTGGGGAAAACCATCAAAAGAACTGATATACTGGGAGCAAGTAACTATAGACTGAAAAGTAATAGATTCAGATGAGGCCAAGAAGAAGAAGTTTGGACCACAGTTAAGAGACTGCCTTTCCTATCAGGGATTGATATCAGTGTACAGGCAAATAGAAAGGGGTAGAGAAGCACTAAGTAAAAGTCCTCTTCTGGTAGATGTTTCAGTCAAAGTTAGAAATGAAGTTGCTGTTATAAAGGGACTAATTGGTAGGGCATGATAATGATAGAACCAATCAGAGGAGGTTAGAAAAGTTTGGGAAGAGATACTGGAAAAGCAATTTACAAGGGAACATTGGGAGGAAATATGTACGGCTCATAAATATGCAACAAGGTCCAGAAGGTTTTCAATGTTTGCTTCAACATCTTTGCATAGGTATGTCAATACCCCAAGCAGACTTCAGAGAATTTTTTCTCATGATGCTAGTAAATGTTGGAAGTGTAATGGAGAAGAAAGAGGTAAGTGGGACTGCAATGAGTTGGCAGATTTTAAAAAATTACCTACAGAATACAATATCCGAAAAATTGGGGCAGCAAACGTCTGCAACTATGGAAGTGATTCTTTTGACTGAAATACAGGCTCTGAATTGTCTCAACATAGTAAGGCATTATTAATTTTAATTCTATCAGCTGCCAAAAAAGCAATTACTAGAAAATGGAAATTAAAATCTTAAAAAAAATGTATTTGAAGTACTGAATATTGTAAAAGAGATAAAAGAACTAGAAGTGGGTTATTTAGAAAAGGGAAGGAGCAAACTACTTAGAATTAAACAGAATATGTGGGAATACATGCAGAATAATGTTCAAGAGAAGGAGGAGTGAGGTTTAAGGGAAGGTAGGAAAGGAGTGATTTATGTAATGTTGGACTGAAAGACAGTTTTTATAAATAAATGAAACTTGTAATGAATAATATATGTAAAAGGAAAATGTATTTATTTTCTTTTCTGTTAATGTATGTGCCTATGTCTTAAGTGGTATTTCAACAAGGGTATTTAAAAATAGTTTTATTTCCTGGGCATACATCCCCAGCTTTTAATAGTCACATCTGTTTCGTTTAATAGCTTGTTCATTATTTTATTTCTTATACTACAAACTATTTTGTCTGTTATTACCAAATCATGCAACTCAACAAAATCAGTCTTTAACTCGACTCTTCGGTTAAGTTAGATAAATATATCCTTACAGGACAATAACTGAATGTGATAGGATCAGAGAGATGAGCAGAGATCGTGTCCTATCAAAGCTGGAAGCAAATGGTAAATTGGGTGCTTGGATATCAGCCAGAATTCAAAGCAAAGATTTATCAAGTCGAATAGGCCATTTATGATGTATAACACATAAATGTGAGTTGCATTGCCAGTAATATCAAAATTATATGCCAAAATGTCAGCCACGAGCCTGTGCACAGAATAACTGTGTTCTAACTATGAATGAAACACAAGTCACTGTGCTCTATGAACAGAACATGACATAAATGCATAAAGACAATGCTAACATGGTTGCTCTTATTTAGGATTGAATGGAAGTGATTCTACCATTTTGTCCACCAAGCCACTAGCTGTGGAAAAAAGAGAAAGCATACTTACTTTGCATAGGTTGCTAAAATCCCTAACAAACCACCCAGACATTATTATCTGGACTGAGATGAGTTCCAAATACGCTGTGAATTTCTGCTTAGGAATTTTAGCATAGACCTGCACTGCACAGACTTAGTATTACTTGGCATTTTTACATGTTCATTTAGAAATACAATCCTAAAATTCTGAGTAACAAGGATGTCGTGTACATTTTGATTACCATCTTGTTTATAGACTTTGGATCCATTCACTGCAACCCCTCCCCCAGTCTTAAGCTTTTCATCTGTTTTTTTTTTCTGTCTGTGACATAACTTAGAAAATTAAGAGTGAGAAGCCCCTACTGACTCTTCATGTAAGGGAGTAAATGACTATCAGGTATGAACTTCGGCTAATGTGCTAACAGCCTGATTATTCAGCTGATGCCATACATAGCCAAACTTTATTTATCAAGTTGAATAGGCCATTTATGATGTATAACACATAAATGTGAGTTGCATTGCCAGTAATATCAAAATTATATGCCAGAATGTCAGCCACGAGGCTGTGCACAGAAGCACTGTTTTCTAACTATGAGTGAAACACATACATTTAAAATAACCCCAGGAGACCAAAGCATTCCGTTTCATCAAAATCCATGTTGTACCCCTGGGTATACTTAAAACATCTGGAAATAATCCGGTCTCCAAATAATCGAAATACACCTCTTATACAAATGCACTCTACCTTTTCTCAAAGAAGGAAAGGCAGACATGACTATTCAGACATAATGAAATTAAAGAATATTAGTTTACTGCAGCTGTTCCAATTTCACACTGAAGACATTTATTTCTACAACTCTCATAAGCACCCCTTTTTCCTTCTGCTTTCCTATCTTTCAGTTAACAATAACAGAACCATGTGCTTCCTGGTATCATGTATTAGGTCTAAAGTTCCTAGTCTGGTTACTCAATCATTTCTGGAGTTCCTTCTTCTTTTTGCTTCAGTTATAGCTAAGCTACTGATGTCATAATTGTGTCTGTTGCTATAAACTCAGAAAAGAAACAAGGATCATATATTTAACTTAAGGCAGCCAAGTGACTGTAAAATCTGTGAACTACTAAATAATATCCATAGTCATTTTCTTGGTCAAAGTATCAAAGAAGGGTAATTGATGGTAATTTCCCACCTTCCTATTAAAAAGAGAGGAATTCAAGGAATGGAGAGTGGAATTTATTCAAGACATTTATTTGGAAGGGATAGCTAGTGAGTGGGATAAAATTAACATGGAGTTAAAAAAATAGGGTAGGAATAAAACAGGAAGAGATATGTTTAAGAAGTAAGAGGAATTATTTAGAAGGACCGATAACGGTTAAAGGTTTGCAGAATAAGTAGAATCTTACACAACAAGAAGATAAACAACTGTATAGTACTAAAAAGAAAATAGGAGAGTATTTCGGTAATATGCATGAGTTTAGAAAGATTGCTGTTAAGCAACTACTTTTTATAACAATTCCAAAGCAGAAAAACTTTTAGCAAAATTACTTATGCAACAGAAAGTAGAAAAGGTTGTAGCCAAACTTTGGTAGCTTATGACAAGAAAATAAGTAAAGATCCTATAGCAGAATTAGAGATATTTTAGAAATATTATGAAACTTTATGTAAAGTAAAAGAATGTGGGAACCAAGAAAGAGTATAATTGGAAATAGTTATGGAAGACTTAATTATGCCAAGGTTAGAAGACAATCAGGCTCAACATCTACAAGTTACGACAGGTGGAGGTGTCATAAAAATGGTGATGATTAATAAATCAGCAGGGAAGTCTCCAGGAACAGATGGTATTCCTGTGAATGTTAGGTGGGAAAAACTGATAAAGTTTTGGAAGACTTTGTTTAATATTATTTTAAAAGGAGGGGAAGTACCAGCTTCTTGGAAAAAAGCTGTGATGGCAACCCATCAGACGCAGCTTGTAGACCCATTTCAATTTTAAACCATGATTATAAAGTGTTTATGTCTATACTAGCTAAAGGAATGCAAAGATGTAGCCAAAATTGATAGATATGAATCAATCTGATATTTGGAGGGGAGGCAAACATTTGATAACATTAGCAGAACAAGGATGTTCTAGAGGGAAGCAGAATGTAAGAAAATATTCCTGTTGTTGGGGGTCTTCATACACAGAAATAATTTGACAGAGTAAGCCAGGATTTTATGAGTAGGGCAATAGATGCATTTCCATTCTGTGATACAATAATAAAAGCAAAAATGAAAACTCCAGCAAAACTAGAAATTCCACTGAGTGACCTCCCAAACCTCTTGTATCAGAGGCACATGGGATATATGCAAATGAACCTTATGAATACCAGGTGTTTCAGCTCAATGGCAATTCTGAATACCCATGACTTGTTTCGTCGTTTTAATGGACAATTTCAGGCCAATAAAGCCACACCCCACTAGCTGTGGATATGCATATTTCGGCCTTGTTATGACCTCATCAGCACAGCACAGTATTTGCAGGTGGCATTGCTTTGTACTTGCTAAATCCAGAAAAGGACATTTCAGTTTTGTGGACCCTTTTGAGACAGTTTGTCTTTTCATGATATAAAATTAATGAAGATAAAACAAAGGCTATAGCTGTACATTATATACCCATGCAAGGACTGGTTCAGTAATACCTATATTTATGAGGATAACATAAGATGAAGTATTTATAAGTATTGATCAGTTACGGCAGCTAAGGATATGTAGGAAGAGACTAAACAAAAATAATACAAAAAAACGAGAAACTGGAAGCTCTTGTTTATGGATATGGATAGTAACATGCAAGCAGTAAAATGTTTTAGTCCCATTCATTTTATATAAAGGTCAGACATATTTTTACTTAACATACAAGAAGTTGAGGACAATAATTAATACGGAGGTAAAGGAATTTATCTGGGAGGAGAGAGGGCAAGAGTTAAGTGGGATAAGCTGATCCTCCCAACAGAACAAGGTGCTGCATTTTTTTGAAGTTTATGTGCTTTGTAGCATCCAAAAGTCCCCATTCACCTTGGACTAGAACTCCCCTACACACCATTCCCCATGCAAAATCTGACAGTATGTCTGGACAGATTGAACTTGGATCAGCTGGGAAAAGAGCAGGTTGTGACTGAGAGGCATCTGATCCCTCCACCAGTGTGACTCTCATTTCACAAAATCCAGCACTGGTAACTGGAACTCCAAGGAAGCAGATGCTGGTTCCAACAACTTTTTGAGTACCATGGAATCTTTTCTATGTGCAGTCTAGCCAGTGGTGTCATAAAGATCATTGCTGGCATGAGATTTTTGAGAAACTCTCTTGCAGAGGCGACTTTTTGATGACAGAAATACCTTAAAATGTTCTGAACAGCCAGTACTTTGTGTTCTGGTAGAAAGGCCATACTTTTTTCTGTGTTCATCATACATCCCAGAAAAAACGTTATTTGAGAGGGTGTGAGACAGGACTTTTGTATGTTCAGCTTGAACTTTAGAGCAATTAGAGTATAATGATGGGCACCTCTCAGATGTTAAGTCACCATGAAGCAGTTGTCCAGTTGAAGGGGTAGGACTGTTTGCAGGGTGAGCATTTTGAATTTGGGTATTTTCAGAAAGTAATTAGGTATGACAAATATAACACTGGTATCCACGATAGCTCCTTTTTGGGTACTAAAGAGAGTCTGGTGCAAAATAATTTTCCTTTTTGAGGTGCAGAAGCTAGTTCTGCAACCCTGCTTGTATCTTCTAAAGGAGTATTGGATAGAACAGATGTGTCTGTTCTGGTGGATGCTGGGATTTCCCTGAAGGGAGGATGATTTTCTATCCACTGCTAAGAGTATTCTCACTGAATTATTCTTGCACCTAGCTATCTCAGACTATTTATGGCCATGCTGCTAGGTTGACTGAAAGCCTGGGGAAGGGGAAAGGGGAGGAGTGACAGCAGGAATGGACAGGATGGCATTGTCATTATTTAGAAGGGGAATTATCTTTTTTGGGAAAGGACCCCCTTTTATTTGGTTTGGAAGAATTATCCTCCTGCTGTTTTCTCTTGGCTCCCTGACTCTTGTTAGGCTGAGATTTTTGTTTGTTTTGCCCTTTGAAGTTGGAAGCCTTCTTAGTGGAAATCTTGGGAAAATTAAATATTCTAGATATTCCATTCATCAATTTACCCCTATCATCCCATTGTTTGGGAATCGGGGTAGCAGCAGGACCAAACACAAATTCTGAACTTAAAGATGCATTCAGAATCACATATTTTAAATCCTCAGAAAATGCCTGGTTATGTAACCAAGCACACTTTTGCTATACAACAGAAACAGCTGCATTTCTAGAAATGTTGTCAGCACCTTACAAGACACTCCTCAAAGTACATTCCAAAACCTGAGTCACATTAGAAAAAATCTCATTCATATAACATTTCTGTTCAGCAGGGAAAGAAACAGCAAAAGTCACCTAAACTGAAAACACATTACAAAATAAATTTCCACATGGAATCCTGATATTTTAAAATTCTAAAGACTAAATTACTAGACCGAGCCAACTATTTTCCTTAAGGCTCTAACAACTTGCCAATTATCCAGCAGTGTAGGGTTAGAAGATGGTAAGGCTCTCTTGTTAGAGGTGGCAGATGGAGAAACCACAGATGGGTGACAGTGGAGCAAAGAAAGCTGCAAGATCAGAGTACCCCTTGTATTGCCTCAAAACCTTTTTAGGAACTGGTTCACTAATCAAAGGGGTTTTGCATGCAGTTTTATAGATATCTTCTAAGGCCGATAACAGATGAGGAATCGCCTAAACATTTGTAATCTAATCCTCAGTAAGATCATAATTTTTGCCAATCTCTAGCAAAGTTCCAGATTGTTTCCAGACAAATACATCTCTAAATCTAGCTAGCATCTGTGGAAAGTGAACACTTGCTTAGGATTTGAAACTGTTCACCTTCTGAAGAAACAGACTGGACAGACTTAAGAGTGTTCACTAATGTCTGCATCAGACCCCCCATCAAAATATGAGGTGCTAGACTGATCTCTAGAGAAGGTAGCCCAATAGTCATTCTGAATAGGAGAATAGTCTCTGAGACTAACTGATAGTAAAACACTCTTAGCTAATGAAACCACATCAGCTATCAGCCCTACACAAGGTAATAACCTGATTGTCTGTCATGTGGTGAAGTCTCTGTTTCTTCTTACTATGAACTACACTAGAGGAGACGCCATCTGGGGACAGACTATTATGACTGGCAAAGGGTCTTTTACCCCAGGCAACTCCTGTAGCTAAAGGGTTTGGTTCTCCCACACCTGTGCCAGGCACTGGAACAGCCCCAGAAAATGTATCTGACCTATGTACCATAGAGGGTTGAGGGCTCACACCAGAGGGTGTCAGGAAAAAAGTAAGGGGTCTGTGGGCCAGCTTAAGGTAACAACAGATTCACAAACCATAGGATCAGGCATGTTTTGGGGGAGTTCTTTATTTTAGGTGCAACTGGATTTGATGGGGTGGCAGTCATATCAATATTTATCAAGTCAGGGTAAAAATACCAACCAGAATAATATATTAACACATTTATGGCTGGTAATAACAGAAAATATAAACTATGTCCCCACACAGCAACTAGGACTAAATTGCCTAAAATGTAGCAGAAACAGATTAAGTTATGCTAAGGCTTGCTCTATAACCTGCACAGTATAGTAAACAGCAGCACGCAGTGTACCAAGTAAAATTCACTTGTCCAACAGTAACAAAAATATCAAATATGTGTACTTAAATCAAATAAAAACAGTTTAAAACAGCATAAATGAACATTTATTTGGAGATTCCCTTGTCAGAAATGGAAAAAAAAAAATCCCCACAGAAAATTCAGATAAGGTAATTTACAGTAAAGTTGCAATTTAACAATAAAAGCAGCAATAATAATATTAAATCAGTAGTAAATATCTGGTAAATGAAGAAAAAGTGAAAGAAAATGCAATATTTTTCTGTTAGAACTTCCAAATGAAGCAGATAAACAACAGAAACAATAGGCTTAGTGTTCAGCTGACACTACAAAACTTCATTTTCCTAGTACAAGTTATACAACACTTTAAAAAAGCCACAGAACTGCTTAAAAGCAGTATTAAGCATACAGACAACACAGATGTATGTAAGAGTCCTAATAGAAATTAACAAATAGCATGATATTAAAATAAAAAAGTCAACACACGTAAATATATAAAATAGAAAGAAATCAAAAGTAAAGAGGAAGGGAAGTCCTCAAAGGGATCTTATCAGAATCTGGAAGCTGTACTCCACCAATACAGGCTGAGGCAATGTACTATCACAGAGAGTCAGAGGAGGGGGTTCTGAGCCCTGGAAAGCTGCCTGTGTAGATTTGTGTGCAGTGTGAATGACGAACATATATTATAGTATCTGTCTGATCTTCCCTGCCACCAAAGTAGTAGAAACAGGTACACTAATATTTAAACACACATAAACAGAAATGCTTTCAACTATTCCTATGCAGGAAAGAGAACATCGATTTTGCCTTCTTTCAAGCTGTATCATGAAAGGAGAAAAAAGGCACTTTTGTTATACTGAAAAAAATCACACTTGATTTGTTCATGTTTTATTCGCCAGTCTTTTATAAATTACTAAACATTTACTAAATTACAAACTCGGTCAGTGGTGATGTTTATGGAATGAAAACCCCTTGTATACAAGCCAAAGTAAAATGTCAAATTTTAAGAATTATCTTGATAACTGGATGGGTGAAAAAGTTTCTGCAGTAAATCAGAATTATGCGTTTTAATTTGGCTATTGCCCAAAGCAGTCACAACATGAAATATTAACTATGAACTGAATCTAAGCAGAATCTCATTTCTCTCAGTTACTCGGCACCTTAAATAAATGAAATCTACTTTTTTTTTTACATATTATTTTAAATAATGCTTTGTATATTACCCATTTGTAACTGCTCGGAATGTGTTTTCTACTTTGACCAATTACTAGTCTACAGGTTTACTCAACAAAATTATTGAAGTCAGATCTACCCACCATTTAGGCTTCTGAAGCCAACAATGCTCAGATGTGGTTATTACTGTAGTCATTTTCTCTCAAATACTTTTTAAGAAGTATGTTTCAGTATTATTTGCTACCACAAAGTACAAGCTTAAACAAATCATTCTAATTATGCTTTTTGGATGTAAAGTCATGTGATGTGTGCTACATTTACCTTTCACATCAGGAAAATTTTCTTTTCATTGTATATGGTGCTTATTTTATCTTGGTCTTTCATGAAAAATTAGGCTATGGGCAGAGCAACCTTCACTGGTAACAAATACTAAATAATGCAAGGATGAAGTATATTACTGTTATTATTGGTAAATATTAAGAATTAATAAATTGTCATACTTACTTGTAGTTGGCGTTGTTGTAGCTTGTTGAAAAAAATGGAAAAATTACATTAGACAGTTGATTTTAAATTGTTTCTCTGCAGTGGGATAATTTTGAAATAAAATATATGTAACTGACTCATAACTGTGGGACAAAAGTTCTACGTTAAAAGTAGCAGATAACCTTTTCATGCCCTTGTATATATACACTCTGTTACTTCTACATGCAGATCTCAGACACAGAAAAACTTCTTTGTGAAATTAATTAAGCAGGTTTAATGTAAATGGACTCAGGAAAAATATAATGATAAGCAGTCATGTTCATATCAATGCTAAACTTATTTGCAAATGAACTCATTATTTAAACGTCTTAAATATGCACAGTGATTAATAATGAAGACATTAAATACATGCTGAATTTTATTTGTTGGGAAATGTATGTCTGTATTTATTTATTATTTCATTCACTTATTTCTTGACCAAGGTAGAAAACTAATCCAGACTGACCATTTTCAGGTTTTAGGAAGTTGAGATAAAAAGCATACTAAATATAGTAGACTTTACGATTCTGTTAGAAACACACAGTTCACTCACTTATTCTATTTTCAAACTTAAATGCAAGGAGAATGGATAAGATGAGGGGGTAGAGGGCAGGAAAGCATAGTGATAAGAAAGCAAAGAAAGAAATGTGGAATACTGGATGGAACAGGAAAGAAAGTTGTAGATCTTTTTTTTAAAGAAGTGAAAATAAGATGGAAGGAAAGGAGAAGAAAGTGGGTAGTGAAGGAAAAGATGTTTGAGTAATTATGGTAAGCATAATGAGATGAAACATCACACAGCAGGATTAAGAACTTCTACCTTAATTCTGAATTATTAAAACTTCATTAAAACCAAAATGTAAATACATCTGAAGAAGGCTTTTGTGCACAGAGCTGTAAATGTTTCTGCACAGGCAAACTTACTTGTTGTTGTTGAAGTTGTAGTAGGAAGTACTGTGGCTATATAACAAAAAGAAAATCAAAATACATTATTAATTTCTTAATGAAATATAATTGAACTTTTCTGTGTTAAAGAATGTTATTGTATAAGACCATGGGCATAGATTCTTCTCATGTTCTGCTCTGCTCAGATGACATAACTTCAGAACCCTGCATACATTTTGCCATAACATCAAGGTGGAATTATTTTTCAAAACATTGTAGCTATTTAACTAGAAAGTGCTTTAAGTTTCACTTCAGATACATCACAAACTCCTATTCCTCAGCAGCTAACATATATTTGTGGGAAATTTGAATATAACGTAGCAGATAATTAAATGTTATCCATGTTACTTCTGCTGCATAAATACAGAGGTCCTAAATTACCTATAAACCTGCAGCCACTGTACAAATATTTATCACAAACATCATCTTTCATGCTTAACCATTATCAGTGCCCACACATTCCAATGATCATGCTGAATGTTTATCATCTTAGTTCCTGCTTTGTTAAAAATGACATGCCCTGTTTCTATATCATGTATAAAAAGAGTAGTCCCAAAAATCATGAAGCCTTGTCAGCTACAGCTATCTCTCTTCTGACCTCATTCTGAAATTTCAGGTATCAGTACCTGTAAAAGAAAGCACGTTTGGATGTTGACAGACCTATCCTTGACCCGATGCTTCTACTGGGTAAACTGCAGACATATCCTTGCTCAAAGCTGCAGTGAGTTAGGCCTTCTGCCCTTGCTCTGCTGTTTTCCAAAAAACTTGTGAGAGACAAGAGATAAGTGCTTATTTTTAACAGTTTTCTGCACTTCTGATTAACTAAAACAATATTTGCTGCATATCTGTTTGTTTAAATTGTGCAACTGAATTTTACTGCATTTTTTAGATTGTCTGCTAATAGAATTCCTCTTATAACTGTAATTACTGTTAATCTTTGCTGCACTTGAAAAACAGTAGCACAGACTAGGTTCAGGGTCTGCTAAATATAGTACTGTCTGTGAACTTTGCAGCTTGTAAAACAGTTAATCTTTTGTCTGGAGAGGCCTAGCTGTACCTCGTGGGAGTAGGATACAGTTTTGGTGTGATCTAGCTAGAGTTGAACCAGTTTGTGCTTGTTTGCTCAAAGCTACAGTGAGTTAGGCCTTTTGCCCTTGTCCTGCTTTTTTCCAAAAATCTGCTGTGAGATTACAAAAGATAAGTGCTTATTTTCAACTGTTTTCTGCACATCTGATTAACTAAAACAATATTTGCTGTATATCTGTTTAAACTGTGCAACTGTATTTTAGACTTAGTGAACTGAATCCTTGCCTTTGTTCTGATCTCTGTATCCTTTTTATTTTTCCCACCCACCCAGCTGTTGTAGCTTTAAAGCTTGGTGACTTTTGAGGTGCCTGACTCTACTTAAATTTGATATTGGACACTCCTCCCAATCTCATCGCATTAGCTCATTCTACTGAGTACAATGAGATCATTTGTGAAGGCCCACCCCCTTAGCTTTTTAACCTTGAATTATCTTCTGTCTCCTCCCTTTCTACTAAAATACACTTTATTCAGCTGCTCCTACTGTATTTGTGCCTCTTCCTACTTTATTTTGCTGCTTGTACTTAAAAGTGTTCAACTGCATTTATTCTTCTGCATTCATTACTGTTTGTCAGTAGCCTGATTAAATTGAGGACAGTATTTTACTGAACTGCTGTTTGTTTAAACTGATTTTTTGCTCTTGTGATTGTGATCTTTTGCAATTTGGATTTCTGGTGCTGCTTCATTTTGTAGCATAGGCTGGATTCAGACTTACCAAATCTAGACTGTTTGGTATCACTTGAGCACTAAAACCTGCTCTTCACTGAGATAGTGAAAGATCTGAGGCACCCCCTGCTCCTAACTAACTTTAAGTCCCTGTTTTTGCTCTTGTAAAGCACTTTTAATTGTATTTGCATTCAGCTGTCTGTTTGAATTGTCTGAACTGTTTTTTGCCACATTTTACTGTAAACTGTAATAGTTCAGGTGTAGCCTAGCCCAGTTCCAGGTCTGCTGTTTCTGGGTCTGGTCTGTTTTTTAATGTCTGAGCATCAAATTCAAGTCATTATTGTTGGAGAGGCCCTTCTTCACCCTTGCCAGAAGAGAGTGCTGTCTTGGCCCCATCTAATCAAGGGTGACTGGACTAGACCTCAGAGAGAGCATCCTTATTGGCTAGTTTGAATAAAAAGGGTCATTTCTTGTTTTGTTTAAGCCCTGCATTTGTTCTTGTTGCATGTAGTGCATCATCATGCATTGCTGCATAGTGGTGGTTACTGTTGGTGGTTCTAGATGCAAACGTTTTGCTTTTCACATTTTTCCTAACATTTTGCTTGTGGTCCTCCAGAGGTTTTCTGTGGCCCTACTCTACTATTAGGTGGAACACTAAGGCTAGCCTCAGAGGTACCAACACACCTCTCACACACTAGCCATTCCAAAGTGTGACCTCCTTTCCAGACCATATAATGTTAGCTAACACTATGGATGGACAATTTCCCACAGTTTCTCTAGCTGGCTTGGCTGACATGGGAATTCTGAGTCAGTGTAACAACTGCCTCTTGTTCACCGACAACCCTCTACTCCTAGTCTACACAAACTCAATATGTGAGAGATATAACTATATTAACAACATTGAATCTATGCTCTCTTGCACACCAGTCAGTACATATGACAATGACCAGGTTGTCAGCATGCACACCTCACCTGCTACTCCACCAAAACCCACATCACACAAACCTACACATGCAGAGGTGCTCACCAGAAACATACATAAACACCAGAAACTTCCCAAACACAAGCACAAGCATGCTACACATAATACTTCCTGTGCAGAACACAATACACATAATAGCTCTCGCACTAGTGTCTCACCTGTCAAGCCCTTAAGGCAAAACACAAAACAAAACATATTAGTCATAGGCGATTCATGAGACACACAGATCTTCCCCTCACTATTCTGGATAAGGAGAAGGTCACGGTCAGCTGTCTGTCAGGTGCCAGGATCCGCCATATCACACATGCACTCAAGTCTCTCAAAAACAGGTACTGTTATGACTCTGTCATAGTTAATGTTGGTGTGAATGACTTGAGATGTACCTCTCTGGACTATATGAAGAGAGACATGTCTGAGCTCTCAGTCTGTGTGTCTCAGGCAGGTATGTCCCTAGCCTTAAGCAGCATTTTACCTTCACCTATGATGATGTCTCAGTACAAAGAGAAAATGATTGACTTCAATAACTGGCTTAGTTTCTGGTGTCATTCTAAGGGGATACAGTATATGTCGGCCTGGGATGACATGATTGACAGACCTTGATGCTTTGTCAGAGATGGTCTTCATCTGTCACCCCTGGGATTTTGGCTACTGGCTAAGGCTCTTACCACCTCTATATTGCTTTTTTTAGGCAGTGTCTCAAGCATACCTCTCAATCTCTTACAGAAAGAAATCTGGGCAAAGCCATAAATAAAAGAGGGACAAAGGCCCAAAAATAGGGACAGTTTTTAAATCTGGATTTAAAAAAAAAATAGAATGACAGGATTTGCATTAACATGAATTTTTGAAGGGTAGGAAGTCTGAAACCCAAATGCATGTCATTATTTTCTAACTTCATTCTTTAAGGATTTTGCCAGAAAACCACAATTTTATAAAATAAATGAACAAAAAATATGATGCAGAAATCTGGACATTCTGCGAAAATCTGTACAGTTGGGAGGTATGGTCTCAAGGACAAAATTTCTGACGTAAAAACTGTATCTAAAAATAATCTCAAGGTTATGCTGCTGAATGCTAGGAATCTTAACATGAAACTGCACTCAGTGGAAGCAGTCCTCACCTTGGAAGACTTAGACATTTGTGCAGTCATGGATACCTGGTTCAAGGCTGTGGAGAGCATCTCAACCATGTGGGGCTACATTATTTCCACATGTTCAGACCACAAACTGAAGGCATGAAAACTAACGGAGGTGGTGTATCAATATTCATTAAAGATAAATACACTTCCATATTGGTTAAACAGTATGATTCACTGGAGATATTTCAGGTGCAATTACCTGTTGGTATGACACCTATTAAGGCCATTGCCATCTACTGGACTCCATCCATGAATCAGGACACCAACTCGGCCTATTTGGATCTACTTGAGTCTATCAAGTTACATCCAAACACCCTGGTTTTGGGCAACTTTAACTATCAATCCACTGACTGGGTAAATTACTCATACTCTAACTCACTTGCCCAAAGGTTCGACTTCATTAACACCGATGCACTAGACCAGCTGGTTGACACCCCCACAAGGGGTGCCAACATCCTTGATCTGGTGCTTACCAATATGGGGGACCACTGTAGCACCCCCACTGTGAGGTCTTCCCTAGTGAGATCTGACCACAAATCAGTCTCATTCGAAGTAACTATCACATCTGACCTCTTCCCCAGCAGCAATGGAACTAAAAAACTTCTCCAAAGCAGATTATAATTTCTTTTGGGATGGTGCAAATAGCTTTACTACTGCCTCAGATGGAACTGGCAACTTTGCTGAGTTCTGCACCAATGCTTTATGGAAACACCTGTATAACTGCATTTTATATATAAAAAAATTGCACTTTATGCATCTGCTTGTACTGTATTTGTGTTTCTTCCTACGTTATTACTAGGGGCATTGACTACAACTCTGATCTGAGATATATAACAATAAACATCCTTTTCTGTGCATTTAAAGTGTTTTTTTTTATTGTATCTGCTTTATTTTTTGAAAAAAAAAAACAAAAAACAAAAATACTTGTTTCCTGCCTTTCTAAGCTAGTATAAGTGCTGAATTCAGGGCTGTGTTACGCATCTCTGTGTTTGCCCATACCTTACTTGGATAGAAGGAATATTCTCTGTTCACCTGTGAGAGAGGGGAGCTTTGAGCAGCCTATCTGTCCCTGGAGGAGTGGTTTCAGCCCAGAAATTAGTAGTTTATTGGCCATTTTGGGCTAATTTCTATCTCTTTCATTTCCCTGCTATAAAAAATGCATTTGCCCAGTTTTGTGCACTGGGCAGCGCCGGTTAGCTAGGGTATAACTATTCCCGGCTCCACAAAGTCTCTTCAATTTTTCCCTTAGAACTAGACAAACTTTCAACTTAAGCACTCAAGCCATTCATTTCTCAGCCCGGCACTTGCTCAAAACTCATAGCAAGCACTTATAAACCCTAGCACTAGACCCTCCTATACTGTACAGAAGGACAAGGCTCTCTATTCAACCTTACCAGCCATTCAGTAAAACAGTTCACTGTACCTATCCAGGCATGTCCAAAGGGCAGTTTCAGGCATACTCTCAAGTCCAACTGGTGAAGCTGGGCATTTTGATGCAATGTTACAACTGCCTCATGTACACAGACAACCCTCTCCTCCTACCACCAAACACTAATACATGCAAGAGATGCAATTATACAGCCAAACAGGAGGCTAAGCTCTCTCAACCCAAGACTGGATCAGACAGTCAAGAGGAGAAGGGAAATACTTGCATGACACCACCAGTCTCACCTAGACCCATTAAACCAGCACCGGCAAAAAACACATAAATACACGAAAATATACTCGGAGGCTCTAAATAAAAATCTGCAAAAGCCCCATAAGTTTGACCAGCCTGGTCTGTAAGGCTATGGAAAGAATCATCATGGAACTCATAAATGGCGACATTGGGGATCTGCAGACCCTTGATCCCACACAGTTCGGTTTTGTAAAAGGCAGATCCTGCCTCTTAAACCTGGTTGACTTCTTTGAGACAGTCACTAGTGCCATCGATGAGGGCAAGGCTGTCCACACTGCCTATTTGGACTTGGCTAAGGCCTTTGACACGATACCACACTCTGGCATCATTGACAAGCTCAGCAGCCTAAATGTAAATCCATATGTCACAAGATGGGTAGCAAACTGGCTAAAAACAGAACCCATAAGGTTAAAATTGCTGGAGCCATGTCAGACTCAAAACCAGTCACAAGTGGTGTCCCACAGGGTCAGTCTTGGGTCCACTCCTATTCGGCATTTACTTCTCAGATGTGAAAGCAAATATGGAAGGATTATGGCTGACAAAGTTTGCAGATGACTGCAAACTGGGTGCCATAGTTGATTCACCTGCCGACACACACATCCTACAGAAAGGCCTCACTGAAGCGGACAACTGGTGCGGAATCATGGCCTCAAACTTAACGCCAAAAATGTATAGTCATCCCCTTTGGGAAAAACAAAGTACCCACAAATTATCACGTAGACAATAACCCACTGAATACGGAAGAAGTAATCAGAGACCTGGGGACTCAAGTCGATAGTGACCTCTCCTTTGACAACCATGTTGCCAAAGTGGTCAGAAAGACATTCTACCTTGCCCATCTCATCATGAAGGGATTCTCATCCAGATCAAAGGAGGTCATTGTACCTCTATATTCCTCCCTTGTCAGGCCCATGATTGAATATAATGCTCCATTTGGGATGTATCTCACCCGGCACATGCAACAACTGGAAAGACCCCAGAAGTACCTCACCAAGAGGATCATAGGTTTCAAACATGTGCCTTATCCAGCTAGATTAAAGAAACTCCAGCTCTATTCAGTAGCATACCGCCTGCTCAGAGGTGATTTGTGCCTAACATACAGGGCCATGTCCAACCAGAAATTGATGGACATGCTCCATCTCAAAAAATCCAAATCCACCAGAACCACACGAGCTAAAGATTTCAACCTCTGCACAAATATGAATAGGACATGCTGGAGGGATAGATTCATAACACAGAGGTTACCCATACTCTGGAACAAAATCCCAGTTCATGTGAGACAGAGCCCTTCATTGGCACTGTTCAAGAAAAATCTCGATGCATGGATGGGAGATCGCAAGTTTACCCCGGGTGTCACCTCAGTGTCACTACTAGACAGAGGTATAGTTTACTAAATAATGGGGTCCCACATGTGTCACTACTAGAGAGGCGCAACTATATAGTATGGGGTGGCGTAAAGCCACATCACTGTTGGCTAGGCTTATAAATGCCCCCGGGCAGATAGCCTAGTACACTACTATGAAACTATGAAACTATGAAACAGAGACCTCCAAAGCAGACATCCAAGCAACCTCCACCCCCAACACAAACCATGAAACACATACTTCACAAAACAACTGTGCCACGCAATCACAGCCCTTAAGGCAAAATAAAATACTCAACATACTAGTAATAGGTGACTCGATAGTCAGGCACACTGACATCCCACTCACTAGGCTGAATAAGGAGAAGGTTACTCTTAGATGCCTGTCAGGTGCCAGAATCCAACACATAACACAAGCACTTAGGTCACTCCAGAACAAGTACAAATACAACTTTGTCATTGTCCATGTTGGTGTGAATGACCTGAGCCGTACCTCCCTGGACTACATAAAAAGAGACATGGAAGAGCTCTTTGATCACAAAGCCCAAGCCGGTATGACCCTGAGTAGCATCCTGCCCTCACCAAGAATGATACCACGGTATGAAGAAAAAATTATCAATTTCAGCAATTGGCTATGTTTCTGGTGTCATTCAAAGGGGATCCAGTGTCTGTCCGCCTGGGATGACATGCTTGACAAGCCACGCTGCTTCACTACAGACAGCTTGTACCTGTCACCCTTAGGCTTTTGAATACTGGCCAAGGCTCTTGCCACCCCCATAGTGCCTTTTTTAGGCAAGGTTCAAAAGACAAACCCACCACCGTAAATAGCACAAGTAACAAAAAATAAGGGTAATGCTACTCAATGCCAGAAGTCTAAACCTCAAAATGCACGCACTCGGGGCACTCCTCAGTATGGAGAAAATCAATTTATGTGCAGTAACAGAAACCTGGTTTATGGCTCCAGAGAGCACCCCAGCACCACCAGGCTACAACTCATACCATACATTTCAGCCACAGAACCCAGCCTGAAAAACAAAAGGCGAGGGTGTATCCATATTCATCAAGGATACCCACACCTCCAGGTTAGTGGCACAGCACGATGCTTCAGAGATCATCCATGTGCAACTAACAATGGGCAAAACTGCAATTCAAATTGTAGCTTGCTACAGATCACCCACCATGTCCCAGGACCCCCATTCTGCATTTCTAGAAACACTGGAAAACATAAAGATCCTACCAAACACCCTAATATTGGGTGATTTCAATTACCCAAACATTAACTGGGAGAACTACTCAAGTACTAACTACCTTGCCCAACATGTCCTAAAATTTATAAACTCAAATACCCTGGATCAACTGGTCAGCACCCCCACCAGAGGTGACAACATATTGGACCTGGTCATCACCAACACGGGCGAACGGTGTTCCACACTGGAGGTCAACCTCTCGCTGGTTAGATCTGACCATAAACAAATCACTTTGGATACCCAAATTCCACCCCCACCCCCAGGCAAGGAAAGCGCAGTGAAAAACTTTTCAAAAGCAAACTTCATGTTACTTAAGACTGAGGTGGAAAGTTTCAAAGCCCCCATGCTAAAGGATAACGCTGTCCAACCTGCAAAATTCTTTACTAATGCATTCTACGGGCACCTACAAGACTGCATGGATCATGCTATCCCAAGCAAAACCAAGGCTCACTCCTCCAAGAAAAGGAAACCAGTCTGGTGGACTCCTGCCATAAACAAGCTATACAACAGAAGGAAACTAGTACAGAAAATAGTAAAATCCCAAGAAGGGAAGACATCCCTGATCAGTATCAGCAAGAAACTACGATCCCTAATAAAATCATCCAAGGCTAGCTTCGAAAGAAAAATTGCCAAGGACTCCAAAGATAACCACAAGGCATTCTTTACCTATGTCAAGAATCTAAGTGGCAATGCTCAGATCTGCTCAGAGTTAATGCAGAATGGCACAAAATACACTGAACCGACCGATATCACCAACATCCTGGCAGACAGGTTCAGTGCAAACTTCACCCCCCTCTCACCCCCAAAGGGCCCATAACCATACCAGAAGAATGTAGAGCCCCTGAAATCACAGACACTCAGGTTAAAACAGCCCTCTCCAAAGCCAAAAACACAGCATCAATGGGACCGGATAGTGTCTCAGGCTGGGTCCTACACGAGCCCAAAGATGAACTAACTCCTCACCTAAACATACTGTTCAAACTCAGCCTCTCCACAGGCTACATACCCATAGAGTGGCACACAGCAATGGTTATTTTGCTCCACAAAAGTGGAGCCACAGTAGACCCCGGGAACTATCACCCTATAAGCCCGACTAGCTTGGTCTGTAAGGCTATGGAGCGCATCATCATGGAACTCATTAACAGAGACATTGGGAACCTCCAAACACTGGACACTACCCAGTTCAGCTTTGTTAAGGGCAGATCATGCCTCCTAAACCTGGTGGACTTCTTTGAGACAGTTACCAAGGCTATAAATGAGGGAAAGGTGGTACACACAGCCTACCTAGACCTCACAAAGGCCTTCAACACCATTCCCCATTCTGGTATTATATACAAGCTCACCAGCCTAAACATAAACCCCTACATCACAAGATGGGTTGCCAACTGGCTCATGGACAGAACCCACATGTTGAGAGTTGCGGGAGCTAGGTCTGACTCTAAACTGGTTACAAGTGGCATTCCCCAGGGCTTAGTCCTAGGACCCTTCCTGTTCGGCATATACTTCTCAGAGGTAAAGCAAGCACAGGAGGACTATGGTTGACCAAGTTCGCAGATGACTGCAAACTAGGGGCTGTAACTGATGCTCCGGCTGACACAGACATCCTCCAAAAGGGTCTCACTGAGACGGATACCTGGTCTCAAAATCATGGCCTCAAGCTAAATGTCAAAAAGTGCATAATCATCCCCTTTGGAAAAAACAAAGTACCCACAAACTACCACATAGGTGGTAGTCCCTTAAATTCAGAAAACGTAGTAAGGGATCTGGGGACCCAAGTAGAAAGTAATCTCTCCTTTGATAATCACATTGCCAAAGTGGTTAGAAAATCCTTCAATGTGGCCCACCTAATCACAAAAGGGTTTGCATCCAGATCAAAAGAGGTCATTGTGTCCCTCTACTCATTACTCATCAGACCCATCATAGAGTACAACACCCCATTTGGTATGTACCTTACAAGACACCTGCAACAGCTGGAAAGACCAAAGAAGTACCTCAACAAGAGGATCACTGACCTCAAACAGATGCCCTATGCAGCTCGACTGAAGAAACTCCAGCTGTACTTGTTTGCATACCGCCTACTCAGAGGTGATCTCTGCCTGACATACAAGGCCATGTCCAACCCAGAATTGATGGACATGCTCCACCTAAAGAAAACCTTATCCCCTCGAGCCACACACTCTAGGGATCTAAACCTCACCACAACAATAAACAGGATGTGCTGGAGGGATAGATTCCTGTCCCAGAGACTTCCCATGCTTTGGAACAAGATTCCAATCTATATTAGGCAGAGCTCCTCGCTAACACTCCTTAAGAGAAACCTTGACGAGTGGATGGGAAACAGAAAGTTTACCCCAGGGATCACTTCAGTGGCTCTGCTGGACAGAGGCACATGGAACTAATCTAAGGGGGCAGCAAAAGCCAACACATTCTGGCTAGGCTTATAAATGCCTTCGGGCAGATAGCCTAGTACCTACCTATAAACCTATGAGTCAGCCACACCTGATAGGACTAAAATAAGCTCCTCAAAGATGAGCAAACCTGCTTGGTGGACAACTGCCATTAAGATTAATTAGCTTTACAATAAGAGGTAGAAATTGCTGTCTAAGAGTAAGAGGGAGTGAGCCCTAAACTGGAAACACTTCCTCCCTCAGCTTAAACAAGCAAATAAGACTTCTTTAGAAGTTCTCCAAAGCAAACTACAAATGCAATTTAGCTTCCTCAATTAAGGACATCCATTATGCATTCTTTAGTTACACCCTGGCAACTATAGACCTATTAGCCTGACTATCCTTATATGCAAGGCCATGGAGCGAATCATCATGAACCTTATCAACAAAGATATAGGTAGTCTCCAAACACTTGACCCTACTCAGTTTGGATTTGTTAAAGGGAGATCATGCCTGTTAAACCTGGTGGACCTCTTTGAGACGGTCACCAAGGCCCTGAATGAGGGAAAGTCTGTGCATATAGCCTCCCTAGATTTAGCCAAGGCTTTTGACACTATTCCCAGAAAGGCATCATTGACAAACTCACCAAGCTAGGTATCAACCCATATATCATTAGATGGGTCACTAAATGGCTCACTGATAAAACCCATATAGTCAAAAAAGGGTAATCCACCTCCAACAGCAGACCTGTAACCAGTGGTGTTCCACAGGGATCAGTGCTGGGACCACTACTGTTTGGAGTCCGTTTCTCTGAAGTACAAGCTAAAACTAAAGGTCTGTGGCTGACAAAGTTTGCTGATGACTGCAAACTGGGAGTAGTCATAGAATCTCCAAATTATGTCAACATCCTACAAGAGGTTCTTACACAAACAAATGATTGGTGCCAAAGTCATGGCCTTAAACTCATTGCAAAAAATGTATTATCATCTGTATTTTGGTAAGTGCGATGTTCTTGCTAACTATCACATCAATATCAACACCATAAGTACAGACTCAGTGGTGAGATACCTGGGCACACAAAGCTAGACTTTCCACTGTGTGATACCTTAAACCTCTTGTATCAGAGGCAACATGGGATATATGCAAATTACCCTTTAAGGATATCAGGTGTTTCAGCTAAATGGCAATTCTGAATGTCCATGACTTTTTCTTTTACTTTTAAGTCTATTTATGGGCAATTTCAGGCCAATAAAAGAATAAACTACATGCACTTTATTGATATCTTTGGATGGACTACATTACATTGTGTAAAGACCACTAGCATCACAATATAAGACCAGCTATGGCTAGGCTTATAAATGCCCTTGGGCAGATAGCCTAGTACTTACCTATGAACCTATAATCTAAGGGGGTGGTGAAAGCCAACACATTCTGGCTAGGCTTATAAATGCCCTTGGGCAGATAGCCTAGTACTTACCTATGAACCTATGAACCTAAGAACAGTATGCATGATGAGGACATAGGAAATGTTAACTTCTTGACGTGTTAATATGGATATTCTCTGCAGAAGTAAAAGTACTCTGAATAATCTGACATGAACGAAAACTGTTACTAAATGCAAGTGTTGCTGTTGGCAGACAACTTTGCATTTTAGTGATTTATTCAGAAATGCAGTGCTGCCTTTGAAGAATAAATGGCTAATATTGCATTAAAAGACTGATATACTTATCAGATATGCATCAGAGTATGGCTGGCACAAACAAAACAGCCACACAGCAATAAACATTTAAATACATGCAGAAATCTTTCACAATCCAATCTTGTAGAGAAGACTGCATCACAGCAATATTCAACAATGACTCTATAGTTGGTGCTAAAGATCAAACAGTGAACATCAGCAAGTTCCTTCACAGTTGTGAAGGCTATAAAGAAGGTACTCCAAAAATATATCACTACACTGTAAAATGTTTACGCTATATTGCACAATGCAGGCCTGTGAATGAACTAATTTATTCCTCATTGTAATGAATAAATCAAATAATTAAAAACCCTAAATATGATGTATCGGCACTGATTCATAGATATTCTAAGGCCACTAAGTCTTTCGAATATTCATGCCTTGCCAGTACTTTTCCTCACACTGCATTTCCTTTCTCTAGAAAGGCTATACCAGTCAGTCCCAGAGTAAATCTCTGGCTACCCATCCAGTTGTCGTTGCTTGACAGAGATTTGTGAGATGATGGTTTATAAATTTGTCTGTCCATAATATCATATTCATCTGTCGTTGAAGATTTAAAACCTTGGTTCTATTATAGGTGGAGATATTGGACTTGCAAAGATATATGAAGTTAGGACAACTGGGGCAATAATGGTACTGACAAGTGAGACAGAGCTCTCTACTCAAACGTTGATAAGACATTGAATAATGGGCTGGGGCTTCCACCCTCTCCTGGTAGCTTAATGACTTTAGGTCTGTGATTGTTTTGGTTAGGAACCTTTGGGGTCTTTCTTATTTTTTGACATGTTAACGAGATACATTCCAAAGTGGGACTACTTCATTAAACATCACGACTTCCTCTCTGTCAGTCCAACCCTCCTACCTTAAACACCAAGCATTTCATCAAAAATTTCAAACATGAGTCCAGCAGCAAAAATGTAGTCAATGAGGGTAGGCTGTGGCCCCCACCCAAAACAATACTTAAACTACTAAAGTAATCACAACCTTTCCAGAAGAGGAAAGTGTACATTTGCTTTTGTGTTGTTGATTGAATGGTTGACTGTTCATGCTGTTCCCTTTGTGCTGCTGTAGAATAATTAACAGCTTTAACCTGATGGAAGGTACATACCTAAATGGCAAAAGGAAGCACAACTCTTCATATTTCTAAGAACACTTTTAAAAAGATATCCCCACTGTGGGACCATTTCTGAAACTGCTTGCTGTATCTGCACAGGATACTGAGCAGTCATTTTACACTTAGCTTGATTACCACTGTTATGCACCAAGATAATATCAAGTAGCCTATGTTTTTTTACCGATGGAGGAAAAACTTCTTGTCTCATGAGCACTGAAAATTAAGATTTAACTTGCAATATCTTCGATATCACTTGCAACCTTGTATCACAAATCCATCTCCATGGTTCGCTGTTCAAAATTCAGTGGAGTGAAAAATTCCTTCTTTTTGCATTTTTGCAGTCAAAATGACTCCATTTCATTGACTTTCTTCTGAAACGTATGTAAACAATTCAAATGGAAGTGCCACTGAAAAATCAATATTGTGGTAAAGTAAGCTGAAAGCTAAAGATACTGTCAAAATAAAGCTGCTTGCAATAACAGCACAGGCTTTGCTTACCACTACAATTTAACCAGTACAGCCATGCAAAATAAGGTTTACTATGAAAAGGGTGATCGGACTTCATTTGAGTTTAATAAGACCGATTTGACATTAGGAAATAATGAAAAAAAAATGTTGAAATTCGCAGCAGTGAATGCACACTAGCATTCGCTGTTGTGAATTTCAACATTTTGAATGCAGATTGCACTATAGTGGAGCATTGAGAAATGTACCCTTTCCCTCACTGTAGTGTGATCTTAGAGTTTGTATATATAAGAAACAGGGGGTGCAGAAGGTGCATCCCCCCACCTTGAGGGGTGCTGGGGGGCTTCCCCCCTGCAAAAATGTTCATTGCTGTAGAAAGGAATTGTGATATTTTCGATAAAGTCGACATTTCTGAGATGCTGGCTTTTGCAAAATACCTCGTTTGGTCTTTTTTTTTTGATGATTTGATTTCCGATATTCCGTTTCAGAAATCTGACAACTCGCCCAATGTCAGTGAGAGATTTTGATAGTAAACCGCAAAATAAGATGCGCCCAGATTTGCATTTTACAGGATCTGACTAAACTCTTATGATAATGCCACACTATTAATAAGGCAGATGAAAGGGTCATTACCTCTCCTCAGTCCTCACAGATGCAAAACATTGATGAAAACTACTCCAATATGTCATGGTCGGAAAATAAATTAAAATGCAGTTAACCGTCCAATAAACTGCAGATAGAGTGCAACAGTGCTACAAGTACAGATCTCAGTTCTACAATTCTCACTTGGTGCCTGCTTAACACAATCCAAGTCTACCTACTGTGCTTACAATCTGTGTGTTACATTTGGTATTGATAACTTTTACACTGAGCAAAACAGTTGGTAAACTACTAAAACTTTTTATTATATATTTTTAATGTAATAAAAGCATAAGTGTGTAAATTCAACCAAATTGCATAAGTGTGTAAAAGCTACAATTTGCATTTATTATACTTGGGTAGAGGAATCTTTATACAATTAGTTATAGAAGAGGAAAGTGCCAGTAAACAAATTATTTTAAATACAAATATTTAAAACAGACCAATCAAGCAGTATATTGGGTGGCCTACCATAGGCCCCTAGGAGCTGTGAGCTTCCGGCTTCCAGAATCATCCCTATTATAATTTATCATTGTACATGATTATGAGCTCATTAAATGGTTTGATAGTCTTAAAGACATTGCAGCCCATTGCGTCATCTCCACAATCACTTCCAGATAATGGAAATCTGGTCAGGATGATGAACAAAGATCCCTGTTCCTACCCTGTTCTTTCCTGACTTCTCATCACTCTGTAAATCAGGTTTCTTTGTAGGCCTTGATTAAAGCAAATGCTCCATTTGAAGATATAATCTATAACCATTAGGGCATAAAGGTATTGCTTAAGCAGTGCAGAGTGGCAGGAGTCTGTGGCTTTAGATTAACATCAGACTCCTCAACCTACAGAAGCAGTTCCTCCTTAAGAAACAGGATTTGGTGGTGAAAGAAACAATGAACAACTAGCCAGGGTAATCATGCAAAGCATATTTATTGACTAGAGGAACATAAAAGGAATAGCAGCCTTGATTATATTATTGCTGTGTACATTATCACAGCCTTGCTCGATGCAGACAATACAAACATGAAATTTACACAGAAAAGCGATTATTTCTTAGGCAGCAATACCAATTATTTTGGCTATTATCTCTGTTAGACAAGACCAAACGTTTTCACTAATAAGCCTAAGGGATCAGGCAGTTTACACTCATTTTTGGTTTCACAACTCTTGTCATTAGGCTCTACAGTAAGTGGACTAGTTAGAAATTCTAACAATTTTCTACTTATTGCTGCAGTTTGCAGTATCACTTTTGTACAACAAGATTTCTCAAATATTGATAATGGGGAAGGAGGATGTGGAGTCCAAGCAGTAGCCTGCAACAAGTACGGAATCTCTAGTCTTAGCAATATTTCATGTGTCAGCAGTGATGTAGAACTTTTCTCAACTCAAAATTCCACAACTTCTAGCACATTCCAATAACACTGTTCCAGATTTATCAAATGGTAACATGCAACAAGAAATGAAAAGGAGGCTATGAAACAAATAAATTTGGCACTACATTATTAGCTTACCTAGGCAGTGTGGCATCATGCAGACATGCAGTCTGGCCTATATTGGGGTTCTAACTTTATCACTCGTACTATTTTATACTCAAAAGCTTGGCATTGTAGTAGCCCACTCATTCCCCTCACCTTGCCCAATGTAAAATTCCTCAGTACTCCGTAGTGCATGCTTTCTTTTCCATTAGTATTAGTCTATGTTCACTCTTAATTCTAGAATACTGGGAGGTAACGAATGCACAGAGATAACTATCATTCTTAGCTGTTCAGAATTTTTTTTTAAGTGAAACTTCTTATAAGACAGTGAGAGCACTTGGAATGAAATGGAAAAGTGAAATGGAAGTACAGAAGTCAAATTCCACCCACTAAGGACAGAGTTTGACTTTCGTACTTTACTTCAGCTATCCTGTCGCCGAATCATCCATGACTCGGCCAGTGAAGGATACTTACTAGAGACACACACACACACACACACACACACACACACACACACACACACACACACACACACACACACACACACACACACACACATATCTTGTCTGTGTAAAACTGCTATAAGCATTGCAAATTAATAAGCTCAGCCAAACAGAAAAAACAAGCTATGGTTACCTTATATCCTTAAAAGCTCTGTAGGTGACACTTATCAGAAGACAGATTTTAAACAATTAAATATGACAAAAAGTGGCATCTATTTTGAAGTAGCCACTGACTGTACTACCATACCTACTATATGGAATATACAGTGCAGCTTTACATACTTCCTGGAAAAATGAAGTGCGGCCTGAGGAAGGGTACTGGCAAAGTGAGAATGGTCATGAGATTCAGTGACCTTACAACATACATGAATCTAAAGACATGGAGGTGGTCGGGGGGAGTTGCCACCCTGCAAAAGCACTCGCTCTCTACTTGTATTACTTTTGAAGTCTACATCAAAAGGATATAGTGTGTGTCCAGTATATTTAATATGTAAGTCAGGTTGCATCAATGATTCAAGATAGCCCCATCATGAAACAGTGTTAAGTTTAAACACAGTCAAGTCAATGACAAGTGCATTAATCAGCAAAAAAAAAAAAGAAAATTGTAAATTTGTTAAAAAACGTAAATGACACAGCATGTCATTATTTGGCCTATCTCTGGGTTATTTCGTACACAAAATAAAGGGGCTAAACCTACCAGGGGAATGTAAGTCTAGGCTTACGTTGGCCTAGTAAATACACATAAATTTATAAAAAGAAAACTAGAGATAAGAAGACTATTCACATGTAGGAAAAAAAAAAGGACTTTTAATAAAAAGACAATAGCAGACAGGAAAGGTAGTAGTAGAAAGGTGAAAATGAGGGATAAAAAAAAAAAATATGCGTGGGCACCATGTGAATTAGAAGTGAAACTTCTGTAATGAAGTGCGAAAGTATACTTATTTGGAAAACCATGTGTGTGTTCTTGAAAAGCCTGCAATGCTAGTAGGACAGCTCTTATTTCTAAGACATTGATGTGCAAATTGGCCTCTTCCAGGGACTACGGACCTTGGACTGGCTTTTCCAAGAAATATCCCTTCACATATTGGGAGGTGTTTGTGGTGACTGTGGCTACTGGCTGAGGAGAATGAAAGGATGACATTGAGACAATTTTTCTCAATGAAGCCACCAAAGAAGATATTCTTGCAAACTTTGGAAATCTTGACTGGGGTGCTTAGAGGATGCTGAAGAACAAACCAGTGTACTAAAAGAGTCCACTGTAGAATGCGCATATGATACCTGGCTAACAGAATTAGAGTTTTTGCTGCTGCCATCAATCCTAATACTTGGAGAACTAGTCTTGCTGTCAGATGAGAAAGGGAGATCACCTTCATGATCTGATAACAGAGAGAATGAACTCTTGTTAGAGGAAACAAAGTTATCTGGTTGGCCATGTCAAGAAAAGCACTTATGAGCACCAAGCTCTGAGGAGGGATAAGTTGTGATTTGGTGTAATTGACTATGATGCCCAATTAACAACATAACTGGAGGAAGTAATCTATTGCTTGAATCAACAGATGCCCAGAAAGGGCAGTTGGGAGCCTGTCATCTAGATATGGAAACACGTGGAATCCCAGCAGTCTCAGGTGAGCTGCAACCAACACCATACATTTAGCGAACACCCTGGGGGCTGTGGTGAGGCCAAAGGGCATTTTGCTGAACTGGCAATGGCTGGCTCCCAGCCAGAAGAGCAGATATCTCCTGGAGCTCCTGTTTATTTTGATATAATACATATCTTGAAGATCTTTCGAGAACATCTAGTCATCATTTTGTAAAATAAGGTAAAGTAGACCGAATTGTGACCATCTGGAACTCTGAGTATTTTACATTCTGGTTGAGTTTGATGAGATCTGGAACTGGTCTAAGTCCCCTGTCTTCTTTGGCACTAAAAAGAATCTTGGGTAAGTTCAGGATGCTTGTCGGTCTGGGGGGACTTTTTGGATGACTCTTTCTTCTAGCAGCTTTTCTATTTCAAAGGCTGCAGCCTCTATCTGATTGGGTAGAATATTTGGGATCTTTTTTGTTTTTCTTGGAAGAATTTGGAAAAAAATGGTATGAAATAACATGTGGATATGATTTTTTGCACCCAAGTGCCTTTAATTTATTTATTTATTGACATTTGTTGACCGGGAAAGTCCATTGGATCAAAGACCCATTTTCAGTGGAGGCCCGTGTGGAAAAACCCACATAACATAGCAAATAAAAAATTTTTTACAGAGACAGATTATACAGATAGAAGTTCAAACTACTAAAATCAGTAGACAATGTTAATGCATATCACATTGATACATATCAATTTAAAGGTTAAATAAAAATAATGGTGAAAAGTCAGATACAATGCAAAGATATCTGTTTCAATAAATGGTGAAAAGTCAAATATAGTACAAAGATAGTCAGTCTGTTTCACATATTATTACATGGTTAACTAGATAAATGGTGAAAAGTCAAATACAATGTATTTCACATATGTTTCACATATGATTACAAGACAATAAAGTGTAAGTGTTGACACAAAGGTGAAAAAAGACCGTGGCTAAGACGAATTGGAGGTGTGTGTATCTATAGAGTTAGCAGTATTGAGTGGGGGTTCATGATAACCTGTTGCATAGCAACAGAAGGGAAAAGCAGTGATGGAGATTAGGACTGGGGTTATCATTAAATTAAGGTGGCTTTGGATGATTTAAACAGGTGCAGATGCGATTGTTAAGATAATGAGACTTTAGTTTAGCTTTGAAGGTATTTAAGGAGTCTAGTTGAGTGATGAGGGGAGGTAGGTTGTTGCAGAGATTGGTAATCTTATAAGAATATAGGCTCTGTCTGGCTCTCTTGTTAGTTTTGGACATATACAAGAGCTGCTTATGAGAGGAATGTAGGTTACGTGCTGGGACATAGGTTTGTAGGATAGGTTGGAGTGATGGGTAGTTATAAGGTTTATAAATGAATTTATGGGCAAGAGAGTTGTGTGTGGTGTGAGTAGTGAGGGAATTTGAGCCAGTTTAATTCTGAGATGGCGTGGCAATGATGTGCTCAGCTGAGCATTCCTGAAGCAAATTCTGCTATTTTGTATTAGCAAGAGTCTAATATGGAGATTTGTGAAAATGGGACTCCCTTAAAGTAGGGATGGAATTAGTAGTGTGTTTGCAAGCTTTATTTTGGTAGGTTTGTGACGGTAGAGTTTACCAAGTTTGAAATGTTTTTTTTTTTTTAATTGTGTTCAGAATATCGTATTCAAAGGTAAGTTTGTCATCAATTGTTATTCCTAGTAGTTGTGCTGTTTTGACCTGTTCTATTATTGTGTTGTTATGAGAGAGAATTTTGAAGTCAGAGCACAGTGCTTTTGAGGAAAATAACAGGAGCTTAGATTTTTGGGGGTTCAATAATAGTTGGTCATCAGTTAACCATGCATCAACAGATATGAAGATGGTTTGTGTAATCCTCTGTAGGTCAGATAATTTACCTGAGGTGGAGATTATGGTGGTGTCGTCGGCATACTGGACAAGCGTACTTTGTAGGCATGCTTTGTGGAGATCATGTATGAATATATTAAGAAGAGGTGGTCCTAGAATTGAATGTTGGGGAACTCCTGTATTATTGTCAAGGTGGTCTGAGAGTTTAGTTTGCCATTTAACAGCATTTTTCCTATTTTGTAAATAGCTTGAAAACCAAGTTAGTGTATTAGGGGAGCAGCCTATTGTTTCTAGTTTTTGCAATAATCTGGTGTGTGATACTGTATCAAAAGCCTTGGATAGCTCTAATAGGATCACAGAAGTAAAAGAGCCTGCATCCAAGACTTTAAAAACAGAATCTGCAAATGATAGTAGGGCTGTAGTGGTGCTGTGTGCTGGGTGAAATCCATACTGGATGTGGGTAAGTAGGTTGTGGTTTAGGAGGTACTTTAGAAATTGGGCATGTATAAATTTCTCTAGGATTTTAGATAATGGGGAGAGAATAGAAATAGGTCGGTTTTTTGAGAGATCAAAGGTGTTTCCACCTTTGTGTAGTGGGGTGATAATGGATTTTTTTCGATAGTTGGGGGACATATGACTCTGTGATGGAACGATTTATTAGTATACTAACTGGATAGGCAATTGCTGTGGGTCTGAGTTGTAGTAATTCTGGAGGTAGATTATTAGCAGAGAGATAGCACGGTCTTAGTTTTTTTAGGAGGTTAAGTACTAGTGAGGTTTGCATGCATTGCATAGAAAAGGATGGAGTAGAGGGAGCACTGTTAAGTCTGTCAGATTTTGGGGAGAAGTGCTGATGTTTTCTTGGATGGGGATTGCGGGGACTTGGGAAGTGTTATTGAGGTCAGCACCCGTCTTCTGCAGCTACAAAAAAAAAAAAAAAAAAAAAAAAAAAAACAATCACCTAAAGGTAATGTCTGTAAGAAATAGTACAGCTTGTAACTTTAGGATATCAGATACACATTTCAAAAAGGTATTGTTCAGATTAACAATTAAGTTGAAGAAAGAATAAAACTGTGGATGCCCAGGCTTCTGGGTTCACAGATAAGTGCCCCTGACTGCCTCCAGAGTGTAGCAATCAGGTAACTCTTCAGGAGTGCTAGTAAGGTCTGTCAGAGAAGGTATCTCTTGGAGTAGGATCTCTAAGGAGTAAAGATCGCAATGGCAGACAGGGTCTTTTTGTTTTGCTCACTTTTGTAGAGTGTTTCCTTATCTTTGGGGCTGAACAAAGATGATCCATCAAAAGGAACGCAAGCACATCTAGGCATGCCTCCTGACCACAGTGTCTGAACCCTCAGCCCTACAGATACCCTCAGCTACTTCAGAGATCAACCTCATGAATGCACTGGAGAGGCACTGTAGGTGGTCAGTTGTGAAGAACATTTCTACTGGTCCTCCACAGACATGGACCATGAAAGAGATTTGGAAAGCTCCTTGATAAAGTCCCTTTGTAGTCTGGTGAAATGTGTCATATAGTTCAGCGATGAAAGGGCAGAGGTCACAGAGGCATAAATGAGCTTGCCAAATCTGTCCAAGGCAGTGGACTCTCTATTAGGGAATGGATAGATGAGATCTATTATGCAAGCTCTCTCTTAGTGGCTTCCACCACCACCATGGCATCTATAGGGACTACCTTGCTCCAGTAGGCCCTATCTTTAGGAGGAGCTAAAAACTTGTCTAGCCTCTTAGGTATAGGTTCCATTGTATCAGCTTCCTTCCATGTTCAGTGTGGAATATGCTCGATCAACTCATCAGCCAGAGGGATCACCCAAGATGTAGCTGGGCCAGCCCTGAAAGCTTCCAGAAACACCAACTCCTATTGAGAAGGGGTATTGGAGAACTATTCACCTCTCTATTTAAGAAGTTCTAGGATCTCTCCAAAGGAGATATCATCAAGTGGAGATCTGGGGGACAATATCATCAGATGGAGATCTGGGGGACCCTTCCCCTTCACTGAAGTCTGTGTCTTTCATAACAGATTCTTGAGGTGAATCTAGGTACCTCCTTTTGCACACTCTCTTCATAGGGACCTCAGCAGTGCGACAGTCTGCTGAAGTATCTGAAAACATGGGGAGTCCTGCATGAGGACTGGCTGAAGGCTTGTACAGGGTGGCTGTCCTGGTGGAATAGGCATAAGAGGATCAGAGCTCAAAGTCAGTGGAGGGAGAGTTGGATCTGAAGAGGGTAAGATGTCCTCTCTCTGTGTATAGAGAAGGCCATCTCCACAATCTCAAAGGCTGAAGGTCCAGGAGAAACAGCAGATGGTCACAGAAGCAAGGGTAGTTTTGACAGCTTCAGAGTTGATCCCATCTCACCGGAGCTAGTACTGACACTTTGGCTAGTCATTCAACTCAGGGGGATAGTCCGAGTCAGAGAATGAGCAGTCTTCAGAACTGACAAAGACATCCTCAAAGATCGTAAATCCAAGGGCTACAAAATCACTTGCTGGATTGTAGACCGAGATGCAACATGATGTTGAGAGGAGGGCAGGCTCACAGTTTGATGGGAGACAGAGCTGGAATCACCCCATCTGGATTTGATCCTTGAGAAACCTCCTCGTCATTCTATCCACCTCTGCCTCATACAAGCTTCTAGAAAACCTAAGGATGAAGTAGTTGAAGGTGGTCTGGAAGATTTTCTAGATGTCTCCTGTAAGAAAGGTGAATGGAGCTGAGGAGATATGAGATCCAGGGTGAAAAGTGAAGATTGGATGTGAGGAGACTTGGATCTCGATGTAGAAATATCCAAAGAAGGAATCAGATTCAATGCCTTGGAAACTTTAGCTGGAGGTTCAGGAATCAGAGCTAAATGGAGAGAACAATTGGGGGTCTGTTTCTTGGACTTCTTTTCTTTTGGAGACAAGTCAGGCTTCCCGTTGTCAGACATAGTAGATGGGGTTTGATCACCAGCTAAGGCAGTAACAGAAGTAGAATGTAGGAAGCCTTTCAAAGCAGTTTATTCCTGCTATCACTTAAAGCACAGGAGATGAACCCTGAACAAATGGAACAGTCACCATCTGGTTGGCCAGTGCTCAAACAATACACACACTCTTTGTGGGCATCCAAGTTAGGGATCTTAAGCTCACAGGGGATGCACTTTCCAGTCATATCAACACGAAAACATAAAAGTAAGGTAGAGACTTTTTTTCTAGGTAAGGGAGAAAAAATACCAACAATGGTATTAAAATTAAACTGGGCAGAGAGAATCTGAGCGAAAGAAAACCAGCAATGATATGTGAGATAGTACCCTGACAAAGCTAAAAAGGCCTGTCAAGAAAGGCAGATAAGTAAAGAGCAACAGTTAGAAAGTTAAGTAAGTTTTGAGTAAAGGTAAAGGAAGGAAGAGGAAAGCAATACAAAATTCCTCATGAAAAAGGAAACAATAATATCTGGTTAACCTTTGCAGCTAGAGAGAAGAAATCCACTTCCAGACAATGTGGCAATAAACAAGACCTGAGGTATACCAGGAGAGTGGGGCATTATGGGTAAAAGGAGGAGCTCAAGAGATGGAGCCATGAGTGTGGTAGAAGCGGCCAAGTCAGAAACGATGATGGATCTGAGATCCATAAATTGGGGAATGAATAAAAATGACAGCATCAGATCAGTTCAGCTATCACCACAGTCATCAACATCATCAATTTTCTAATCACCTTCTATGCCATGATAAAACAGTCTACAAAACTCTCTCATCCAGATTTTTCATACTACTTTGTTAAAATCAGGTTCTCCAATTGCAAATATTTAAAAGCATCCCTGGCCACAACTGTTTTCAACTCCTTGAGACCACAAGAACTGAATGCACTGCAATATGTTGAAATCAGTCGCGCTTTCCAAATTTTAATATTTAGTAATGGTGATATGTTAGAAAGAATTGTTATTAGGCAAGACATCTGAATCTGATATATGATTCTTAACAGTGTTCTGGAATTTGTATGATTTGGACATGTGCATGCAGATGCGCTTGTTCCTTTTTAATGAGGAAATAAAAGTAATATTTTAAATTAAACTCTGTTGGCATCTGTAGTGCTTTTTTCAATAACTCTGTCCTGAAATTAACAGTCAGACAGTGAGTTTGGTGCTTTTCAGGGTTGCAGCCACTCCAACCCCTTAAAAGAGGATTTTATTCCTTTGGAATAGACACCTAAATATACTGATTTTGACACCGTTGTAGCTCTTCAGAAGGAAAACTACTATACCTACAGTGGTATCAGATCAGAAACTTCATCCTAATGACAGAGTTTTTCCAATTACTGGTTTGGGATTAAAGCTGTTTTTGGATAAGTGAATTTTGACTAATTGCTTCCCCTTGAAGCTAAAAATATAAGCTATGCTACCTAATATTCAACTTCTTCTTCTTTCAGCGTTTCCCGGTTAGGGGTCGCCACAGTGGATCACCTGTCTGCTCATGATTGGCAGGGGAGTTTTATGGTGTCAAGTTGCCAGCCCGACACCTAGCCTTCCACAGAAGACACACATGTGCACTCACGCCTAGGGCCAATTTAGAGTGTCCAATCCACCTACAGCATGTCTTTGGTATGTGGGAGGAAACTGGAGCACCCGGAGGAAACCCATGCAACCACAGGGAGGACATGTAGACTCCACACAGAAGGCACCCCATTCAAGGATCGAACCGGAGAACCTCTTGTTGTGAGGCGGCAACGCTAACCTCTGCACCACCACGGCCGCCCACTACCTAATATTCAACTACATAGCACAAATTAGAAATTTAGTTTTATCATTAATTTGCTGTGATCTTGCATACTATGGTGAATGCATTTTTGGTACAAAACAGTTATACAGTTAATTTATAGGAATGTCCCCTGGAATAGATGGCATTCTTGTGGAAGTTTGGAAGCTAGGAGGAGGGAAAGTGTTAAAGAGCTGGAAGGTTTTGTTTAACAGTATTTTAAAAGGAGGAGAAGCACCAATATCATGGAAGAAAGGGGTAGTGGCTGTAATACATAAAGATGGTAAAGACCCATCAGATCCAACTTCATATAGGCCAGCTTTGTTTCTAAACTATGATTATAAAGTGTTTATTAATATAATGGCTAAAAGAATGGCAAGGGTGATGCCACAATTGATAGATATGGACCAATGTGGCTTTGTGAGGGGAGACAAACATTTGACAACATTAATAGAACAATGATGATCCAGAGGGAAGCAGAATGTAAGAAAATACACCTGCTGTTGGTTGGTCTTGATGCAGAAAAAGCATTTGATAGAGTAAGCTGGGATTTTATGAGTAGGGCAATGGAGCATTTGCATTGCCTGACAAAATTATAAGGTAGATTAGGAGGATATATGAGGGATTGGAGGCAAAAATTAAAGTGTGTGTGTGGAAATCATCTCTGATAAGTTCTGTTTGAGCAGAGGAACCAGTTAGGCGTGTCCTCTTTCCTTTTTTATTTGTGTTATATTTAGAATCACTGGCAAAGAAAATAAGGAACTCAAGGGTATAATTGATACAGTAGTCAAGAAAAGTTGGCTTTATTTGCAGATGATGTTATTTTATACCTGACAAAATCAGAAAAGGACATTTTAGTGTTGTAGAATGTTCTGAGACAGTTTCATCACTTTTGTCGATAGAAAATGAATGAAGATAAAGCAAAGGCAATAGCTGTAAAGAATGTACCCACATACAAACTGTTTCAGCAATGCCCATATTTAGGGGGACATAATAAAATGAAGTACTTAAGAGTATGGATTAAAAATAATTCTGTTATGGCAGCTAATGATACGTGGGAAGAGACTAAACAAAAGGTAATAAAAAGATGAGAAACTGGAAGCTCTGTTTTATTGCCTGATACACTAGTAATAGGTGACTCTATAGTCAGACACACTGATGTCCCGCTGACCAGGCTGAACAAGGAGAAGGTGACTGTGAGCTGTCTATCGGGAGCTAGGATCCGCCACATAACACACGCACTCAAGTCACTCCAAAGCAAGTACAAATATGACTCCGTCATTGTCCATGCTGGTGTGAATGACCTGAGACGCACCTCCCTGGACTACATGAAAAGAGACATAGAGGAGCTCTCCGATTATGTAGCCCAGGCTGGTATGACCCTGACCCTGAGCAGCATCTTGCCCTCACCAAGAATGATACCACAATACAAAGACAAGATGATCAGCTTTAACAATTGGCTCAAGTACTGGTGTCATTCTAAGGGGGTCCAATGTCTGTCTGCCTGGGATGACATGTTGGACAAGCCACGCTGCTTCGCAAGGGATGGCTTACACCTGTCATCACTGGGCTTCCGGATATTGGCTAAGGCTCTTGCCACCCCCATAGTGCCTTTTTTGGGCAAGGCTCAAAAGACAAAACCACCTCCTTAGAAAACAAAAATGGAAAAAAACTAAGGGTAATGCTGCTCAACGCCAGAAGTCTAAATCTCAAGATGCAGGCACTTGATGCACTCCTCAGCATGGAGAACATCGACGTCTGTGCAGTAACTGAAACCTGGTTCAAGGCTCCTGAGAGCACCCCAGCGCTACCAGGCTATACCTCGTATCATGCTTTTCGGCCCCAAAACCGGGTGAACCACAAAGGAGGGAGTGTCCATATTCATCAAGGACACCCACACCTCCAGGTTAGTAGCAACACATGAAGCATCAGAGACCATACAGGTGCAACTAACCATAGGCAAAACTGCTATACAACTGGTAGCATGTTACAGGCCACCCTCCCAATCTCAAGAACCCCACTCAGCCTTCCTGAAGACATTGGAGGATATGAATGTATCACAAAATACCATCATACTGGGAGACTTCAACTACCCAAACACAGATTGGGTACATTATTCTAGCCCTAATACCTAGCCCAAAGGTTCCTGGAATTCATAAATTCAAATGCACTGGAACAACTAGTCACCTCTCCCACTAGGAGATAATATAATAGACCTGATCATCACAAACATGGGGACAAAATGCTCCACACCGGAGTATACCCCTCACTAGTGAGATCTGACCACAAACTAATCACCCTGGATATACATATCCCACCTCCACCCCCAGCACAAAAGACCACAGTGAAAAACTTCTCAAAAGCAGACTTCACTCTTCTTAAGACTCAGATGGTATCCTTTAAGCCCACTGTGCCAGTGGATACCACATCCCACAATGCCAAATCCTTCACAAATGCTTTCTATGGACATCTCCAAGAATGCATGGATCATGCAATCCCAAACAAATCCAAGTCCCTCTCCACCAAAGGTAAGCGTCCAGTCTGGTGGACCTCAGCCATAAACAAATTGTATAACAAAAGAAGGAAGCAAAATCCCATGAAGGGAAGACATCTCTGATCAACATTAGCAGAAAACTACGTTCTCTCATAAAAACATCCAAGGCCAACTTTGAGAGAAAAATCGCTAAGGACACTAAAGATAACCACAAAGCCTTCTTCAGCTATGTTAGAAACCTGGGCGGAAACCCTCAGATATGCTCAGAGTTGGTTCACAACAACAAAAAATACACTGAACCCACAGATATTGCCAACATTCTGGCTGACAGGTTCAGTGCAAATTTCTCCCTTCCTTCACCCCCAAAAGAAGAAATATTTATCCCAGCTGAATGTAATCTCCCTGTCATCTCAGATGTCCAAGTGAGAACTGCCCTAAACAAAGCAAAAAACACAGCATCAATGGGACCTGACGGTATCCCAGGTTGCGTGTTACGTGAACTCCAAGAGGAGCTAAACCCACACATAAAAATGCTATTTTAACCTTAGCCTTACTTCGGGATATGTACCTGAACACTGGCGTACAGCAACAGTGGTCCCACTCCACAATGGGGGTGCCTCTACAGACCCTGGAAACTACCGCCCCATAAGCTTAACCAGCCTGGTCTGCAAAGCTATGGAAAGAATCATTATGGAACTCATGAATGAGCTATGTAATGTTTGACTGATAATGACTGGATAAATTATAAGTAATGTAATGTCTTCAACTGAAAATATGTCAATGTGGTTTGTTTTCACAGCACTAAAGAAAATCATGTCAGGGAAAGCAGCAGGCTCAGACGAGGTCACAGCAGATATGATAAAGATGCTGGGTGACAGGGAAGAAATGGGTCCTGAGGGTACTTATAGCAGTGCGGAAAGAAAGGCGTATCCCAGATGACTGGAGAATAAGTATACTTGTGCCAGTCTACAAGAACAAATGGGACATCCACAACCATGAGCAGTACAGAGGTATCAAACTCCTGTCACAGTGCATGAAAGTTCTGGAGAGGGTCATTGATAAATGGATATGCAGAGTAGTAGAAAGCAAGATGGAAGATGAGCAGTTCAGATTCAGATCAGGATGCAACACAACTGACCCAATGTTTGCAATGAGACAGACAGTTGAGAAGACGCTAGGGATGTGGAAAGAGTCCAACTGGACATTCCTAGACTTGGAGAAAGCATATGACAAGATCCCAGGAATGCTGATTTGGGGAGTACTATGGTAGGTCAAAGTCCCAGAAACATTGGTAGAATTAGTGCAGGCTATGTACAAGATCCCAATGACTCAAGTTGAACAGTGTTCAGTCTCACAGAAGGGTTACCAGTGGTATTTGGTGTGCACCAGGGTTGAGCTGAGTCCACTGTTGTTCATACTGGTGATGGACTACATTAGCAAAGAGGTCAGAGGGGAAAGATCAACAAAGTTGCTGTATGCAGATGATGTGGCATTACAGACAGATTCTGAGTAAGAACTTCAGCAAAGGATAGGGGAATGGAATGCAAAACTAAAGACACATGGGGTGAAGCTAAGTACAGATAAGACAGTGGTAATGGCAGCAAATTGGAAAAATCAGAAGCTGAGAATTGAGATTGAAGGGAAGATGGTGGAACAGGTAAACAGCTTCAAGTATCTGGGAGGGGTGGTTAAGGAGAAGGGAATTCTGAATGAAAAGGTCAAAGCTAGAATCAGAGGGTACTGGCATAAGAGTGTCAGGTGTAGTCTATGACAGAAAGATGCCAAAGAAGCTGAAGAGTCAGGTGTACAAAACAGTGGTGTGACCAGTACTATTCTATGGCACAGAAACCTGGGCAGTAAAAGCAGAGCAGATGAGAAAGATAGAAGTGATGGAAATGAAGTGCCTGTGAAGGGTTGTAGAATGTACACTGAGGGACAGAAGAAGAATTGAGGACATAATAGCAGGAGCCGGTGTAGCTCCATTTGTAGAAAAGATCAAAGAGAAGAGATGGTTGTGGCACATATGTAGAAAAGCAGAAGACAATCTGGTGAGGAAGATTTAGAACAGACAGGAAGAAGGTAAGAGTAAATGAGGCCATCCAATAAAGAGGTGGATGGACTGTATGAGAGAAGATCTGTGACAGTCATGTATGAGTGTGGCATTGAATTCAGAGAGATGGTGACAGTTGACATGACATCCTATCCCATGTAGAAAAATGGGAAAAAGGGGGTTGATTATGATGATGGTTTGCTTTCATTTATGTAACTGTATGATTGCCTATCTCATAAGTGATAATTTAATAAAGATGTTTTTTGTTTAAAAGTTAAGCAAATATGGTGGGACTGTAATGTCAACTCTTATAATTAATGCTTTATAATTAAATAAAACCAAGCTAATTTATATTTGTAAAAGCAGTTCATTACTTCCAGTTGTTGAAGCATGTAAGATTACTTTATAATATAATATAGTTCAAATTTATTTAGTCTTACCTGATGAAGAAAGAAATGTTGATATTTCAGGCAGACTTGTAACTGTAATAAAAGAGATACATTTAACTGACTACATGCACTGCAATATACAGATTTATGCACCTAGCAGACTGGAAGATGATTTGTTTTGGAAGAGAAGCTAAATCATGTGTTTTTCATTTTTATATCAGAATACTCGCCCAATATTAATTTCCTGATGTGAGTTTTCCCATTTATGATATGGCAGACTACAAGTGTGTGAGTAATATAAAATCGGAATAACCTACTGTTAAACAAATTGTTGTGATCCTAAAATGATTTCCCAGAAGCATATTTATTCCACCTTAATTTCAATATGCATAAGTAAATTCTGAAACCTAAAATAATATGTTTTATATCTCTAAACAGCCAGAGCATCTCATACAAGCAAAATGACAAATTTTCAAGTTGTTGCTGGGATCAGTATAAAGCAGCCATTAAAAAATGAGACAGGTTCAAGTCTATCATTCAAGATATAGTTTGAGGGTTTACTGTGTGTCCAGGAAGCAAATATGGCAATAATTTACTGTGTCTATTAACCGGTGTAACTGTACATCACAAATGTGTTTTCTTTTTGCCCTGTGTTGAGTGAGAAACTGAAGTACACCAAGTCAAGAAATGTGCATCCATATTAACATGTATTTTGACAAATTGCATTTAGTTTCATTTTACATGCAGAAACAATTTACCATTTTAAAACCTTAAACATTAGAAATGAAAGCTCACAATGATGAACATAAAAGGATCAATATATTAGTGACTGATGCCTTAATGTCTGATCACTAATGTGCACATGCAGGGTTTTGCAGTTAAAGATGAATTTTAATCTTTTGGAACTTTAATTTATTAAATGCTTTTATTTCACTAACAGCAGTACCACAAAAATAGCTTCTGATCATGCACATTTATATGATATCATGGTGATATGTTACAGGAATGGAAAACATAACTTCCAGTTTATCATCAAATAAAGATGTTTCATGCCCAGATATTAGTTCTTAAGATAATATCCTTAATTTCAATTATTTTCTAATTCTTTGAAATAAAGGTTCCATTTGATTTGCATTATTGGGCTAGTGATAGTGGGCAAACTTATTTTCTCTTGAGATAGACATGTAATCTGAAATACATACTCCATTTTGATGCCTTTGTAATACCATATATGGAAAATGTTCAGAATGCATTTATTTGTATGCTGATATTTTATTAATATACTATGATTACCACCCACCAATGCAGTGAATCTTGGTTATGTAACCAGTACTGTGAACAATAATATACTTGACTTGCTCCACTTCATTTCTTCAAAAAGGCATCTTAGCTACTGCTAAACAAATAGAAAATAGGCAAATAATGAGAAAAAAAAGAAGCAGAGAAGCAATGGGGAAGAAGGAGATGTGATTATGTTTAGTTTCACAGAGCTAGATGTTTGCTAATAGTGACTCCTCAGAAGAATTTGTGGGATCTCATTCATTCATCTAATTCAAGTTTGACTTTTGACAGTTTTACACAGTCTATTCTGTAGCAGAAGTTTATTCTGCAAGTGTGGAAAATGCTGGGAGAGGAATATATCCCTGAATTAGGACTTGTAGATATTAGATATTTTGTCATAGAACCATTTTTTTTTTGTAAATGGCAATGGCATTAACTAAGAAATTATTTTTGAAAAAAAGGAGGTCACAGAAAGCAGAGTTTGGCATTGGTTAGAAGGCAACACACAGATCACCTTGCATGAGTATTTAAACCACAGAAAATAAGGACAAGGCTTTTAATAAGTAAATAAAGAATATGCCTGAATAAGAGAAGTTATTTAAGTCTTGGATTCTTTTGGTTAAAAATGGAGTAGCCTATGGATAGTGTCATGCCAAGGACACATCACCTGGCCAGCTTGCCAAAGCTCTAACTCCCCTCTGTATCACCCACTCTGGCTGCTGATAGGCTTCACCCTTTTTGGAGAGAAGTATATCAACAATCAGAGTGAATTAAATTTTTAGGATTTTACTGCCCCAAGAAAGGGAAGACAATTCATCCTGAGCCAACAACCAGCAATCAGTAATCACCATAAAAGTTATACAAACAACAGCAACAATAACATCTTTAACAAAGGAGGTTGTGTCCCACCTCAACCTACCTACAGAGGAGGCTGGTGGGTGGATGTGGCTACTGCAGTAGTGAAGAAATTTGAAAATTAAATGTTACTGATAAGTAGGATTTACACAAATGCAATATGTTCTTCATTCTCACTACTGCCGCAGCCATGAGTAGATTGCAAAAGCTTACCCTACCTGGAAGAAAGAAGGATAAAGGTTCAGGAACCCCTGGAGAATGGACTCAGTAAAGCCTGTCTTGGACCTAGAAAAGAAATCCAGTTTGTAGTGCTTTGTGAAGGTATGAATAGAGGACCAAGTTTCTGCCTTTAGAATACTTCTAGAGTCTATCCCTTTCCAGTATACCAGTGAAGGGAACAAAGCCCTGGCAGAATGTACCTTAACTTTTCTTGGAATAGTTATACCATTGTGGGAATAGCAAAAAATAACTAAAGACAAACATCTGGATAGAGTCTGTTTAGACATGAGTTGGTCTTTCTTAATCCCAGCATAGGAAACAGACAGTTGGTGTAGCCTTCCTAAAGGACCTGGTTCTGGCAGGGTTAGCACCTGAGCTGCCTGTGCACATCCAATGCATGTAGAATCTGCTCTCCTTTGTTTTTTGGCTCTGGGAAGAAAACTGGGAGATTGATGGCTTAATTCAAGGTAAACTCAGAATCAATTCTAGGCATGAATGAAGGATTAGTATAACCATTTTCCTGTGGAAAAACAAACAGGGTTGACCCATCATGACAGCCTGAAACTCAGATACTGATCTTGTAGGTATATTAGCAACAAGCAAAACAGTTCTCCAAGTAATGATTACAAGTCAGCCTGAAAGGTGGGTTCAAAGGGAGTTAAGGTCAGTTTTAATAGAAAATAATTTAGATTTCAATATGGAGGATTTGCTTGTGAGGGGGTCTCATGTGCAGTACTCCTTTCAGAAACTGTCTGACCACAAACATAGAAGAAAAGAAGAGGATCCATAGGCAGACAAGCTGAGATGACTGCAAGATGCACCTTAATGTCATCTTTAAGTAGCTCACACAACTATTTGAGAACCATAGGTACTACCTCCCTTCCAGGACCTCAATGATTGGCAAGGCACCAACTATAAAATATCTTCCATTTGCCAACATAAGACTTCCAGTTGCAGGTTTTCTTGCCTCTTTCAGTACCTGCTGCACATTCTCATGAAGAAGGGGCCTAAAAGTTACTAAACCTGAATCATCCAGACCATCTCTTGTAGTTGATTGATGCTGGGGTGTATCAAGCAACCGTTGTGCTTTGTGAGTTGATTAAGTCTGTGAGAAAGCTTTTGGCAATTGCCTTTGACCAGTTCCATGAGATGGGAGACCAAACGTATTCCAGGCCTAAAGGAAGTCACCAGAATAATTTTTGTTAATTCTTTCTGACTCTTAAAGGTGCCTTAAAAATCAATGAAAATGGTGGAAAAGCATGCAAAACATTCCTGACCAGGGGAATGACAAAGCATCTCTTCACAATGCTTGCCTGCAAGGACATCTCAAACAGAATTTTTCTAGTTGTCTGCTTTGTAAGGAGGTGGACAGATCTACCTGAGATGTCCACCAAGTCTGGATCAAGTCCTGGAACTCTCCAATATAGAATTTCCACTTGTAAGGGCCTGCCTAGGATCTGCTGAGTCTGTCTGATACAATGTTTTGCTCTGACTGAATGTAGGAAGCCTGAAGAGAAACAGAATGCTGAAGAGCCAACTCCCAATCCATCACTGAAAACTAGCAAAGATGATATAACCTCGTATCTCCTTTGTTTGTTGAGATACCACATCACCGAGGTGTTGTCTGTAACCACCTGCAAAAGGCCCAGAGCCCATAGATGGTGTACAGATTTCAATGCATGAATCACTACTAGCATTTTCTTGATGTTTATATGATTTGGTCACATAGGCCTTGCACTCTTACTCCCATGGAAACTGCAACCCAAGCGTGATCTATCGAGTTAGACTGGACAGACTGAGCTGGGGCTGGAAGAGAGAAAGGAAGTCCTGGAATAACAGACATTTTATCCCACCACTGCAATTCTTGCCTTACAAACTCCAACAACGGACGCTGAAAATCCAAGGTGTGTACATATTGGGTTTTCATGTGTGATCTGACAACTGGTATCATGAGGATCATGGATGTCATGAGGCAAAGAATTCTGAAAAATTCTCTTGCAGTAGCTTTCATATGTTGAGAAAAACTCATAAAAAAATCTGTGGGCAAGTTATTACCTTTTCTTTTGGAAGGAAGGCCTTTCCTTGAGTATAGCTATCAGACTCCCCAAAATGAAAATTTTGTGTGAAGGTGTGAGACAAGACTTTTGTAAGCTCAAGTGAAATCCCAGATGCAATAGGAGGTTCGACACTTTTGCTAAGGACTCCAAACATCTGGGAGAAGACTCTGCAAAAACAAGTAAGCTATCTAAATAAGGAAAAATGTGGATGCCCTGCGATCTTCAGTGAGCCACCACTGAGGCTAGATAGCTTGTGAACACGTGAGGTGCAGCAGGAAGCCCAAGGGGTAATGCAAAGTGCTAAAAATTTTAGAACTTTCCTGAAACTGTGAGTAATGGGTATGTGGTGGTAAGAATCTTTGAGATCCGATGTTACCATAAGACAATAGTCTGGCAGCAGTGCAAACACTGATTGTATGGTCGACATCTTGAATTCTGGAAATTTCACATAATGGTTGAGAAAATATTGATCTAAAATAGGTCTCTACATATGCTCCTTCTTCAGTACTAAAAATATCCTGGAATAAAAACCTTTGCCCGTGTGATTTGCAGGTACTGATTCTATGACCCCTGCTTTTAGGGTCTATATTATAAGATCGATGTTTGAAAACATTGAACAACATATGGTCAACACCATATGGTCGATCTCTTCAAACATTGACCTTATAAAAAGACAAAAAAAAAAAAAAAAGAAAAAAGTACCCTAATGGGTTTAAGCGGGGGGGGGGGGCAAGACCCCCTGCACCCCCCCACCCCCTTCTACTTAAATATACCAACTCCGAGACCGCACTACATTGCAGTAAATAAGAAGTTATGTCTTACCATAATGATCCATGTGAATTGTTCATCTCGCCTTTGTTCTTACACACGGGTTCGGAGCCGATCCTCGGCTCCGAGTCGGCCGCATCACTAGCTCGCATCTTTGAGAAAGCTCGAGGCACAGTAATATCCCATGATCCTCCGGTGCTAACCCTCAGATCTAGTTTGCTATACCAGAAGAATCCCTCTTAGAAACATGTCTAAAAACCCTACTGCCAGGTAGAGGATAAAAGATGCCATTACTGATGTTAATAACATGTCAACCATACCTAGAAAAGGCTGAAAAGGAATCTAATCAAAAAACCATTCTCCCAGACCGTAGGACGGGGGATGGAGGGGGGGAATGTAAGAACAAAGGCGAGATGAACAATTCACATGGATCGTTATGGTAAGACATAACTTCTTAATGTGAAATTGTTCAATCTCGCCGTTTGTTCTTACACACGGGTAGCGTCCCTAGCTCCTTTTTTCCCAGGTGACTCAAGGGAGAACATTCCTGAGTACAGTGGAACCAAACGTCGCCCTGTCCCTGGAGTTCTTGTCTAGCTTGTAGTGGGCGATAAAGGTATGTGGTTTTGCCCAAGTTGCCGCTGCACAAATGGTATCTAAAGGCAAACGAGCGGTATGGGCTGAAGAAGTAGCAACCGCCCTTGTAGAATGAGCTCTGGGTTTGAAAGGAAGCTGTTGTTTGGATTCAGCATATACGAATTTTATGCAATCTGAGAGCCATTTGGATAAGGTAACCTTCGTTACTGCCTGTCCTTTTCTTTGGTCCGCATATGATACAAATAGTTGATCCGACTTTCTGTACTCTTTTGTTCTATGTAAGTAAAATCTTAGTTGTCTGTGAACGTCTAACTTATGCAATGTGTATTCCAGCTTATTGGAATGATTTTTAAAGAAGGTAGGCAGTTCAATAGATTGGTTGATATTCTGAATTGAACAAATCTTCGGAAGAAAGATGGATTAGTGCGCCAAAGGTTACTCTATCGGATGAAAAATCATGCGGGGTCGGATAGATAAAGCCTGTAACTCTGAAACTCTTCTGGCTGAAGTGATGGCAACCAGAAAGAGTGTTTTCCACGAAAGCAATTTTAACGGAGTTGTGGTTGCTGGTTCAAAGGGCAACATGAGTTGTGACAGCATGAGATTAAGATTCCAAGGTGCTATTGGATTACGAAAAGGAGGACGGAGATGAAAAGTACCTTTCATGAAGGCTTTACAAAGCCTGTGAGACATAAGAGAACCATCCTTACGGCCAGTATGAAAATTGGATATAGCGGCCAGTTGAACCCTTATAGTGGATGTTGATGCTCCTTCTTGAAAAGAGAGGAAAGGAAATCTAGTATCTGGAGTACTGGGGCCCCGAATGGATCTATACCTTGTTTGGAGGCCCAGTGCACAAAGCGGTTCCATTTGCTAATGTACAATTTTCTTGTAGATGGTTTGTGAGAAGATACAATAATTTGTTGTACTGCAGGAGATAGTAACTCCGACCTGGCTAAGATGGGAAGTGGAGCAGCCAAGCTGTCAGTTTGAGGGACTTGAGGAGGTGTGAGGAACTCCCGGCAGTGTGTCAACAGATCTGGCTCGGGTCCAGAATCCATGGTTCCTCCACTTGATGGGATTGAAGTAAGGAAACCAGATTTGTCGAGGCCAGAATGGTGCTATCAGTATTATGGTCCTGTCCAGACATTTGGCTTTCTGCAAAAACCTGGGAATTAGCGGAACAGGAGGAAAGGCATAAAGGAGACCCGGGGGCCAATCGTATACCAGTCGTCCCTGGGACACCCCTGGGGTAACAGGGCAAAATAGCTTCTGCATTTGGCATTCAAAGGGGATGCAAACAGGTCGCAGCAAGGCTGGCCCCATCTGCGGAAGATCTCTTCCGCTACTTGGCGTTGAGGACCACTCGTGAGGGAACAGGATGGCTCTGCTCAACCTGTCCGCGATTACGTTGGAAATCCCTGGGATGTGCGTTGCTATCAGAAAGCGTCCGGTGGACTTTGCCCATTGCCAAATTCTGAGGGCCTCTCTGCATAACGGGTAAGATCCCCCTTGCTTGTTTATGTACCAGACCACTGACATGCTGTCTGTCTGAACTGTCACTGTTCCCCGAGGTAAGGACTCGTGAAAGTGTTGCAATGCTAGAAACACTGCCCACATCTCTAGAACATTGATGTGCAGATTGTACTCCAAGTTGGACCATTGACCTTGGACTGTTTGTCCCTGAAAGAATCCCCCCCACCCTATCAGGGAAGCGTCCGTGGTTAGAGTTGCTATCGGACTGGGTAATACAAAGGGTCGTCCTAGTGTTAGCTCTTGACTGTGTATCCACCACAAGAGATCCTTCTTGCAATAATTCGTGATCCAGATTTCGTGAGACAGTGGAAGTTGTAGATACGACCATTGGGCGAATAGCATCTATTGAAGGATCCTCGTGCATTCTGCCTAAGGGAACTACCAGAAGGGATGCTGACATCAAGTCTAGCACTCTTAATACTTGTCGTGCTGAGACTCTGTTGTTCTGAAGAAGGAGCGAAATTTGGTGCCTGAGGTCTGACACCCTTGATGGGGGGAGAGTAACTTGAGCCAGGGAACTGTTTAGCTGTGCTCCTATAAATAAGATACGCTGTGACGGCGATAAGACAGATTTTCCAAAATTCACCGTTATGCCTAGTGAAGAGCAAAGATTGATGGCGTAGTCCCTGGCTTGTAGCAGATGACACTTGGTGGTGGCGGAAAGGAGCCAGTTATCTAGATAAGGAAACACCCGGAATCCCTTTCGTCTCAAGTGAGACGCTACTACTGCCATGCATTTGGTGAACACCCTGGGGGCTGAGGTGAGACCAAAGGGCAGAGCGCGAAACTGGAAATGACTGGCTCCCAGCCGCAGCAAATGATCTCTGGAGCCCTGGCCATTTTGATATGGTAGTATCGTCTTTGAGATCTATAGAGCACATCCAGTCGCCCTTTGCAGAAAAGGGAGGATTGACTGAAGCGTGACCATCCGAACTTTTCCTTTTTACAAAGGTATTTAACTTGCTGAGGTCTAGAATTGGCCTCCAGTCCCTGTTTTCTTTGGAACTAAAAGAACCTTGAGTAAGTTCGGATCCTATTTGGTCCGCTGGGACTGGTTGAATGACTCTGTTTTCGAGCAACCTTTTTATTTCTATGGTTGCTTGATCTTGCAGACTGGTTTGGTGGTATTGTTATGAAGGGGATGTTGTAGCCTCTGGTAACTATGCTTTTTACCCAGTAATCTGATGTAAGATTTAGCCAGGCCTCTGGGTATAAAGCCAAGCGACCCCCGACTGCCTCCAGAGCAGGACAGTCGGGCCTGCACTCAGGAGTGCTGGAAGGGTTTTCCAGAGAACGTCTCTCTGTCACCCTGATTTTGCGGACCCCCTCTGCCGGCTGGGCGGCGTCTTCCATTCTTCCCCTCCTCTGCCTCTGGAGGCGTCACTTTGGGTGTGTTGAAAAGATCCCCGAGTCTTTCGGAACCACATCTTTCCTCCTCGTTGCCCTTTAGGGTAGGGTCTAGATGGAACGGAAAAACGGACCCCTACGGCAGACAGAGTCTTCCCTTCTTGTTCACACCTTGTGAGAGTCTCCTTTACTTTGGGCCCAAACAGGAAGGCACCATCAAAGGGGGCATTGGCAAAAGAAGACTTAAAGGTTTCCGCAAAGGAGCATAAGCGCAACCAGTATTGTCTTCTCAGTGCAATCGCTGAAGCTGCCGCTCTACTCGATCCTTCGGCTGCGTATGAAATCAGCCTCATGGACGAGTTGACTATGGAATTTAGGGTGTTAAGTTGCGCTGTCACTTTCTCGGCGACAGCAGCATCTGTGTGTCCCTGAAGAGTATCTCCTAATTCCTTAATGAGATCTCTTTGTAAACGCGTAAAATGCGTAAGGTAGTTGAGCGATCGGATGGAAAAAGTCACCGAACTAAATATGCGCTTCCCATATCTGTCCATTGTCCTAGAATCCTCATTAGGAGGATGGACAGAGGAAGATGATTCAGACATCTCTTTCTTAGTGGCTGCCACCACCACCATAGTGTCTACGGGAACTCCTTTAGTAAGGTAGGCTTTATCTTGGGGGGCTGTCATGTATTTGTTGGGTTTACGCGGGACTGGTTCCACTGTATCAGGTGTTTCCCAAGCCCTCCGAGCTACTAGGTCCATAAGATCGTCAAAGGGAGGAGTCACCCAGGAGGTAGAAGGTTGAGTCCCAAATGCCTTCAGTAAAACCGATTCATCCGCAGAAGGGGTAAGGGTTTGCCAGTCCCCTCTTTGCTTCAGGATTTCCAAAATGTCTGCGAAGGAGACATCCTCAGAGGTGAACCTTGGGGACCCTTCTGTTTCATCTAAATCAGTGTCAGATGTAAGAGATTCCTGAGGGGAATCTATGTGCCTCCTCTTGCACAGTCGTTTCCTCGGAACATCCTCAGTGGGAGCTTCTGGGGATGCATCTGAGGAACCAGAGTCTCCCTGTGGGGATTTCTGAGGCATTGGGTCTCGACGCTTGGTAGGTACCGAAGGTACAGAAGCAGAACGCAAACCTTTTGGGGAAGGAGATAAAGAAGCCGATGAAGTCAGTGTCTGATCTGACAAGACCTTCCTCATGATGTCAAAGGCACCGGTGCCCCGACCCGAAGACCCGACCCGATCCGAAGAAGGAGGTCGTTTCTCCAGAATCGGAACCACGGGCTCCAACACCGAGGACGGATCCGAACTGATCTGATCCAAGGCCCTTACTAATAATTTTTAAAGGTAACAGTCTACCTAACTAGTTTCACACAAAAATATCTATATATATATATATATATATATATATATATATATATATATATATACATATATATATATAAGCTATCAATTATAAAGATAATATTATAAGATTATAAGGTAATATATAACTATATTTATCAATAAAAATAGAAAAAGTTGTACTGGCCCGAGCCTCACGAAGTGATCTGCTGCTAGCGGCAAACTAGATCTGAGGGTTAGCACCAGAGGATCATGGGACATTACTGTGCCTCGAGCTTTCTCGAAGATGCGAGCTAGTGATGCGGCCGACTCGGAGCCAAGGATCGGCTCCGAACCCGTGTGTAAGAACAAACGGCGAGATTGAACAATTTCACATCAGAAATCTCCCCTTATGGAGATTTCCATTTACACGCTCGAGATTCTGAGCGTTTGATATTCTCGTGTCGACAATGTCAGATTCGACATTGTCAGCTTTTGAAAATATAATGTAGACCCTGCTTTTAGCATGTGCTGTAGCACTGCTGGAAACAGGTCTGTCTGGTTTGGTGGATGTCAGGGAATTCCCCTGAATGAGAAGGAGAGTCCACCCACTGCTAAGTGAATCCTTCCTGAATCACTTTCAACACCCATATGTCTGGAAATATCTGACCCCAGGCAAAGGGGTTGAGGGTCAGTTGATGTGGAAGAAGTAGAGAAACTGAAGCAGAAGGTGTGGTAAGGTGATCATATTCCCAGCAAAATCATTCAGTAGCTGGAGCTTGACTCTTTTTTCAGAAAATTACTTCTTTTATTAAGTTTAGAAGAGTTATATGAAAGTTATGTACTTACTGTAGCAATGGATACATGTTGTCTGATTTTCATCTGGTTCAACATATGGGTTGTTGGATCTTACAGGATCTAACCTCTGCACCAATTTTGAAGCTTCAATGCTACCAGGGCACTATCTGAGACAGACCAGACAGATCTATTTCCACCAGTGCTAGGGCCATTAGCTTAGTACACATCTATGAACCTATGAACCTAAGAATCTGTAATTCCTTGGACTCTACCCTAATACCTCAGATAAAGTTTGCCTCCTGCAGTACAAATGAGACCTAATTATGACCATATATTAGACGACAGAAACCAAGAATAGAGAAAGGGACATGGAAACAGCCAGACAAGACTGTTCACAGACAGGGTGCAGAGCAGCAACCACCTACCCATCTCAAATTTGGTATCGGGACAGGAGGGAAGGAGTTGGAATTGGATGAAAATCAGACAACATGGATTTATTGAATGGTAAGTACATAACTTTCATATGTAATGTCTGTTTTGTCCAATTCAGCATATAGGACAGATTCCCAAGCTGTCTTTCTGAGTGGTATCAAAGAAGGAGATTCCTGAGGATGGTGGAACCAAAGGAAGAATGTGATCTGGTTTGTATATCTGGTTTATAATGAGACACAAAGGTATAGACTGTGGACCAAATTGCTGCTGCATGAATGTCATCAATGGGAAGTCTCTTTGAAAAGGCCATTGTGGTGGCTATTATTGAATAAGCTTTTGGTTTGGATTGTAAAGACAGACCCTTCTTGTTATAGACAAAAGAAATGCAGTCTGATAACCATCATGAGAGTGTAACATTGGCAACAGCTCTACCAAGCCCCCCCCCCCCCAGGGTTTTTGATAGCCATAAATAGTTTATCAGATTTCCTGAATTGTTTTGTCTGATGAAGATAAAACCTGAGTTGAAGATGAGCATCTAGCATATGCAAGGTGTATTCACTTTTGTTTGAGAATCTGGGGAAAAATACAGACTGATTCGAGTTTGTCTTGGATGTCACCTTTGGAAGGGAAGATGCATCAGTTCTGAGAGAAACCCTGTCGTTATGGAAAATCAAATAGGGAAATTTGCATGAGAGTGTCTGTAATTTCAAAATCATTCTGGCTGACATGACCTACACTAGGAAAATTGTTTTCAATATTAGGTATTTAATGTCCACCATGCACACGGGTTCAAAGAGTGGTTGTGTCAGAGCTTGAAGCATGATGGTAATATCCCATGGGGGGACTGGGTCTCTAATGAGAGGAAGTAAAAGAAATGACTGTCTCAAAAAAGCTCTTGAGATATTCAAAGAAGCTATGGAAGTGTCATTGCAGACAATATGAAAGCTTGAAATAGCTGCCATTTGAACTTTGATAGTGGAATAACTAGAGCCACTGTGAAAAACTTCAGACAAGAGTTTCAAGATGGGTAGGATGGATGCAGAAGACAAGTTCAAACCACTGGACACAGCCAAAGTAGACAATTTGCTGTGGTAAATCTTTTTTATAGCAGGTTTCTGGGAAGCTGATATAATCTTAACAACCATACTGGGAAGCCTGGCATCCCTGGTGGTTAGTTTCTTGTTGGTCTGGTCCAAAGGAGGCAATACGGATGGGTGAGATAGAAGATCTGAATACTCATTCAGCATCCAAGGGGGATGTACTAGCAAAGACCACAGGAAGGGCAACCATGTTAGCTAGGGCCAGAAGTGGACAATGAGGATTACTTTGGCCTTCCACTGTCTGGCTTTCTGAATGAATTTGTTCATGAGTGGTAATAGTGGAAATGCATAAAGGAGGCCTGGAACCCACTATGGACCACAGCACCCCTCAGTGATTAATCCTGTGGAGCAATCAGGGCAAAGCAACTACTGTACTTGTTGCTGACGTAGAAGGCAAATCGGTCACAGCAAGGATGGCCCCAGAGATGAAAAATTAAAAGCTGCCATTGTTGGATTGAAGGACCACTCATGAGGAGTTAGGCAGTCTTGCTCAATTTGTCCACCAAACACTGGAGGACCCCAGGATGTGCGTTGCTATCAGAAAATAGTGTGAAGACATCATCCACTGCCAAGCTCTCGCGGCTTCTTGATACAGTGGGTAAGAACGGGTTCCTCCTTATTTCTTGATGTAGATATGACTGGCATGATGTCTGTCTGTATGGAAATCACATTCTTGGGGAGGGCATCCTGGAATCCCTGCAACACTAAGACCACCCTCCTCTCCAAGACATTGATGTGAAGATTGGCTTCTAAAATTGACTATGTGCCTTGGACCATCCTTCCCTCAAAATGCCCCCCTCAACCCAGGAGGGAGATATCTGTGGTCACTACTGCTACCGGCAGAGCTGTGTGAAAAGGTCGTACTGTGGTTACTGAAGAAGAGGTTATCCACCAAGTGATGTGTTGCCAGCAAATCTGTGTGAGCCAAATCTTTGCATTTAATGGGTGAGAGTTCTGTGATCATTGCACTGCTAGATTACATTAAGCACTCTCATGCTTTTAATTGTGTCTGTCCATGAAAATTGTGAGTCCCTACTAGGGTACACTACTAAATCATTGTACATAATCACTTTGTTTTATATTTTCTAATGTTATCTAACTTCTTGTGTAATGTATGCAAGTTTGTCTGTTTGGAGCTTTTCTCCCCAGGCCTCCGCTGAATGGACATGTATCCAGTCAGACTATCCCGGTAAACAAATGTAAAATAAAATAAATAAAATAAAATGTTATTAGGCCAGCAGAATCATTAGAAATGTGGATGCCATTAGACCTAGTAGACCAAGAATCAACCATTCTGGAGGACAGGGATGATGAATCACTTGCATAGCCATTAAATGTAAAGATGTAACCCTGTTGTGAGGAGGGCTGACAATCTGTAGAGATGTGTTGAAGTGGCATCCTATAAATTCTATCGCTTGGGTTGGTAACAACTGACACTTTGAAAGGTTTACTTTTATACCTAGGTCCAGTAACAATTGGAGCACAAGGTCCAAGTGATATAGTAGTATATGCTTGGAAGCAGCAGTTAGGAACTAATCATCAAGGTAGGGGAAGAACTAGATCCCTAGTAGATGCAAGTGCACCTCTACCATTGCTATTATTTTGGTAAACACACTGGGGGCTGTGGTGAGACTGAAAGGCATGGCCCTGAACTGGTAGTGAATGGCTCCCAGCTGGAAGTGGAGGAATCTCCTGGAGCACTTCTCTATCTTCACACAATAGTAAATGTCCTGGAGATCTACTGAGCACATCCTATCGTTCTTTCTCAGCAGAGGCAATGTGGACTGAACTGTGACCATCTGAAACTTTGTCTGTTTTACAAACTGATTCAGGTGACTGAGATCCGAAGTTGGTCTGAGGTCCTCCGTTTTTTTTTTTTGCCACTAAAAAGAACCTCGAGTAGACTCTGGATTCTATCTGGTCTTGGGGGACTTGTTAGAGAACTCTTTTCTCTAGCAGCTTGGAAATTTTTGCTACTGCTGCTGCTGGTTCCCATTGACTGGGTGGCATAAGCATCCTTCTTTTTCATAGGGAGAAGAGAAAATGGAAAATTATCTTTAGCACCACAAATCTTTTGTTATGCTTTGCCCAGGTTTGAAAGTGCAAGGATAAGTGCCCCCTGACTGCCTCCAGACTGCAGCAGTTGGGTAATCCATTGGTGACCCTGATAGGGCTTCTAGGTAAAAGAACTGTGGAAGCCCTGGTTATGCATTCTGCCTTCACTTATTGGGTGACATCCACTGGAATTTCCTCCACCTTTGCCACATGGAAGTCTATCACCAGGAGGGTCATGATAAAAATTGTGTGACTTATGAAACCACATCTTTTTTCCCAACCCTGTGATTCATAGTGAAGGATCTTTTGCAGGGTGGAAAAACAGATACCCACTGCAGAAAGACTCTTGCCATCCTGCTGGCTTCTGGTCAACGTTTATTTAGTTTTAGGTCTGAAAAGTATGGAGCCATTGTATGGGGCATTGACGAAGGATGTCTTAAACGCTGCCATGAAATCACAAAGACACATCTAGGCATGTCATTGTATAGTAAGATCTATGTCTACTCCTCTGGCTGAGCCATCAACTGCATTAGAAAGCATTTGCATGGCCATGTTAGAAGTTGATTGTAGAGTACTGAGCTGGGAGTCCACTTTCTTCTGAATATCCACAAGAAAATCTGGCCAACACCCCAGACTCCCTGTTATGGAGATGAACAGAGAAACTTTGCTCAGATAATTCTTATTTGGTGCTGCTGCAATGACCATAGCATCCACTGGTGGACCCTTGCTCCAATGCTTCCTGTCTTTTGGAGCAGCTAAAGTCCTGTTCAGCTTTTTTGGGTATTGGTTCCACCACATCAGGTTCCTTTCACGCCCATTGCACCATGAGGTCATTGATGGGATCAGTGTGTGGTACCACTCAAGATGATGCTGAGCTGGAACCAAAGGCTTCCAGAAACAAAGATTCATCTGAAGAGGAATCTTCAGTGGACCATCTCTTTCTTTGTTTCATGAGTTCAAGGATTTCATCAAAGGTGATGTCTCTGAGGGGGACTGGGAGACACTTCACCTTTATCCAAACCTGTACCTTGTGTGAAAGACTCAGGGGCAGAGTTCATGTGCTTCTTTTTGCACATATGTTTCTCATGAAGCAGTTCTATTGCGATGTTACATGGTTCATAATCCGACTAGGAACTAATGTAGCATGCGGTTCTAGAAGCATGTGATGCCAACTGTCCCTGTCTGGCAGGATGATGAAAAGAAGAGGAAGAAGCAGGATTCAGCTGGGGTTTGGGTGGACCTGAGCTGAATAAAAATGCCTTCTGTTTGGGCATGGCAAAGACCCTTTTAAAAGCCTTGAAGGCTGAAGCCCCTGTCGGAACCAAGGGTCCCTCACAATCCAAAGATGAAAGAGAACCCTAGGCACCGATAAGCCCTATCCCATATGTGATCTCAGGCCTGAACTATCTAATGCAGATGTCCCGATGGGGAGGGACAGCTCTGAAAAAATCAGTGTCAAACCATCCCCTTGGAACCAGGCATCAACTTTCCACCTCTGAGTCTCTTTTCAATCCAAGTATATTGGAGTCAAAAGAGAGAGGGAAGCTGCTGGTGTTGAAGTATATCATACTCTCAACTCTAAAAAGGAGCTCCATAGTTAACTGGATACAGAAACTACAAAACCAAAGGCTGGACCAGAACGGGAGAGATGAGTGTAGGGGTAGAGTGTCCAGTAGTCAGTACATTCCCAGGGGATTGCACTGAAAGAATCCCAAGCTAGATTTGCATCCTCAGAAACTTTCTCCTCATCCTGTTGACGTCATGTTCTGTTAGGATCCAAGTTGATCAAGTAGAAGATGATACCGATGATGGCCTGGAATACCTTATTTCTTGAAGGACTGAAGAAAGTAATCTCTGGCTCAGTGATTCTAGCAAAAGAACCAAGGCAAAGGAGATGCAGGCTGAAGCCAAGAAGCTATCAGTTCCAACCTAAGGGTGCATTTTGGATCTGGTTGACAAGTACTATGGCTCCACAGAACACTTCTAAGGTATATCTGAAGGAGACTTGCCTAGTGTCTCATACTGATTTTTATCCTTTTTTCCTTTTGTTTGTCTTTGTCTTTTTCTTTCTCTTTTTTTGGGGGGTAATTTTCCCTGGATTTGGACCCATCTGGCTTCTTGGCTGCAGAGGCAGAAGAGGAAAATCATACCAAAAAAGAAGTCCTTTAATGCCCAACACTAAACCTTATACTAAGTGCAGTCTAACTATAACGCACAACAAATTCCATTCTAATAGATAAACCTTAATCTAACTATAAAACTACTGAAATGATACTGGAGAGAAAAAAAATTTCTCAGTAGGAGGAGAAGTAATGAATTTTAGTCAAAGAATATAATGACAAGAGAGAGAATTTGCAACATGTTTGAAGTCTTCAGGTGAATTAAGGCAGAGTAGAGAGGATTAAAATTAGGATGGCTTGGGATATGGAAAAGAACCCACAGCAGATGATATGAAAAATGTAGACGGCTTTACTGATGATACTGGAGACATGTTGATTTAAGGACATCTCACTGTCTATGTATGGTCGTAATTCTCAGATCATAGTGTCACTTAAGTAAATTCCAGTTATGTGATACTTTACAACAGCACTAGTTTTTACCAGAGATGACCATGCTGCATTTGCATTTACGGTGAGACCATGAGTAAAGCACAAGTTATTAGTGTGATCAAAGCCTTATTGGTGTATTAGTGAATCTGTGGGGGAGTTTACTATGATTGTTTACATGCAGTTATTAGAAAATTTAGTTAGTCAAAATTCACCTATACTTCAGAAAAATAGATTAAAAAAATATGAGGATCTAGGACAGAGCCTTGATGTATGCCACTAGTTACATTTTGCTTTTTGGAGTGGGTAATTTTTACTCTGGGCAAGCCTGTGGTCTGTCTGATATACATTTAGCAATCCTGCAAACTAGATGAGTAAACTTTTGTTATGATTCCAGAATGGGGAGTTGCATAAAATGTTTTAATGTTTTGACTAAAAGCAAATAAGCAATGTGGACAGGAAGTCCTTATTTTGGGGCATTGGTCATTGTTTCAAAGAAGCAAACAAGATAAAGAAGGTATGATCTACTCTTGACAAAGTCAAACTGTAATAGAGTGTGCGGATCTTGCATGTCCTCATTGATAAGTTCTACAATAACATGTTCCATTGCTTTTCAGCTAAGGTTTGTGAGACTGAAGGGCCTATAATTAGCTATGTCAGTGGAGGGGATGTCCTTTTAGAGGTGGATGCCCACGACATTTCTTCATTTTTTAGGTATATATCTTGTGTAGATACTTTGACTGAAGATGTTTAAGTAAGGTTAGCAGTGAGCAGCCAGGTATGTCATCTAGACCCACTGATATCTTATTTTGTGTACTGGAGAGGGATTTGATTATTTTTTTTATGATGGAACTTCACTTCCACCCTTCCCCAACAAAGGAGTTTTATGCCCATTTCTCTTACAATATTGATTTTGCCTTGAGGAAGAAAAGGAGTGCCAGTGTGCATAGTGAAAGTGCATAAATACATACAGTTATCCTTGAAGAATCATTCGGCCAGAAAGAATGGGGCAAAGAAATCCATTTCACAAAAATGATCTTGAAGTGTCTGAACCAAAGATCCACCAAAGGCACCAAAGTTTAATAATGCATGCTTCATGTAAGACTATATTACAGCATTAAATTCTTTCTTCTCTTCATTTTCCAGTCTTCTTTATAATACATGAGCATTTGAGCAATGAGTTAAATGTAACAATTTTTGGTTTCATTCGATGCTTTGTTTGAGGCATCCAAGGAGGTGCAGCGGTTAGTGTTGCCGCCTCACAGCAAGAAGTTTTTCGGTTCGATCCTTGGCTGGGTTGCCTTCTGTGCGGAGTCTGCATGTCCTCCCTGCGGTCGCGTGGGTTTCCTCCGGGTGCTCCGGTTTCCTCCCACATCCCAAAGACATGCTGTAGGTGGATTGGACACTCTAAATTGGCCCTAGGCATGAGTGAGTGTGTGTGTGTGCTTTCTGTGGAAGGTTGGGGGCCGGGCTGGCAACTCGACACTGTAAAACTTCACTGCCAATCATGAGTGGACAGGTGATCCACTGTGGTGACCCCTAACCGGGAAAAACTGAAAGAAGAAGAAGAAGATTCGATGCTTTGTTTTCCTTTACAATACCCAGCTAATGTCTCCACAGAGTCTGTACTTCTTGGACATCAAGTTTGATGTTTTTCCATTTTTCCTTAATAAAGCTAAGTTAAAGTGGAACCCATGGAATCTTCCTATGTACCTGAATCAGCAGAAAATGTCATTATGAAACCTGCTTCTGAACTAGTTGATTATATCCTGAATCCCCTTTTCAAGCAGACTATGGCCTACTATGTTGCAGATGTAGCTCTATGTTGAATCATCAATATAATTTAACATTAAGATTCAATGTATCAGATTCAAATCATCACATGTCAATGTTACTAATGAAAGTACATCACACCAAAAAGTGTGAATGCCTCTAAAGCCCTACATCCTACAACTATAAACATAGTCATTTCAGGATTGTACATGACTGGGGAAAAGGACCAATTCCCTTACCCTATTCTCATCCAATGTCAGCAAAACACATTCTGCATAATCAGAAGCAATGCAAGTGAAAGGCATGAATCCTTAATTCCACTTCATTTACACAAAGATATTTCAGTAGAATGGATGACTTAGTGATAGCAAACTCCTTGTTGTCAAGAAAGCCTTACATATGCTTAAGTATTATTAATCAATTATGTTATCCTTTACAAAAAGAGTTACACAGCATTAACTTTTCAAAGTCACATTTTTCTACCAAGAACGAACACAAAGCTGTTTTCATAGGAATTTGTTTCAGTGTATATGTTGTTGCACCTCATACAAAAGTTGACAAACTTTTCATAATAAATGAAACATTCCCTAAGGACAATAAATGAGGTTTGTGAAAAATGCATCTCATCCTATTAAGACAGGAGTAACTTTAGTTAAGGAATTTAATAAGTATTTAGAGCTTGGATACCCACAGCCCTAGTTAATAATGAAGTGTAAGCTTTATAAGCAAATATCTGTGAACTTGCTAGGAAACTGTCAGCAATGGAAACGTAGTGAATCTATATCAGTCTCTTCTAGTTCAGTCCTTAGATATTATATTTGTGTATTTTCTGGAGCCTACAACAACAAATATTGAAATATTTATGGCTAGAAATCAGGATATTTTAAAAAGCCATTATCTGATTAAAGTTAATTTTCAGATTGTCCAACTTTCACATAGCAGTCTTTAGGAAATTTTGGAAAGCAGTTAATACAAAACAGGTAGGTACACATATCTTTGCTCTTAGTGTAGGGCGTGGGAATACACATACAAATACAAATGCAAGTGCAAATATATGAGAGTCTGGGGGCTTCTCAGACGCAAAGCTTCTTCAACTATTTGATGACCTAAACAAATTCCACTTGTAATGCTCTGATGCAGCCTATTGTTAAAGCTGACAGTTATGCCCCCTTTCTACTACTACTTCAGTAGTATTGATAAGCCAGCCCCAACCTATACCAAATATAAGTGGAAATGTAAAGATAACCTCTATCGTAAAATACTAGTATAACTAATCTATGTGACAAAAGAAAAAATACTCAATGTTTATAAGAGATCCCAATCTACATATCTTAAAGGCATTCTTAAGCAAACTAGCAAAAATAGCCATTACAACCACATATAACTGGAAATAAAAAAGATCTCAAAGTCTGGATTTGAGCAGGAAGAAGAGAGGCTATCTGACTGACTGTGTCCAGGTGAGCACCTGTGAACTCCAGACTCTGCGTAGGTGTGAGTTGTGATTTGTTGTAATTGAATGTAATGCCTAGATGGATGCATAACCAAAGTAGTTCCTTGCCTGTCAGAGTTGATACCTGGTTAGGGCAGTTAGGAGCCAGTCATCTAAGTATGGAAACACTCAGAATCCCAGCAGCCTCAAGTGAACTGCTACCATCGCTATGCATTTGGTGAAGACATTGGGGGCTGTGGTGAGACCAAAGGACAGTGTTTTGAATTGGTAATGACTGGCTCCCAACTGGAAGTGTAGATAACTTCTGGAGTACCTGTTCATTTTGATGTGACAGTAATCATCCTAAAGAATCCTGAAGATCTATCAAGCACATCCAATCACCATTTTGCAGCAGGAGGTAAAATGGACTGAACCATGAACATCTGAACCTTGAATATTGTATGAAGTGATTTAGTTTGCTAAGATCCAGAGCTGTTCTCAAGTCCCCTGTCTTTTTTGGGCACTAAGAAGTATCCCGAATAGGTCCTGGATCCTCTCTGGTTTTGGAGGACCTTCTGGATGATTCTTTTTTCTAGGAGCTTTTCTATTTCTAGTGCCACTGCTTCCATCTGATTGGGTGGAACATCAGGGATTATGTTCATTTGTGTAGGATGGATTTGGGAAAATGGCATGATATAACCTCTGGGTACAATTCTGTGCACCAAGGAATCTTTTGTTATAGATAGTCAGGCTCTTTGATGCAGAGACAAATGCTCCCTGACTGCCTCCATAGGGTAACAGCCAGGCCGCTCTTCTGGAGCATTGGTAGGGCTTGTCTGAGAAGGAAGCCTGGAAGCCGGGGTTCTGCTGACCACTTCTGCTGTGGGGGGGGGGGGGGGGGCATTTTCCATATGACACCCTCCCCTGCGACTCTAGGGAACTATCTCCACATAAGTTTTGAAAAAGACCTTTGGATTTGCGAAACCACATTTTTCTACCCCCCCTGTTAATTCCTAGAGAAATGTCTTTGAGGAGTAGAAAAACATGCACCCACAGCAGACAGAGTCTTTCTCTCTTGCTCACATCTGAAGAGTGTGTCCTTTACCTTGGGACCAAATAATGAAGATCCATCAAAGGGAGCATTGATGAATGAAGACTTAAAGGGCTCTGGAAAGTCACAAAGTTGCATCCAGTCATGTCTCTTCATGTCTATGCCTTAACCTGTCACACATGAGGTACCTTCCTCTGCATGGGAGATCAGCTTTATGGATGCATTAGAAATCGAATGGAGTGTGGCCAGCTGAGAGGAGACTCTATTTTGGTCCTTGACAGACATAGTCCCAGAAAGAGATTTAGAAAGTTCTTTTGGCAAATCTCTCTGTAAATCTTGTAAAATGTGGTAGGTAATTCATTCACTGGAGTGCAAAAGTCACTGAAGCATACATGCACTCACCAAATCTTCCCAAGGCCCTAGACTCCCTATTGGGGGATGGGCAGAACATCTCTGTTCCGCAAGCTCTTTTTTGGCAGCTAACACCTTAACCAGGACCCCCTTGCTCTAGTGCATCCAGTCCTTAGGAAGAGCTAACATTTTATCAGGTCATTTTGGGATCAGCTTCATAGTATCTGGATCCTTCCATGCCCAGCAAGAAACAAGATCTATGAGTTCATCAGCCGGGACAGTCACCCAATAAGTAGGCGAGACAGACCCAAAACCCTCCAAGAACACAGATTCCTCTAACCTCCTTTTTATAGGAGCTCAAGAATGTCTCCAAAGGAGACGTCTTCAGGTGGAGATCTGGGGGACCCTTCCTCTTCATTGAAATCAG